>NW_006441071.1:8912980-8917077 GCF_000325575.1 Pteropus alecto
CATGTATGTACATGCTATGACATCAAGCATGTGTTCACTGAGAAACTACCATGGTTATTTGTGTGTACACACACACTCTAGGAAATATTTCTGGAGAAAGATATCTAAGTAGAGATCTGAAAAAGAGTAGAAGTTAGCCAATAGATAATAGGAGAAAGTAAGACCTTAGGAAAATGGAGTATGTAAAAACCTATCAAATGGAAGAAATAGTCCTTTTGAGAAATTTTAAATGTTCATTAAGAATAAACTTCAACTTCAAAAGTTTTAACCTAGTTCAGGGAAAGGAAACTAACATTTGTTGAGTGCATACTATGTTTCATGCAGAGTGTTTGATCTTTAGACTTGTTATGTTAGTTGATATGTTACATGTCCCCATATAGCTACTTCTTCATAGTACCTTACATAACCCTTCATTTAGGCAACTGTTTAATATTGGTCCATTAGAGCTAATTAATTTTCTTCTTCCAACCTCACCATTGTATTTTATTGATGAATCACAGTTAACCATTACTCCTGCCCTTGGAATATCCTCTTTGTCCAGGCTTTTCTAGCATCTTTCTTCTGATAATCAGATGATATTTAGACAGCGGCTCATGTACAAAACCCTTTTGGTTAATTGTGTTGAAGAATGTGATTTTTTTTCCCCCAATAGTACTTTTTCTCTTTTCAGACACTTAATTTATGCATTTTAATTATTATAATAAATTTTACAAGGAACAGTAAGATCATTTTTTAAAATTAGTTAAAATATTGACATTATATATTTATATTCAGGAGATATATTTATTCTTTGAAAACTATACCTTTAGTTATGTGTGTACACACATATATGTGTGCAAATTTGTGTATGTATTGGGGATAAATTAGAGGAAAGTGCTACCAGACATTTGTGGAATTTTTTTCTCTTCTCAAATAAGAGTTCTAAATTTAAAATTAACAAAAAAAATCTATTTCGATCATCTCATTTTATAGAAGAATATCTGAAACCCAAAGTTAAGAATGTATCTAGTTTTCCTACTTTCAGTTCCAGTGCCTTTATTATAATACAAGTTGCTATCATAGCATATCTCTTTCAAAAAGTAAACCTGTATATAGCAAAGTATGTATTTATAAAACTACTCTTCAGTGGTGCCCAGACTATCTTCACATGTTGCTCGCTTTAAAATATAATTTTAAAGGATAACTAGAAACTTGATTCTCCAAATTTATGCCTTTCAACCCAGACCATAGGAAAAAGTCTGTCTGACTATTTTGAAGATGTGTGCATAAAATTAGCTGGCTATTATCTAGTTAACAAATAAGCTCTGCTGTCTGGTGTGCTATGAAGCAGAAGTGAGTGGTTGTTAGAAAGAAGATATAAATGGTGCTTTGCAAGGTTATATTGATCTTTCTTTTTGTTTTCAATTTAAGGTTTTGGAAAAAGTAATTTTAAAGATAAGGAAAAGTCTAGTGAAAGTCACCATCTCTATTCTAACATGTTATGGCTGATTAGGTTATTAAGCTAGCATGTTCAGTTTTCTGTTGTAAGGTAAAAGAGAGTAGACTATGGATATGCAGAAAGAGCAACTGTTAATTATTTTATGAAACATAGTTAACATTCATTTATTCAACAAATGTTGTCTGAGTGTCTATTATGTGCCAGGCATTGTGCTAGGTTTTAGAAAAGAGAAATCAAGAAGGAAAGTCTCTTTTGTTTAGCAACTGATGAGTATTTTGGAAGAGATACACCTTTGAAGCAACAATCGCAGTGCAGGGTTATAAGACAGGAATGCAAAACATATAAGAGATACACATAATGAGGGCATATGACTAAGCTCAGGAAGAAGATGGAAAGGGAGATAGTATGAGCTGAGCGCTGAAAGACAGCCCAAGTAGGAACTTAGCCAAGAGAAAAACAGCAAAAGAGAATTTAAGGAACAAGGAACAGAATAAGAAAAACATGAGGAAAAAGGAACAGAGTATGACAAACACAAAAGTGAAAGAGAACATAGCATATTCAGGGAACAGCAGGTGTTTGTTTTTTCTTGAGCGGAAAAGTGATATGGATGAATGATGGAAGATGAGACTTCTGAGCAAGTCGGGAGCAACTTGCTTCACAAATGCCAAAACCCAGAAATTAGAAATATAAATGTAAGTATAATATAAATATAAATAAATATATATTGTCCTAGGTAATGGGAAACTCTTTTCAGAGGTTATCGAGAGAATTATATAAATAGAATTCACCTTTTGGATAATCTCCTAATAATAGAATGGAAGATGGATTGGATGAAGATAGGATAGAAGAGAGGGAGATCAATTAGAAAATTCCAGCTTCTAGGTGCTGTGCGAACCTCTCATGTATTGCTCTTCTTGCCAAAATAAAGTTTTGTTATAAAACTGTGTATATTCAAAAATGAGCAAATTCTTAGATTGTAATTCTAATTATTTTAGCCTACAATGAAGAAAATGAGTTGAAACAGGTTAACTGACTTGCTGAAAGCCAAAGAATTTCCTTAAACACTGAAATTTAGGACCCTGATCTCCTTTCTCAAGATATATGGATTAAAATTCACAAGGAACCAGCCATTCAACTTCAAGGAAATATTTTAACTACAGTATTAATAATGATATGTCTGTGTTAGCAGCACCATAAAAAAAGTGATCTTCACAGGCGGAAAAAAAAGAAACCTGGTTAAAATTAAAAAGACAAAGGAAAATGAGATCTGATTATTAAAGTAATCAGTTGATGAACCAATGGGGTGACAGATCCATAAATACCAGTTACTGACTGATGATAATGGAATATTCTAACCTCTAAATTGGTGCTCAGTCCAGCTCCCAGAAATAACATGGGACCTGTCTTCCTGCAAGATGCTGATGCTACATTCAGAATAATGATGTGCAAACCCAGCATTACAGCAGTGCTGTTGTCCCACGTGCATTCTACTATTATTTTGTTTTCTGTTGCTCTAAATTCTGAATTTTTGAAGATCAGGAACTTATGAACTTGTATCATGAAAAGGACAGGGAAAGATTGTTATAAATAACCCTTCTTGAGATTTGCCAGACTCACAATGTGTTCACAAAACTTGAATAAAATAAATATGTTAAGGGTATGACACACTGTAGAGATAAGAATTTATGTATATTCTTTTTTTAATATCCCCCTTGAGGCTTCTTTCAGGTACTTAAATCACAGTTGAAAGCATAATTTGGCACTCAGGTTGTTACCGGCTCCTTCAAACTAAGGATTTCAGTGCCTGGTAAACAAAAGTACACTTTACAGGTACACATATTTATTCCGATAGCCTTAATTGACTGTCGAACTTTATACTATTCACTATGAGATAATTTAGATAATCACCATCCCCAGTGAAGGTGAGAGATTTGTTCAAGAACACAGATTAATAAATGGGAGATCTGGTGCCCAAATCCTACTACCCTGACCCCAAGTCATCCCTGTATCCACTGTGCCAAAAAGAATTTGCACCTTTGCCAATACATTATTGCTTGTTATGAAGTAATTCTTAAAATGCATATGTGTATCAAAATTCTCCCAGCCCCAAAGATTCTAAACTTAGAAATATTGAATTTTAGATAACATTTAGTCCTGTAGGGAGGTGAAATGAAAGTCAGTCTTCAAGCATTTCAGTGGTCACAGTGGGCCAAGTAGCACATGATGATTCAAGGTTGCTAGCTGTGGGGTGCACTGTGGCTTGGTAGTCCTGACACCTGATGTACATAGTGTTGCCAACACAAGTCATTTAGAGCACTGTGGCCTAAGAATAATGCATAGGCAGAGTAATTACCCACTTACCTGGGTGGGTCCAACCCATTTCTCCTATTTGCAGAATAGGTAGAATAGGAAATTAACATTGCTTTGCTGGAATAAAACATCACTTTTATTTGTAAAGGAAATACAATGGTCATGGCAGAAAATACAGAAAAATATATAGAAGAAAATCACCACTCAGAGTTAACCACCAAGAGCATTTTCATTTACTTTCTTCCATGATTTTCTCTTTTGATATTACATCAAAAGGACTTTATAAATGTCTGTTCACAAGTTTATAGAAAGAATTGAATGGTGGAATGTTCCAGGAATGCTAGTGACA
>NW_006441071.1:8917128-8930790 GCF_000325575.1 Pteropus alecto
TATGAATTTGCTAAACTTCCACTTGGTGATCATGGTACAACAAAGTCAAGTCTATTCTATTACAATAAAACAATGTATGTATCTTATAGTAAAGGGGATAGAATGAAGTATGGGATAATTTTAGTCTTTATATTTTATGTCATGAGATACTTTGTGATACTTCTATTAGGGAATAAAGAAAGACTATTCCTTGATCTTCCAAAGGAGAAAGGCAAGTTGTATTTAGATATCAGCATTGTCAATTATTTTATGTAAAAGAGAAGCAGACCACTTCAAGAGTGAATCAGTTGCCAGGTTGTATTCACAGATTATAATGTGGACAATCTCTGTCTCCCTGTCCTTCCTGAGATGGTGGAGGACTCTGCCAAAAAACAAACAAACAAACAAACAAACAAACACTCTGACTCATGTTTATTTATAGTTCTGAGTGTTTTACTAACTTATAAAAAGAGGTTATTTATATTGAGGAGAGGAAGAGGAAAAGGAGGTCAGCAGAATTACAGAAATTCCTAATTTGGAGTGTTAATTTAGTTTTATACAATAGAATCCTATTGTATCCTGATCTTTTCATCTAAAACTGAAATACACTTAATAGCCCCACACCCTTAAATTGGTCTTTGAAAACATGGTTACAAATAAAAGCACAGTATTTCTTTATTTGTGAAGCAACTGAATTTCTCTAATCTGTTATAAGACATTTATCTTGTTTCCTTTTTGTGGGGAGAGGCTAGCATAAATAGTAATGAAATGGATTATCATGGTACATAAATGTTTATCAGCATCTGTTTGATATGTCATTTTGAGTGAATCCCAGAAGTGAATTAACTGGGTGAAAGGGAGCAAATATTTTTAAGACTGTGATACATGCTGGCAAATTGCTTTCCAATTTATACTACCACCAGTAATGAGTGAAGATGGCAATTTCATCACACCTGTTCATTACTGTCAGAACAAAATAACACAAAAGGCTTGCTTTATTAAAACAGCATTATTTCCTTTTTGTAAACAAATACCTTCAAAGACAGACATAGGCCAAGCTGTTCTCAGTAATTAAAATCTTGGTGATAATCTCTTTCTTCAGGTCAGGAGAGGATCGCTTTGAAATCCTTTTGAGAGTAGATTTGGAGGGCAGGAAAGGGAAGCCATGCCCACTAATAAACAACCCTTTGAAACTTGGGAACATCAAGAGAGCTTCAGTTATGCAAGAAGTCCGTGAAAGAGACAGATGAATATTAAATGGAAATGAGAGGACACTGGAGATAAAAATCACCTCTGTCACATGGCTGTGTAGCGCTGTGCTAGACTTTGGAAATTACCAATTATAGTAGTGTTCTAGGTCTGGTATAACAGAGTACCACAGACTGAGGACTTAAACAACAGAAAATAAAAAGTTTCTCGTGATTCCGGAGATTCGATGACCAAGATCCTGGTGTCCACAGGGTTAGTTTCTTCTGAGAGCCTCTCTCCTTAGCTTGTAGATGGCCATCTTCTCTTCGAGTCTTCACATGGTCTTTCTTCTACATGTCCCTGTGTTCTAATTTATTCTTATAAGAATGCCAGTCACAGTGGATCAGGGCCCACCCTAATGACCTTATTTTAACCTAATTACCTTTTTAAAGACATTTTGTCCAATATGGTCACATTGCGAGGTACTAGGGACTATAATTTCAACATATGCATTTTGAGGAAACAGAATTCATCCCATAACATTAATAGATTAAAATTTACTTTCTCCTTAAAACATAATGTGAAGTACACTATTCATGATGCTTATCTATTTGTTCAGCAATTATTGTGGAATCATTATTGTCCTTTATGAGACAAAAGTATGCTGCACACCATGATTATTCTGAATTTCTTTTGAATCTTTATGTTCACAGGCACATCTGGTTTTATAACAAGTGGATACAAAAAATAGATTTTAATAGCTGCATCTGATCTCTTAAGTTCAGTTTGCATACTATATATAGCATCCTTCATTCAAATACAGCATAATATTGAACTTGCTCCTGAAATTGGGTCATACATCAGTAGGGAGATGAAAATGAAGTGAAAGTTTTCTCCAAGATAGATTAAAGAAGTAAGTCACTTTAAGGACTTAGCATAAGGTGATGTGGAGTAACTCTGCCACTAACCTTATGATCTCCTGACAGCTTTGACAGGGGAAAATGATGTAGCCTGGAGAAAGACTTCTATGATAAGCTCAATGGCTTATGCTTACAAACCTGACATATGTGACAGTTCCATTTCAGTTAAGAAATGGATACATCCAATTTTGGCCATTAAAGATATAAAATCATTCTGTATTTCTCAATATGAATAAGATATAGAAAATAAATTTTAAATGCAACTTCTAAATACATGCACTGACATGTATAAATTAACAGTTATTTACTTGGTATTTTTAAAGAAATAGAGATAAGGAATAATGTAAACTATTGATTTTGATGTATCTGAAGATGATACAGATATACTGCATAATCACTTACTGGACACTAATAATTAAGGTGGGAGAAAAAATTCTTGACCAATTCTAAAGCATTCACATTGGTCATAAGGGGAATAAAATTGTTGTGATACTCATTTAATTTATTCTAAAGCAAAATACTGATTTGACAATGGTGAAATGATTGTTGACTTAGATCTACTTTTATAATAACATGTCTTGTTGTACTCTGAGCATGGGAAAGATCTGTAAGTCCCCTGCCATTGTATTGATATGCATACATGATCATTTCCAGGTTTTTTCTAGATATGATCCTCTCTTTTGATTGACAGCAGTGATTCAAACAACACTCTCTAGTCCTTTTTCTCCTCCTTTTCCCAACACATTGTTTTTAGTCATAGAAATCAATCTGTAATTAATGAATGGATTTGAAGAATTAATTTTTCCCCACATTTTGTGGACTTTTTCAGAAAAGATTCTTACAGGCAATCAACAAATTGAAACATGGAGTGTTTTTCAGTCACTTAATATAACTAAGTTATTTCAAATAGGATAATGTCTAGCTTTCAATTTAGTACTCTTTAAAAGAATAAAACTTAAAAAAAAGATAATTGACTAAACTATTCTCTGATGTTAAAAAATGTTTAAGAAAAGGAGTGAGATTACAATTCGCTCTAGGGTTCAGGTTTGTGTAGTGTAAAAAGCTTGGTAACTAGTATCTGTTCAACCTGGGTTTAATACATAGCTATATTAAATATTAGATGGACAATGTTTAAGTAGGTTACTAGCAACTAAAATATCCTCTTGCAGGACCCTTGACCAAGGTTAGTTCTCTTCTTCCTAGAAGAGTCACTCTATGTAAATGATGTGATCTCATAATTTGGGAAGGTTTGTGAAGAGCTGAGGTAGGAGGATCCCACTTCCTATGCTGGATCAGACAGGATTTCTCAACCTTAGCACATGAACAATATTTTGAGCTAGTTAATTCTTCCTTAGGTATGTCGGGGGCTGTCATGTGAATTGTAGGATGTTTATCAGCATCCCCAGCCCCCTACCAACTAAATACCAGTTGTACCTCACCCCCCGATTGTTACAACCAAAAATGTCTGCAGAAATTGCTAAATAGCTCTATTAGTGTGTATGTGTGTGTGTGTGAGATGGTGGGGGTGGGGGTGGGGAGTCCAGGCCAGGTGAGAATCTAAGAGAGAGTGGGGAATTAGCCCTGGTAGAAGATCCTTTAGTTAAAACAATGAGATGATGTGGACAGATCACCACCTCCCTCCACCACCACCACTGGTTTGACATTTAGAACTTTCCATATTGAGGCTATATAGTTTTATCATTTTCTTTTCTTTTTATTTTCTTTGTTGTTGGTGCTATTTATTATTTATATAATAATAATAGTGATAATAATTTGTTCATTTTATCGTCTTCTTTTCTAATTCTAGCTTGTACTTACTTCAATTAAACCAATTTTAAAGATAAATATATCTCCTCCTTCCTTTCTTCTTGCAGCTTTTCTCATTGTAAATAAGTACGTACTTATCAGAAAAATCAGAGTAAGCAAGCTAAATCCTATGTTTAAAGCCCTGACCATTCGTAGTGGCTAAAGAAATTGATCTTTTAGAAGCTGAGGATTTTCTGTTTATCTGTAAGTCCAACTCAGACTTCACTGATACCATGTCTTTCTGTGATAAATTCATCGTAACCTGGCAGTAATGCTGACTGTCCAGAGTTCTGTACTTACTCTTCATTTCACACTTCTACTCCCATGGATGTTAGACAGTTAGATTCTTGCTCAACCAGTGGAAAACTTCAAATAACTGCCTGTCTTTTAAGGAGATTTTTTTTATTGTTCCTTTAGTCATGCTAGCTAAAAGCAAAACATAGAACATAGAATTATAGTTATTAAATACCATCTAAAATGCCTCATTCCAAATAAATAAATAAATAAATATTTTAAAAACCCTACCACTTTTACATTGATTTCTCTGATGATTCTTTCATGAATAAAGTTGTCATCCATACTTGTGTTTCTCAATTATTCTGCACATAATGATAGTTGTTTGAATATAAATATAAGAACTATGAACTAAGGTTTCCATACTGAGAGATGAATAGTTGAGTAGAATTATCAGATATTTTTCAAATGTCCAAATTATTTAATATTATGTTTAAGAGTTTTCAATAGCCTACGTTTATTGAGCACTCACTATATCCCAGGAAGTGTTTTAAGCAATTTATTTATATTAATTCTATCTTTGTAACAACTTCATTGTCAGTGAAAACCTGAGGCTCAGAGAGTGTTATGAAAATAGTCTGAAGACCTTGTTGGCTAGTAATCCAGGGACCAACATTGAAATCCAGGAAGTACGAAATTCTAGTTTTGGCCATAAAATGAACAATTCGACCTAAATTTATGAGCGTTTGTGTGCATGTGTGCACGTGCACTTCTGCAAACATGTCTGTTCCACTTGAATAATGGCTGAGGGAATATTCTAGGCCAGCCAAGGGCTTGGTTTTCTCTCATTACCTAGGAACTCTCAAGGCATGTTTGTATAATAATGGAAATCTCCTAATTCACAGTTTGAGTCACTTTATTTGATTATCCACTTAAGTGACTTCTAGAGCTAAAATTCTTTGAGTTTGAGAACTTTAAATATGGAAGAAACATTTATTTCTATTTTATGGATGCTTTCTATCACTCATAGTATAACTTCTGTTCCAATATACTGGTAGAAATCACGAAAGAAGTTATTTCTTCTCATTTTCCCTAACATCTGAAAATTTCAGTTAGATAAACTGCCAAAAAGTATGAACAAAGTGAGTAGTTCTTTCATCTACTCTTAATTGAAGTTTTTGTAATTAATATTATCACATTTGCAATGAGAGTTCTTAGATTTAGATCTCAGCTTTTATGTAGGTAGGTCTCTGAACATATTGGGAAATGTGGCACTGCATCTAATGGAATAATAAAACAAAGAAACAATAGAAATATTGGGCTTTAGAACAGTAATACATGCTACTTTTTCCTCTTGATTTTTAAAGTACTGAAGTTTATTTGAACAGATTTATATCTATTATCTGCACATATGTTTCAATTTCTCTGTCTGAAAATTTGAAACATTACTGTGAATATAATTTTCTGTTAACTTTTATTGGTGCTTCACTGCCATTTTTTAATGAACAAATATTATAAGGCTTTTATTATCATAAACTCTACTTAACCTGCTTCTTCACCTTCCTGTTTTGAACCTATTATTAATGTAATATTTTGAAAAGTGATATCTGAGTTTTTGCCTAAAATTGACCTTTACATATCAGTAACCGAATCTGTTTCTATATTTCTTTCTGGGAATAGAGTTTCTTTGGAGGTTCAGATTGAGAAGTACATTAGAATATTTTCTCTTGTTCTTTTTTTCTTAATGAACTTTAGCAAAAAAGACAAAAGATAGGACACCTTTTTGAAGTTAATGGGCAGATACATATTATGAACAATGGTTGAGTTTTCAACTATATTTCTTTCTTAATTTTATATTGGTATTTCTCAGTTATACTAAGCATATTAATAAGAATATATGTATATATTTTTTCATTAGGTTTCTGTCCTGAGACCACAGCAGGATGTGCCTTGGACAAAGGTATGTACATTTTAAATATATTTCAAATTTTTTCCATGACTAAAGTGTAAAAATATTATGGTAATATGTACAGTACTGTTAGATGTTTAGATATATGGAATTATAGTACATGTTCATGTATATAATATATACTCTTAAATCTGGTAAAATATGATACTAATGAGAAAACATCAATATCGAAATCTGATTTTCAAATACATATTATTGCCCAAGCAAGAGAGCCTTAATTCACACCACTTGTATTCAAAAAACAGTTATCACTAATGCCTTTGAAAGTAAAACAATGGGACCACCTGTTCAAAGGTTGATTGGAGGTGTTTATCATAGTCTTTAATGACTCAGATGAATACATTATCAAAATAGAATACATATGAATTAAATTATCAGTCAAGAAGTACTGAGAAGTGTCTATGTTTTGGGGGAACAAATAGTGAAATTAGTTTAAAGTTATAAATCAATTTGAAAAGAGAAAGCAAACCAAAAAATAAACACGCACAGTTCAGTAAAAATTATATGAATGCACTACGTGAAAGATAAGGGAGACTGCGCAAGGCCAATACAAAGATGCCTATAATTTCAAAATGAAATGCTATTGTAAAAAAAAAAGTGTGAACAAAAGTTATTATAAAGATCATGAATTGCAGGAACATTGAATCCTAAGAGGTAGCTGAAAAGAAAATGTATATTATGAATGAAAAGTACATAGTGGGAACTGAGTAAAGACCAAAGGACCTAAGAGTCTTAAGGACTGTAGTGGAGAAAAATAAAGACTGATAAAATGAATTTCACATGTAGAAACTATAAAAATTAGTCCTCTTCTATAGAGGAAGTAGCAAGAAAAAAAATTGCTTAAATGAACACAAAGAATTTAAGTGAACTGTAGTGTAAAGGTATTGAGAGAATGTTTGATCTCATTTCTCTGGAGGTATTTAAATACCGAATAAATTCACAAATGTCTGATTAGAGTTTCTCTAAAGCATCATTTATCCTATCCAGGGGCCTTCCAACCCCATGCGGAAACTGGTCAGGCAGTTCCCTTTATTTTTCTGCATAACACAGTAATTTTATATTGAAAAGAAAGCTGGGAGTTGGTTTGTGGTTGTAAGAAAAATGTGGACATATATACTATTATTAATAATAATTGATGCCTATTCTATTTTATGCAAACATAATATTTGAGGAAATACGTTTACATATAAATCTTTACAATTTGGCTCAAAACATACTGTATGTCTTCTGCCATGTTACTCTTTAAAATATTCTATTACAAACTAATCAAAAACAGATTCACAAATATAGTGGACAACCTGGTGATAGCCAGAAAGGAAGGGGTTGTGGGGACTGAGAGAATGGGGTGAAGGGTTAAAGAAGTACAAATTAGTAGTTGAAAAATGGTCACGGGGATGGGGAGCATGGCATAGGGAATACAGTTAGCATTAATGTAATGGCAAGGTGGAAAACCAGAGGAGAGAAGGAGCAATTAGGGAGACCATTTTATAAACTATATAAATGTCTGACCAATGTACTGTATACTTGAAACTAATTAAAATAAATAAATTTTAAATAAAAAAAAATTCTGTTAGCATATGTATATGCATATGTGGATAATTTTCTGAGATTTTAAAATTAAAAAAAGAAAAACATTTCCAGTTTTTCTTGACCCTATTTTTATATAATTTTTCTTTTAGTCATTTTCAGTTCCTATTTAGAGACTGGTGTGACTTAGAGTATCTAAAGACAATATGCCAGCTCACGTGCGCTGCCAGGGGAATGAACGGCTCCGGGCACAAATCCCTGTTGTGTCGAGGCTTTGGCATGCTATTTGGCAGGGAACTAAGTAAAACATAGCACAGTGAAAATAATCTTGTTTTTTAAATAGATATGCAGCCTCAACCTCAAGTCTGCTGTTGGTCACTATTACTCTTTCTCCCTCATACTCCGAGGGAACAGCATTTCTGGCAATGAACTGAGAACTAGGCATTTCCTACATGTTCTCATAGTGCGAAGAAGTAGGAGAGTCATGGCTTGAAAACTGGACCTTCCTGGGGTTGAAGGGCAACTCTGTCATTAAGTAGCTGTGGAATCCTAGGCAGGTTACCTCTGATAGAAAATAAATTTACTAATACTTATCACAGAAGTTGTGTGAGTATTAAAATGACACAATTATCCTAGAGCACCTCTTATATTTCATAGTAGACATTGAATAAATGTTATTTTACTCCTTCCTATTTCTGTAATGAGTTGAATTTTGTGTTAAACTTATTAATAATCATCTCAGTCATTATGTGAATAAAAAAGGAATGACTAATCTACATTGGTAAGTTTTTGGTTATGTAAACAAATGAGCACTCTTTGTGTGGGAAAGAAGAATTGTTGCAAACTCTTGATCATTTTTTATATTCATTATTTTTAAGAGTTGCATGTGATTTAAAGGATCTTTATGTTACATAACAGTGATTCGAATGTCTTTGATTTAATTTTACATTGTGTTAGTGTCTTAAAGATAGAAAACTGCGCTGTAAAATATAGATGGCTTAGAAAAATTATACCTCTATATCATACCCAAAACATCTTAATTTGGTTAGATAGTTTAATTTAGTTTTCTTATTGAGAAATTATTACGTGTCATATATTGTATTAGGTACTAAGCGTACAAAGAAGAAAGATATGTTTTCTGCCTTCAAGGGAATTATAATCCTAGAAGGGAGGAGACATTTGGCAGGGAATTAAATGTTTATACTCATCATTTTAACACAATGTGACAATATACTACAATAAAGAGGTGCCAATGAAGGAGCCATATAAAAAAGTCACTTTAATCAATCTGGCTTCCTGGAAGGGTTAACACCTCGGCTTTCTTAAAAAGTGATGATAAACTGGCCAGGTATTAGTCAAATATAGAGAACGAGGGTGGGAAGATGTTAAGAATAAAGGTTGAGAAATTGATTAGAAATCTATTGTTTGAACTACAAAAGAAACGATACCAATAAAGGTATAGATTTGAAATTGGAAAGTGACATCCTCCTGCTTCATTCTCCAAAGTATAGATTTAAGATGCATTTAGATTATTTTTACTGGATTAAGATTGATGTGTAATGGTGTTTAACATAGTGTTATTTATAATATGATAATGAGAAACAAATAATAAGAAAACTGTTAAATTATGATAATATAAAATATTTTAATTATTAAAATTCATGACTTTGGAGAGTATTTAAAGAGGTTGTATTTCTAAAAAAAACAAGGGAGACTGAAATAGTATTATGCTACCATACTTTTATACATTTGCTTTTATACATATATTTATGTAAAACAGAAACAGAATACTGAAACAATTACATATATATATGATATATATAATCATGTGCTCTTTTTAGGGGATAGGGTTCCAGTAGAGTACAGAAAAACAATGCAAACATACACATTCAGAATAATTAAAGGCAATTATCAATATGTAGTAGGTATATGGGTGGTTTTTATTTTTTCTTAAAACTTTGATATATGTTTTAGACTTTATGTGATGACTGTAGTGAGCACACTCTAATATGGCTCACATGAATCTTACTTCTGATGTCTATCCTTTTGTGTGATCCCCTCCCCTTGTGTGTGGGCAGGACCTCTGACTTGCTTTTAATCAATGGAATATGGAGAAAGTGACAGGATATCACTCCTGTGATTATGTTATGTTACATGGCAAAAGTGATGGAATGGTAGGCCCATGACTATATTATTTAAGGCTACATTTCATTAGAAGACTAGTTTTTGCTCTTCCGCTGGCCTTGAAGATGTAAACTACCCATGGTGCAAGAGGGTCTAAGGAAAGGGCTATATATCAAGAAAATGTTGCAGCTTCTAGGGGCTTAGGGTGGCCTCTAGGAGCTGAAAGTGGTTGCTGCTGGCAGCCAGCAAGAAGAATCTCTGTCCTACAGTCATAATAAAATAAATTCTTCCAACAACTACATATATATATTTTATATATATATTACCCAATGCAATCTATAGATTCAATACAATCTCTATCAAAATTCCAATGATATTTCTCACCATAGTAGAACAAATAATCTTAAAATTTATATGGAACTACAAAGACCCTGGAGAGCTGCAGCAATCTTGAGAAAGGAGAACAAAGATGGGGGTGTCAAGCTACCTGACAGAAAACTATACTATAAGGTTACAGTAATTAAAACAGCATGGTACTGACATAAAAATAAACATGTAGATTAATGGAACAGAATAAAGAGTCCAAAATAAACCCATGCCTATATGGTCAATTAATCTATGACAAAGGAGGCAAGAATATACAATGGGGTAAAGACAGTCTTTTTAATAAATAATGTTGGAAAAACTGGGCAGATACATGTAACAAAATGAAACTAGATTATCTTCTTATACCATGTATAAGAGTAAACTCAAAATGGATTAAAGACTTAAATGTAAGACCAGAAACCATAAAACGCCTAGAAAAAAACAGGCAGTACACTCTCTGACCTTGCTCTTAGTAATATTTTTCTTGATATATCCCCTTGGGCAAGGGAAACAAATTAAAAATAAACAAATGGGACTACATCAAACTAAACAAGTTTTTGCAGAGCAAAGGAAACAACAAAATGAAAAGACAACATAATGATTGGGAGAAGATATTCATGAATGATACATCTGATAAGGGGTTAATATCCAAAATATATTTAGAATTCATACAACATAACACCAAATAACAAACAAACAATCCAGTTAAAAAATAGGCAGAAGACCTGAACAGACATTTCTCCAAAGAGGACATACAGATTGCCAACAGACAAATGAAAAGATGCTCAATGTCACTAATCATTAGTGAAATGAAAATTAAAACCACAATTAGCTATTACTTTTCACCTGTCAGAATGGCTATCATCAGTAAATCAACAAAGAACAAGTGTTGATGAGGATGTAGAGAAAGGGAATCCTTGTGCATTGTTGATGAGATTGCAAATTGTTGATGGGAATGCTATGGAAAACAGTATGCAAGTTCCTCAAAAGATTTAAAAAGAACTGCCTTACCACCCAGCAATTCCATGTCTGGGTATTTATTTGAAAAAATCCAAAACACTAATTTAAAAAGATATATGCATCTCAATGTTTATTGTAGCATTATTTACAATAGCCAAAATATAGAAGCAATCTAAATGACCATTAATAGATGACTGCATAAAGAAAAATTGGTACATATATACATTAGAATATTACTTGGCCATAAAAAATGAAATCTTACCGTTTGCAACAATATGATTGGAGCTAGAAGGTTTTCTGCTAAGTGAAATAAGTCAGACAGGAAAAAACAAATGTCATTATTTCATGTATATATGGAATCTGAAGAACAGTATAAACAAACAAAACAGAAACAGACTTACAGATACAGAGAAAAAATTGATGGTTGCCAGTTGAGTGGGGGGGTTGGGGAGCTGAGTGAAAAAGAGGAAGAGAGTAAGAAGTACAAATTGTTAGTTACAAAATAGTCATGGGGATGTAAAGTACAGCATAGGGAAAATAGTCAATAATATAGTAATAACTATGTATGATGCCAGGTGGGTACTAGATTTATTGGGAGATCACTTTGTAAATTATATAAATATCTAACCACTATGCTGTACACCTGAAACTAATATTAAATAATATTTAATGTCAGCTGTAATTGGAAAAAAAAGAGATCAATGATTGTAGATTTTCTAAAGAGCATCCAGGAAATGACCTCACATGAGGTACAGACTGTGAAAGTAGGGAAGTGAAGTTAAATAATGCTGATAGGCTTGCAGATAATAGGGGCGTCAGAACTCTTGGTTTCCATGAGCAGGATGGTTAAGAGGGTTTACACATTTTTGAAAGGATAGGTCAACATCTACATTGTATGTACTTCTAATGAAACTTCTACAAAGTAGAACTTTCTATGTTTATGTGGGGAAACTGAGTCAAATACATAAATAAATATGTGGCAGGCAAACTCAGTTTTAAACTGATTCCAAATCTACATTCTCTCTATGAAATTATAATGGTTAATATAGAAAAAGGGAATAGGAGAATTGTGTTATAAGCTGGTTTCAATTTAAGAAGAAATAAATATTTTATAATAAATCGTTGCTCTGAATTTTTAACTACTTTAACTTTTGCTGAAATCGTTTGTCTTCCTTACTAAGAAAAATAGCTGAATAAAAACACCAAAAAAATTTATACAAAACATCAATTTTTTCTTTAAGTTCAGAGAGTTAGTCTATTCCGTGGTTATGAAAGACTTTAAGTCCAGAATTGCTGTGTTAAAAATTGCAGGATGCTGAATATACACAGTCCTACGTATTTTGTTTTATCATAAAATTTAAACAGTCTTATGTACATATAGCAGAGCTACCACTTGCATAAAACTTAACTGAAAAGTAAATATTAAGTGTTTTCAAGTAAAATATAAAAGATGTAATTGCTTAGTTTTCTTTACACATTTTTTCTATTATGAACAAGTACTAAGGAAATGATCATAAAGGGAATTTCAGTAAACTGTCCTGTCTTTATTATATTGCCTGAATTTCTGTAAAGTTTTGTTGATGTACTAAGTAAACCATCCAAGTGAAAATAATTCTGTAATAAACATTGTTTTTAGAGCTTTGAAGAAAACAGTGATTCCATAAAGATGTTTCATGAAACGCATTCTTGCAGAAATGCTCAAGGTAAAATGGGTTCCATGGAAAAAGCAATTTGAGAAACACTGCTTATCACACCCTTATAGACTATATTACCCTATGGTAATATAGCATGATAAAAATAATGAAAATTTCTGTTGTAAAAAGTTATTAATTTTGTTTGCTGTAGAAAAATTTGGAGCTAATATAGCCATGTGAGAGGCACTGTTTTGTAATAATTAAGTGTGGTCTCTAGAGTTAGACTGGATTTGATCTTCTGTTCCACTAATTTTGAGGTAAAATTCACATCAGATAAAGTTAACCATTTAAAGCAAACATTCTATATTTATATAGGCAAATAATTTTTGACAAAAGGGCCAAAAATATACAGCGGAAAAAGGAAAGCCTCTTCAATGGTGCTAGGAAAACTGGAAAACCACCTGCAAAAGAATGAAACTAGACTGTTGTCTATCAGCACACACCAAAATGGATAAAGGACCTGAATATAAGTCCTGAAACAATAAATTGCATAGAAGAAAACATAGGAACTAACCTCAAGGACCTTGGACTTAAAGAGGATTTTATGAATTTGACCTCAAAAGCAAGGGAAGTAAAAGCTAAAATAAATGAATGGGACTACATTAACCTAAAAAGCTTCTGCTCAGGAAAAGAAACTGTCAACAAGGTAAAGAGACAACCATCCGAATGGGAAAATACATTTGCAAGCAACAATTCCAATAAGGGCCTAATATCCAGAATATACAAAGAACTCATACGACTCAAAAACAAAAAAAAGCAAATGATCCAGTCAAAAAATGGGCAGAGGACCTGAACAAACACTTTTCCCTAGAGGATATACAAATGGCCAACAAACATATGAAAAGATGCTCAACATCGCTAGCTATTAGGGAAATGCAAATCAAAACCACAATGA
>NW_006441071.1:8930841-8983411 GCF_000325575.1 Pteropus alecto
ACAAAAAACAGTATGGAGGTTCCTCAAAAAACTAAGAATTGATATACCATATGATCCATTAATCCCTCTACTGGGTATTTACCCCAAAGACTTGAAAACTCATATCCAAAAAGATATTTGCAAACCAATGTTCATAGCAGCATTATTCACAGTGGCCAGGACATGGAAGCAACCGAAGTGTTCTATGATAGATGATTGGCTAAAGAGGCTGTGGTACATATATACAATGGAATATTACTCAGCCCTATGAAGAGATGAAATACTGCCATTTGTGACCACATGGATGGACCTTGAGGTAGTATTGCTAAGCGAAGTAAACCAGACAGAAAAAGTTGAAAATCACATGATATCACTTATATGTAGGATATAAACCTAAAAGCAAGAAACAAACTAATGGACAATAGACTAATGGTTAACATTGGTGGGGGGAGGTAGATGGGGTAAAAAGGGTCAAATATGTGATGACAGAAGGAAATCTAACTATGGGCAGTGAACATACAAGAAAAGTATATGTAACTTACTGTTGAATTGTACACTTGAAACTTACTGGATTGCATTAACCAATGTCACCATAATAAAAAAATAATAATAATAAAAAATAAAAATAAAAAAGCATAAAAGACGGGAACATTTCAGTGCCATTTAGTACATTAGCAATATGTTTACAACCTCTATCTAGTTCCAAAATGTGTGATCACTCCAGAAGGACCATTGTAGCCATCAGGTAGTTGCTCCCCATCCCTCCTTTCCTCACCTGCTCCACTATGATAACTTGTGTGGACATTCTATTTACTCTCCTTGAAACTCATTTTCCTCAGTATTACTATAAAAACAGGAAAACCTTATATGGTGATTGTAAGATTTTAGGAAAGTTATTAGTACACTTAGGAAATTATAAGTATTAAATAGATGTTAGATAAAATGATAACCTATTTGGTTCTCTTTTGCATCCAAGGGAAAAATTGTTCAAGAAAGCACTGTTAAAGAAATGCTGATAAAAGCCAACAGAACAGAAAAAGAAAGAGAGAAGCCATAGACCTTGAATTACTTAGATGTTAATTAATCTCATATAACTCTGGTGCCCCAGAAGACACAATTAGCACTCATGTTTATTTCTGTCTCTCCATGTAAGGTTTATGGGTAAAGCGGTTTTGAGGTTGATATTAGGGCAGAGAGGTGCTAAGAGAAAGAAAGATGTTCCCAGAAATCCCTAATCTGAAAATAACAGGAATATAGAGGTTTTTTGAGGAAAGGGCAGGGTGGGGGCGCATTCTTTAAGTCGTGAACAAAGGAAATAAAATAGTTGACAGCAGCTCTAACTTAGCTCTAATTATTTTCCAATTGATACCATAGATGTTCATGATTGTAAGATTTTTAAGAGCACCATTGACATTGAAAAGCAAATTACAAAACAACATGTAAAAATATAATTTAAAATTATGTATAAGCATATATTTATATTTATATATGTAAATGTATGTAAATTTAATTATAGGTATAATTTCGTATGTATGGCATCATATTCCACAGTGAGTGTATAGCTCTAGAAGAATTTTCACTGGAATTAGAAAAGTAATTGCCACAATGTATCAGAACTTCAGATATTTTTCATCTGACTCTGTATTCTTTTCTATAATTGTTAAAATTTTCATATGACTATATGCTATCTTACTAACAGAAACAAAACAGTAGAGCTGTATTCATTTAGTAATAGAGATACATTACAACCATACTTTGATATTTTTACCCAATTGCCTTGATAATTGCTGCAAGGACAAATCCTTAAAAACATATCAAAAGGATCAAGTGGTTTGCATCCAGGAACCCACAGAGGAAAGAAAAAAAGAGTTTGTGAGACCCTCTCCCCCTTTTCTCCATAAATGCAAATTATTCTTGAACATATAGCAAACTGGAACTTTCAACTCCTTCTTCTCTTTTTAGTTCAATCTACCCAAATTTTCCCCAAATCTTTTTCTCCTGATCAACCTTAGACCATTAATTTCTAGTTCTTTTGCAAATTCTACCAAAGATAATACTCTGTAAATTTAAAAGGTAGAGAGAGTTTATCACCTCTTACTACACAGGGAAGTTCAATATCCTGCTCCTGATCTGCAGTCTGTCATTTGCCTCTTGAACCAAAAGATTTAAACTCTTTAGTGGTCCTCAAACCTGGGTGTCTTCATAGGAATCATCTAGAGACCTCTCTAACTTACAGATACTTGGATCCCACCCCAAACTTTCTTGTTTAAGTCTAGAATGAGATCTGGGAATCCACTTACAATATTCTAGATTATACTGACCCATGGATTATACTTTGAGAAACACTGGAAACTTTATAGCTCCCAATGTTAACCTGTTTGCAAACCTGTGATTTAAAAAAAAATATTTCTTCCAAGCATTTTCATCTAAAAGCATCTGTAATTCTTTTTACCTCCTCTCCTTGAAAATGTGTTTTGTGATTCAGGTAGAACATGACAGTTTATCCATCATAATAATCACATGTACCACCCTCAAATACAGAAATGATTGAACAATCTACTTCTTATTTCATTCCTTTGTAGAATAGATATAGGCCAACTGCTCATAACAAATGGAAGAATCATATCTTCCAATTATATTTTTAATTAGGTTAATGTGATTTTACCAAAGTAGTCTTACTTACAACAAATTATTATTTACTACACAGTATGTTATAACAATACATAATTTATAAAATATGTGTAGTTTATGTTTTTTATTAAGCTGTCTTGGATGTACTAATACATTTTCCTGCAAACATCCCTGAGAAGCAGACAAGAACTACCATTATTTATCATCATTTGTAGAGAGATTGAATCACTGAGCTATTAAGTAACTTGAAGAAGGTTGCAGAATCAGTGACTAAGTGAGAACACTTCATCTCCTAGCCCCTTGATCAGTAATTTTCTCAACGAATCCTGTTACATATATTTCTTGCTCTTAGAGTTTACAAGTCATTCAATTTTGTGGGAGATTATACATTATGGGGCATATGAGAATTTGTACTCTATAGAAAGTTGAAAACTAGAAGTAGGAAATCATATTAAAGAAAGTCCTTACTTTTCAAAAATTACTTTTTTATGCTTTGAATGTCCTTGTTACTCTTCCTATTTCATAGGACACTTTCTTATTCCATCCATCCATCCGTTCATTCATCCATTTTTTCAACCAGTATTTATTGAGCATTTTTAATATATCTAACACTCTGCTAATAAACTAGACAGAATTTTTGTCCTCAGTTTGTGAATTCTGATAAACATATACAGACAAATGGTATCATATAATAATTGCTACATTGCAGCTAGGTGTTAGGAGAAAAGTGGCTTCTGAGAAGAATCTCTGAATCTATTTGAGGAAGTCAGAGAAATCTCAGAAATTAGAAAATTCTAGCTAGGTTTGGAAGGAAGGGTAAAAATTTATAAGGATTCAAGGTAAGGATAGGGGCATGGAAAGGGGAGAACAGAGGAAAATCCTAAACATAATATAATCCTAGCTCATCTGAGATATAAATGATCTCTGGATTTAAAATTTACAGGCCTAGTAAATACATTTTCATTTTTTGAGCCTTTGTATCTTCCATGAAGAATATTGTGGGTCATTCCCAGATATGAGATGTTTAGCATCATGAATTCACCACATTAGAACCATCATCATTCTGGCAGCCGTGTTCATCTAGAGAAACAGATCTCTCTTCATTATGAAATGTATACAAGCAAACACAAAATAGAGCTAGTGTTTTAAATAGTATAACAAAGCAAAGAGAGCCCTCACTGCCTAGGTTGGCCTTTTATACTTCAGCCTGAAGGGCATTTTTGCAACTAAGCAAGAAGCCTTCAAAATATAATGGAAACACTGACAGACACTTAACTATACCAGCTCTGGTGAGTACAGCCATAATTCACTTCATAATACAAATGGATAAGTTGTCCAGAGGGATCCCTGCATTGATGTTATTGAGTGTCTTTTTGAAAAGTTCTGGTTCTGGGCTATGAAACTACAATATAAAACTGAATGATTCTCTTAGGAATAGATTCTAAACTGGCCCCCTCAATTACCCTACTGATATCCTTAGGGTAGGTAACGTGGAAATGTCCTATGAAGACTGGAAATGTAAACTAATAAACCAAAGTGAAAAAAGCAAACAATGAAACAAAGTTTGTTGTATGAAAAATCTAATATTTCTTCCCACAAGGTCTACTTAAAAGCTGAGCACATCAGAGGTGAAAGAAGGCAGCCTTCTTTAACTTAAGTGGGGTTAGTTGTCAAGCAGGTTTTGAGTACACTCTGTACTTGCAAAATCATGTGGTGGGCCAAAGTGCAGCAATCCCAGTGATCTTGATGGTCAAAGTATCCTACGTGTTTTATAATATAATGCAAATGACTTCAATATGAGGTAGCCACAATTCCAAACACCATTTAGAGCTTTAATGACTTGTCCTAGAAAGGTCCTGACAGGCCACATTTAATGGATCTTCTAAACAATGTAAAAGATTTCTCTAAATGTGTTATACAGCTTATAATTTTAGTGTAAAAATAATTGTCCTCTGTCCCCACTACTGTTCTCTTCCCCACGTGCAGTGCTGGGGTCCTGAAAATTACAAAAGCTTCAAATAATTCTGAAAATATCACTCACGAAATCCTGAAAGGACATTAAATTTTCAATAGGAAGTTAGGAGACAAGGATTCTAGTGTCAGCTTTTCCAATGCAAACTTTGTAACCTTGAGTTCTTTATAAATTCTGTGAGCCTCAATATGCTCATCTCTAAAATGAAGGTCACAGATTACCTGTTATGTCCTTTGCTGTTGGTCCATGGCACCATTTAAGCCTGCTAATGAATTACTTAAATATCTAAGTCCACATTAAGCCTTATGAAAATCATAACTGGCAAGATTTTCCTCTCAATTACTTGTGTTAATAGGGGCCAAAATGGCATGGATACTTTAAATTCACAGATAATCCCCAAACTTCAATTTAGCTAAGTGTTCTAACCTCCTTTTCTGCCAAATCATTTACAGGAGATTCAAATGATTAGCACACACTGGCACTAGATTTATCTCTTTTGTAATTCCATACCTACTGCCTTTCCACCAGGATATTTTGATATATAAATTTCCAAAAAAATAGAAATGAAGAGTATGTCAAATATAGTAGTTGTATAATCTATCGACCAATTATTTCAAAATATCCCAAGTGTTATGATTATTAACAATAATTTGTCAAAGGCTTATCCTATAGCAGGTGTTTTATAAATCACTTTATTGAAAACTCACAATTACCTTGTTGGGTTGTATATTCATTTCTTAGGCTGCCATAACCAAGTACCACAAACTGGGTGGCTTAAACCACAGAAATTTATTGTCTCACAATTTTGGAGGCTAGAAGCCTGAAATCAGGGCGTCACCAGGGATGATCCCCTCTGAGGTTTGTGATCGAAAATCAGTTTAATGCCCCTTTCCTAGTTTCTGGTATTTGGGTCGGGGGGTGGGGCTGGAATTTTGGCACACTTTGACTTTTAGATATGTCACTCCAATCTCCTTCATTTTCACGTGGTATTCTCTCTTTATTGTGTCTTATGGTGTTCTTTTCCTGAAGACAACAATCAGATTAGGGACCCATTCTACTTCAATAAGATCTCATTTTAACTTGAGGACCTCTACAAAATACCCTTATTTTTTTTTCAAATAAGGCCACACTCTGAGGTACTGGGGCTCAGAACTTCAAATAGATCCATATATGGTGATCCTCAATTCAATCTATAACAGGTAGGTATTCTCATTGTATAAACGAGCTAACTAAAGTTATGATGTTGAATTAATTTCCTTAAGGTCACAAAACCAGTAGAGCTGGGGTTCATATCCACATTTGATGAATATATGTATTGTTTAGAAAATAATATTGGTACTCCAAAAGAAAACAAGCTATATTAGTCCCTCAAGACTAAAAATATTGGACATAATCTTTTTGGATACTTCAGTAGGTGTTGAGGATTTAGTAACACTGACCAGCGTCCAAATATCATTGATGACACCACAACTAAATACCCACTGTCAGAGCTGATTCTTGAGAAAGCTTTAGAAGCCTGGGCAAAAATTAAGGGGGGAACAAAGAAACATCCTAGGCCCCAGGTCATCTTGGAAGATATCTATAGAAATAATAACCAGAGAAATCCATTATGTCTTTGTAAAAGATTTTTAAATGTTCAATATTTATTTGATGAGGAATTGGTGAACAGCATCTTTGAGCATTTCTTGTGTGTGTGTGTGTGTGTGTGTTTCATTCAAGTACTTCAAGTAGTGTGGCAAAGAGGAGCAACGAATACTCTGCAGTTATTGTAAGAAGCTGCATTGGAAGAACAAAATTAACTGGCATCATATTTCTTATTCTTTTTTTCCAGTTATGCTTTAATGTTCTTAAACAGTTGGTATTTGTGAAATGGATTGGCTACACATTAATGTGGCTCTGCTCTGAGCACCTTGATTTAATATCTTACACAGAAATGCATAAGGAAGAAACTTGGGCCTTGGAAGAAAGCAGATGGACTTTAGGAACTAGAGCAGGGAATACCTGAATTTTAGAAACTGGGGTAAATAGGAAAGCTTCCAATAGGGCCTTGAGTTCTGGAGTTCTGAAGTTTCTCCAACAAATAATCCTTTTTATTCCAATAGTTCATCAAAGTAAGACCTCATTTCAAGATAACTTGGAAGTGGTTGGAAATGTTTCACTTTTCTGAGATTCCTGATATTTTGCTAAATGAGAAATTACTTATGTTAGTAAACATATATATATTAAAAATGCAGATGTCTGTGGGAAGTTAAGGGGCATTAGCTTTTCACATATTTACTGTGAATCTGTTATATTCACCCTTTGCTTTAAAAAACAAAGATTGGTTACAGTGAAACAAGTGCAAGTCTTGATGTAGGACTAGATAAAAGGAAGGGATAAGTAGTTTAGGAATGTTGTTTTCTCAGTAAAAGTAATTTATGTAGAGGCATCTTGATTTGTGTATGTCTAAGCTGGGGGAGTATATTTTCCTTTGCATTGTTGCTATAAACTAGATGTTTAATCTGTTTATTTCTAGCTGTATTTTGGTTGCTTTATAATTGAATAAAAGCAAAAATGTTTCTTATTTTTTTCTGAGTGCCATTAACATTATTTTATTTATGAGATTTTAATAATAGATACTTGGAGGATGTAATTGTTAGAATAAATTTAAACATCTAAATAATTATCACCTTTGATTGCAGTTAGGATATACAGAGAGATGAATAAAGGAGTTGACATAATAGCAAAAATTTTGCAATTCGTATTAATAATGGTTGGTAAACTAGGGGTAATGCTAAGTAAAACAAATTTACATTAATCATACAAAGGTTGATTTTTTTCATACTTGTTAACAATTAATATACTCATTTCCAAAATCCCATACCAATTTCTTTTGAAGTGCTATCCATGGAATTTCACACAGATTCATCTGCATATGAGCACCCTTTATCATTTTATTTAGGTAAAGAGAAAAGATTGCTGGTTATGTGAAGTCACTTTAGTTGAAAACAACTTTAATTGAATCCAACTTTTCTCTCTCTCTTTTTAAAAATCGGTGAAGGGGAATAGACGCAGGAAGAGTTAATAAATAGAGTTATTTTAATAACTATACTCCTAACTTTCACCTTATGAGGTTTTCAAATGAGCTGTCAGACTCTTACTATAAATCCCTTCCTGAGGCTTTCCTAATTAAAAAAAAAAAAGAAAAAATTTAGAACACACAAAAATAACTTATTGTTAAAAAGGCATACCTCCTCCACTGACTGGTGTGGATTCTATATAGACTATTGTCTTGTTATAGAGTCTTGAAAGGAATTAAGACTGTTAAACAATGATTGATCTGATGATGCCATCCATGTTTTATTATTGTTACTGATGTTAGGGTTTAGAGGATCAATAAATACGCTGTTCTTTCCCTCCTGAGCCTGGAATCAATTCAGAATTAAGACCCAGGAAATAGACAAATGGAGGTCAAATAGCCAGTTTTAGTTTAAAGAAAATGTGGTTTGGAATGTTAAGGTAAATAATATTACTACCTCACCACTGAATTAAGCAGACTTTCCAACATAGTCATTGGCACATTGGAACAATCAAAGCCTACCCCAAAAGGATCATGTTGATCCCTCTCTGCTTATATGGCAACAGAAAACTTGACTGAGATAGGCAGAGCAAGAGGCAAGAGCCCAAGAGGGCCAAGCTACATGTGTTCAGTGCCTTCTGCCAGAATTTGGAATAAGAGGAGCAGGGAAAAGGCCAGGTGGGTTGCTCTAATGGACACTCTCATAAAAACAAGAAGCGAAGGGAGGAAAGAAGATCCTATTCAACATCTTCCATATGGTGGTTCTCTTCATCCAGCCTTACCTACACAAGTTGAATGCTCTCATCTCAAATTATCACCAGCCCAATTATCAATTATAGATTAAAATATCAATATATAAACAATAATGTCTCTGATATTAAAAGTCTCAAGTATGAACAGTATGATTCTTCCATTATCAAATTTCAAAGATTGACTAAAGTCCCTAATTAAATCACCTTCCTATGTAAAACTCCAAGCAAATCAAAAGTCGAAATTCCTAACTTAAAGCCTAAAGAAATTAGTTCAAAATCAACATCCTTCTTTCCTTCTTTCCTTCCTTCCTTCATCCCTCCCTCCCTCCTTCCTTCCTTTTTTCTTACCTGACTGCACTGGCTGGCACATTATCCTAGCGTTATTCATAATCCTTCCTTCCTTCCTTCCTTCCTTCCTTCCTTCCTTCCCTTCTTTTCCTTCCTTTCTTTCCTTTCCTTCCTTTCCTTCCTTTCCTTCCTTTCCTTCCTTTCTTCTTTCTTTCCTTACTTTCTTCCTTACTTACTTTCCTCAACTAACCTGCTGGTGGTGACTCCTCTGATTACTGAGCAGTGCTGGTGACTTTAGCACCTGTTATTCTCTAAAATTGGTTTTCGTTCCTTTTATACTTCAGAAGTACTCCTCCCCACTGAAGTAACCACCATTCAGATTTTCTGTGTAGTTTTTATCACTTATTTTTATATCCTTTATATTTGCAATATATTAGTTTTGCCTGTTTTTAGACTTTAAATAAATTGAGTCATGCTAGACTTAATCCTCAGTCTTCTTTATTTTGCTAGCTCTGATTTTGTATTGTCTATGGTGATGCATATGGCTATAGTTCATTGATAGCATATGCTACAATTTATTTATCACTTCTATGGATCATTGCTTCTTTTACTCCATTATTAAGGTTGTTCTTAATTACACTCATGCAAATATTTAACAATGACACTGAATAATACTCATGAAAATGCAAAGATTCCTTTAGTATGGGATCTCACTTTTTAAAAAGTACAGTGGGTTAATAGAATACACAATGGTATTATAGTATTAGCTTTATACATACCAAGTTTAGAAAACACAGCAACCCTGTATGCTACAGCTATGAACCAGAAATTCAGTGGCAACTGGTAGAAGAATGATATCCCAGGAAAATCTTTCTTGGATCAGCCTTGTTAAGATGCCAGGCAGTCCATGTCAATTGTCTGAATTCCAGGACCTATGAACTCCTGTGAGATCTCTTCTATCATAAGTTTAAACATAACACTGCATTGACCATGTCTTAGAAAAAATCTACCTGAATATAAAATTCTTTTTCAGAGAGTGTTATTTGAAACTTTCTGGCCATCTTGCTAAGTTGAGAAATTGCAAAGATGACGGACTCAGTTACCAGTTATAAACTGAGGTGACTTTCTTTCCAAAATTATGTATTCAAAACCTTTTAATTTCCATTTTGCATTTGAGCCCCAAGTCGCTAGAGTCCCAGTGCTGCAATGAATGTGATTCTTTCTTATGATATGGTTCATATACTCTCTTGTGAGTAGGCATGTTAAGTTCTCTGGTGCCCCAACTGCTACCACTGACACTAGATATCGGAATACTTAAACCTATAAAATGTGCTTTTTTTGGAGGAGCATTCATCCTTTAGACCTCACAGATGTTTCATCTGGATAATCAACTTGGTCTGAAGCTGTTGATAGTCCTGAAGCATGTGTCCCCAAGTGGTCGAATGAAACCCAATACCTTTGCCAAGAGCTACTTCCAAGAATGTCTCCTCCCTCTTTTCCAGGCCTTGGAAAATTTCTACTCCTTTAGATACACCAGAAACTTCTTTATGTCTATAATATCTTCCTTTGCATCAATGGACATGACACTGGTGTTCAATTCCTTGCTGTTATTCTATTACATCATTCCTAGGAGGATTAGCTGACTTTTCAACTGTTTAACATGCTAAACCGTTTCTCACACATACTGGACTAATACTGTTTGTAGGTTCATAATGTTCTGTTTCTCTTTTCTTCCACTTTGCTCTGTGGTCCAGGAATTTGTTTTAACAGTATCTTCTCTAGATTTTGTCTTATGATAGCTAAAAAATAAATAAGTACTGTGTTTGTCAAAAAGAATCACTTTTCAAACAGATTTTGTCTAACTTCACCTCCTGAGATTGAATAATCCTGTCTAAGATGTACACACCTGTAGAGCATGTAACTCAGGCCTGGGCTCCATGTATTATTGCATGCTGCACTCTTCTTTACTATGTTTCATCTTTTCTGTGTCTTCTCTTATCCCAGCTTCTCGTCCAACTTCTAAAGCAGAAATCTTATGGCCTAGCAATACTTATACTTCAATCGATTATAAATTATGCCAATTTAATGAATAACAACTTATGAAACTCTCCTCTTACAAGTTTTAAGTATTCTACACAGATCTTCCTAGTGTTTTCCTTTCAATTCTGCCCAGATTTTCAGATGCACGGTGGTTTAATGATCTAAGTCTAGAAGAGGTAGTTCCCTGATAGTGCTAATTATCGACTCCACCTGTACATCTGTCCTCTGATAAAGCTGGGTAAGTTTTATAAAACAAAACAAAACGAAAAACTAGTTTAGTATATTTCTGTGACCTTGCCTCCTTTCTTTTGTTAGATTTATTAGACTTATTTGGGTGTAAGTAACTTTCTGACCTGATAACAATTAAAACCTCTTCCACCACCCCGTATCCCCCCAAATCCTTTTCAATACGTATTTTACCTGAACATTTCTTTTTCATTTCAGCTATATTAAGCTTACCCTTTAAGATCACAACCTATCTCTTCAGAACAATCTCCCCTTCTAGATCAGACTGTCTTCTTTTTTATTTTTCTTTAAACTCCCATTCTAACAATCAGACAAACTGAAGCACATATTTTTAAAAAAGCACTGGAGAGTTTCTTTTAGATTTCCTGAGTAAACTTAGTTTCTTAAAACAGTATTTATACAAAACTTTTTTTTTTTTAATTTTCAAAGTTCACTGAGTTTTATTTTCTATTTCAACCAAAGCCGATGCATATTTTCTTTATAATAAAGGCCTCCATTTTGTTTTATTGTTAATTATTGAAGCCAATTACATTGTGATTGAAATTGTTTTCTCAGTCTTTAGTTAGCAAATCTGAAGTCATTTTATGTTTATGACTAAGTGGTAGGGATGATTTGAGCTTCCATATAATCCACATGAATAAAGAAAATTTCCTCTCTGCATTTCCCTCCTTGAATGCAATACAGAGGAACAAAACCCGGAGAGCTGTTCTAGCATTTAATTACTGCACCACACCACATGCAATGGTGTTATGCAGGGGATGGAACATAGCAAATTTCAGAAATTGAAAAAGTCCAGTGTGGCTAGAGTACAAAGATGAAGAAGAAAAATCAGGCCAGAAAGGGAGACAAAGGGCTAAACTGTGTAAGGTTCTATAGGCTGTGGTAACCATGAGCAGTAAGGGACATTTTAATCTTAGAATCTTCAGAAAGTTTGTGCAGGAAGATGAAAGAATTAAAATCTCCTTAAAGGAATAGTGATATGTAAATGAATAAAAATCACAGCAACAAAGCTGAAGGAAACACTCATTTGCCCTGACATGCTGGGGAAATTGGAAGAATGAACTCTAGTTTCAAATATCCATTTTGCTGAGCTGTGTTACTTCATTTTACTGTTGGTGTGCATTCTCCACGATTGTATAAGCTTTTATCCAGAGATTGTCCAGGAAACTAGATCCAGCCAAAACAATTTGGGTGATAATGAAGATTGAAGATAAAAAAATTGAATAGTGATATTTTCCAAAATCTAATTTCACTTTGTGAGTCATTTTGGTGGAAGAAAAAGAAAGGAAATCATTTGTGCTTACTCATCTTTCTAGATGGGACTGAAGTCTTCCTCATTTTAGTTCCAGAAAACGGCTTATCAACAAAAGTAATTAGAATTACTGAATTCATCCTCGAAAATAAGTTCATAATTGTCAGGACACAAAGCTATTTGATTTCCACATTGCATCTAAGGCACAGCCACATAATCTATTTCCAGTTAAAATAGTTAATTGCTGAAGAAAAGTACACACATGATAAACTTTGGTGCCTACAAAATGTCTAAATTTTAGTTTGAGACTACTTTGGTTAATTTCTTCTATACTATAATTATTAAAAATTAAGTTATTTTCCATGTTAAACACACTACAAATTCACTTTTCTTTGGACATTAAAAATATTTTAATCAAAACCATGTCTTTTTCTACATGGCTTTTAATGAGCTTATTATTATGGAAATCAGTTCCAAGGAAATGCTTTCTGTTGATTTCCGATATATAGGTAGTTTTCCAGATCTGCATTAGAACTGATTGCAAATGATATTTTCGAGCACATAGTAACAGTTGCAAAGTTTTTGGTATCAGTATCATTGCAAACTTTCGGTACCACATAAAAGCTATATGGTGAATTAGATTATATTGCAGTTTATGTTAGTAATTACTATTTACTGAACACTTATGAATCATCAAGCATATCAAAATAGGAGTTTTGTGTTCTTTTAAAAAAAATTTACCTTATTTACTGTTTTATCTGTTCATTCAACATGCTGAATGACCTATTATGTATCAAGTACCATATTTAGTTGTTGTTGGGTGAGTCAAACCAACAATATCTCTGTTTTTAACATCTTAGATCATAGTGGAAAGACATATTTTTATCAAAGCTCTTTATAACCAAATAAAGCATTATAAGTATTGCAAGTAATCTGAAGGAGAGGTTCAGAGGCTTTGAAAACAAAATAAAGGAGAATTGACTGGAGGAGGTCAAAGCGATATGGGAAATGTAAAGAAATCTAAGATGGCTACCCTGTTCTGGAGGAATTTTTCAACCTCCTCTCCCTGGAACACGACCTTTCCCGTCTGCGCAAAACAAAAGACCACCAAGTATATGGAAGTAATCAATGTATAAATCTACCTGCCTGCCTTTGTTTGGGGCTCAGACTCTGGAGAGGGACTCCTCTGAGCCCACCAGCATAAATAAATCTCCTTCGATTCTTAGTTCGCTGAGTGCTGCTTGTTTCTTCTGCGTACATGGGCCAAAATCCGCAACGTTTTGGTTCCCTGACTGGGAAACCCAGCCGCGCTTGCTCTTTGAAGCCACCAGTTTGGGCACGATGCCAAGACGCTGGTCGACCAAAGACACTGAGGAACTAGAAGGTGCACCCCGCCCCAGTTGGGTGGTCTTGGGCCCAGCTGCACTCGACCGGCCCCACTCTGTTGTTTCCCCCAGACTCTGAGCAGCAAGAATAAGGAGATTTGGTGGATCCACATCAGATACAGTAAGGCTGGGGCCCCACCTACCCAGACAGGCCCACCTTAAGGGTGGAAGGGGAGACTGATCACCTCCCAGGGGCAAGCGCCCTCAGGCAGGGATCATCAGGGAGGGAATGTTTTAATCTCTGAGAGCCTGTGTGTGTCTGTGTGGATCTCAGAGACCTATCTCTGAGTTTCCAGTCTGTGGCCCCACGGTGAAGAACTACAGGGTCTGAGAGGGCCCCAACCTGCAGTTTGGTAGCGACGTCATAAGGCATAATGATGATTCATCCCTCCGAAAAGTGACCAGGCCCAGAGTTTATACAGGTACACCTTAGCCAAGTTACGCTGAAAGTCTCGAGAGAGACATGGCCAGGAGAGCACCTGAGTGGTCTCTGAAAAGGGACACCCCACCCTTTGTCTGTCTTTGTGGTACCGACACAGTAGGAAACATGGGTTCAGGTTAGAGTAAGGCAATGGTCCTTGAGAATATGTTAAGGAATTTCAAGAAAGGTATTTGCATCAGGGGTGGTTATTACCGAACCAGTAAAAAGAGGCAAACTGAAGGAATAAAGAAAGTGTGAAAGAATGTTTGCAGAAGTAGTAGAAGGTCTGTGAAGGGAAATCTTGAGAGGAAATTTTGTGAAGGGAAGGTGTAGGAAAAGGTTTGTGAAGAAATTCTGAGGGGAAACTTTATGTAATAAAGTGAAACAAGGTTGGAAACGTAAATGCTGAGAGCAAGCCGATGCAAAAAAAACTGGAATTGTTTTTAATGTTCTTTAGGCTATTGGTCTGACACAAATGTTTTGAAAAGGTTTTCTGGAAAGAAAACTAGGATTCTGTATTTTTTCAAAATAATTTTAGTGTTTTGCATTGCTTTAACTAGGTTTCTGGGACTTTAGAGAATATATTAACACTGGCCTCTGTGCCTACTTCTCAAAGGAAGCTCCCTGCAAATACGGGGAGAGTTCCACTAAGCCAACTGTCTTAAATCGTATGTTGGAAAATTTTAAGGAGGATTTCTCTGAGGAGTATAGGATCATGCTGACCTCAGAAAAACTTCATATTTTTTTGTGAGCTTGAATGGCCTGCTGTAGGGGTAGGTTGGCCTTTAGAAGGGACCTTAGACCTCCCCACAGTGAGAGCAGTGTATCAGATAGTGACAGATCCCAGGACACCTAGACCAAGTTCCGTACATAGACACGTGGCTGCAGACCACTACTATAGTGCTCCCTTGAGTCCGGTTCGGCACAAATAGGCAGGGACAGAATAGGGCATTTGTGGCCTGCCGGGCTAGGCAAAAGGACAAGAAAGTACCAACAGAATTAATGCACCTAGGGTCCCTAAGGAAGATTCTATCTAATGACCACTGTACATCCCAGTAGCTCCGTCAGTCCCCACGAGGCCACTTTATTATCAATTGCCAGACAGGCCTCTACCATCAATGTCTTTGCTGTCCCCTACAACCCCAGAGCCCCGGCCGGACACCATGCCTCCCGTCTTGTTCAAGTTCGACTTAATAATAGAACAGTGGTGGAGTACCTAGAAACAAGATGGCCAGGTTAGTATGATTCCTGTCCCTTTTGTTAGAAAGCTCATGAGATCCCCACTACAGGGAAAACATCGTGACAAGTCTAAATTAGAGGTAAAGGCTGGGGCTAGGAAGTCAACAAATTGTCAAAAACAGCAGAGATACACCAGGAAGTAACTGACAAATGGAGGGAGCAGATGTCCCTGTTGGCAGCTGCATTAGGAACCCAGGTCTAGTGCAACAGACTGCTGCTCCCACACTGCAGAAAGAAACCAAAAGGAAATTACACCATAACCAATGTGTCTTGTGTAGAGAGATCGGCCATTGGAAGAACTAGAGCCCTCATCACAGGGAAACTGTAAGTCCAAAAGGGCCAGAGAATTTAAGACATCAACCTGAGCCAATCGTCAAAGAAGATTGGGCCGAAGGACAATCACACTAGGAACAGTCGCAATAGAAGTAGGGGGCCAATCAATGATTTGCATAGTGGACACTCAACACTGTAGCCGTGGCCAAACATCAAAAAGGAGTCAGTAAGTTTTGAGGGGCAGCTGGATTCTGTCAGTTCTGAGTGCTAGGTTTAAATGTAAAGGTTCCCCATACCATAGTTACATTAATGAATAGTCAAGAACATAAGCAGCTGACCAACGCCAGAATAACTTATTATGAGGGACTGCTGTGCAAAAACCACGAGTCTGACTCAAAACTCTAAGTACATTAAACCATGCAGACTGCCTTGGTGCTAGAGGTCTTTAAGGCATCCAATAACTGGGACTGGGCGAGAAGGAAGCAAAGTACAAAAGGGCACCAATTTTAGCTGCCATAATACAGGGACCCCATCTCGAGGTGAGCTTAGGCAGTAAAAACCTTGCAGGCCTGGAGGGCCTCGATCTTGGATGGCCACGAGTGGCATTGCTGGGACCGAGACATAATGTGCAAATTGCAAAAGGAAGGGCGCTGAAAGAGCAAATATCCATCCAGCCCTGGGAAGCTGTGGAGGGGTGGACCTCGTAAGCCCTCACCCCACATAGCAAGCCTCTCACACAGGAGTTGCTCTCTCTTCCAACAATGGAGTCCCAAACACTTGCAAGCTCCAGTCCTAGAAAAATCTGCCAGGATCACACAGTAGAACCTCAGGTCACCCTCGACATGGCAAAAAGAAAAAACTGAATTTTTACTAGATACTAGAGCTGCCTACTCTGTCCTGACCCTTTCCCACAGGTCTCTCTCTCTAGTGCTAACTGCACAGTAACAAGAATAAACAGCCTAATGTAAATTTCCTTTCCCACTGTGAGACCAGGATTAGCAGTGAAGTTCTCTGCCACACATCAGGATGATGGTTCATTGCAGGAAGTGCCTTGTCTAGGAAACTAGGACACAGCCAAAAAGAGGGGCAGCCCCCTTGCCCACCACACAAGGCACGTTTGTGGGGAACCTAAGTCTAAATCATTGTAGACAACCCGTCTCTATGTCAGGGTTTCCTACTAGCAGGCCAACAACCTCCCAGCAATCTGTTAAAGTCAGCCCATGAGGCAAACAGAACGTGCCCCCCCGCCCCCCAAAAACTCTGGAAAGATAAGGCTATGCTTTCTTTAAAAGTATCTACTATAACACTAGCAGAAAATGTGTAATATTTACTAAGTGTGCTAACTAATGTTTTAACATCTCAGATAAAGACATTGAACTACAGCTCTACTACTTCTGTAAGGTATGCAAATTACTCACTAGATAGTTTCTTATTCTTATGTTAAAACCAAAACCAAGAGAAGAATTTTCTTACAGCAACAAAGCAATCAACTTCATCTTAAGCTAGTCTCAGATATGAGACCCATGAAAAGAAGGAGGAAATGAAATGGGACATCTCTTGCAGAGTTAATCTTTTTAGTAAACCTAGTTAAATTTTCTTCCCTCTTCTCTTAGGAAAAAAGGTCCTCTCCCTCAAATCCTGATAATTGCCCAAAACTGGTAACTCAGATCCTCTGGCTATTAAGGGTCATTGGGTAAAAAGGGAACTCCAAATAGAGAATTGGAAGGATAATGAGTGGCCCCCAGAACACAAAATACTATAGGCCTGCCACTTAGGCAAAAGAGGTTTGGGGATATCGTACTCCCATTTACATGTTAAATCAAATTATCCAACTGCAGGCAGTTATTAATAAAACTAGGAGAGCCCTGACCCTCCTGGCACATCAAAAATCTCAGATGAGAAATGCCATCTACCAGAACAGGTTGGCATTAGATTATCTATTAGCAGCAGAAGGAGGTGTATTTGGGAAATTGAATCTCACCAATTGTTGTGTGCAAATAGATGACCAGGGCCGGGCAATTGAAGATCTGGTCAAACAGATGATGGAACTGGCACATGTGCCCGTACAAACATGGCATGGATGGAACCCAAATAATCTCTTTAGAGGTTAGTTCTCCACTTTTGGAGGCTTTAAGACCTTAATTAGAGTAGTACTCCTCCTCCTCAGTACCTGCCTACTTCTGCCTTGCCTGTTGCCTCTTGTTTGGACAATTACCTCTCTTATAGAAGCTACAGTGGAAAGAAAGATTACAGCAAAGATCCTTATACAATAGAATTATCAGTCCCTGGTCCAGGGAGACCAAGAAGATGATCAGGAAGATAGTCAAAAATGTGTTGCCCTATAAAGAATTTAGACGGACATCAAGAGGGAGGAATGATATGGGAAATGTAAAGAAATCTAAGATGGCTACCCTGTTCCGGAGGAATTTTTCGACCTCCTCTCCCTGGAACACGACCTTTCCCGTCCGCGCAAAACAAAAGACCACCAAGTATATGGAAATAATCAATGTATAAATATACCTGCCTGCCTTTGTTCGGGGCTCACACTCTGGAGAGTGACTCCTCTGAATCTGCCGGCAGAAATAAACCTCTTTTGTTTCTAAGTTCGCTGAGTGCTGCTTGGTTCTTCTGAGTACACAGGCCAAAATCCGCAACAAAAGAAGGTATCTCTTATTTAATCCTCAGGATAACTCAATGAGCCTGCATTCTGGAGCTGGACTGCCTAGATAGGAAACCTGGTACTGCCACCATTCCTATGTGACCTTGTACAAGTTACTTTCTGTGAATCAGTTTTGTCATTGACTTAGTAGGGAATTGGTGAACAGCACCTGGGAGCATTTTCTGTGAGCAAAACAAGGATATTACCCTTTTTCGTTAGGTTGTTGTATTAAATGTGTAAGGGATTAAGGAATTATCTAAGGATAGTGAAAGAAAGAGTTAAGATCCGAAGCCAAGTTTGACTAACATCAGAATGCAAGTTTTTGTTTACTATACGATTTTTGGCAGCTTGTTAAGAGAGACAGAGACTTTGTAGGGAAGCTCTGTTCTCTGGGTAACCAGATTAAAACACAATGCGAGTCCACATATTAATCTTTGATAAAGAGAGCACTGATTATCTCACAAGGAGATGCTTATGCAAGCTTTATTGTGGTCATGTTGCTGAAGCTTCCTTTCTTTGTGTCTTATTTCTGTATTTGACATATAGTACAATATTTCATTTGTTTTTTTTAGATCATATGAGGGGATAGTATCATATAATGATTATGGGCAAAGACTACGGAGCTAGATTTCTAGGGTTTATATCTTGGCTATGTCAAATACCAATGACCAGGAGCAGATTATTCTACAACTCTGTGCTTTAGTATCCCTTCTGTAAAATGAAGATTGTAATCATGATATGTACCTCCTAAGGCTGTTATAAGTAGCAAATAAGTTAGTGTATATAATTCTACACTGGGCCTGGCCCATAGTGAGCCTTATATAAGTACGCAATAACAAACAAAAATGTACCCCATTCTTTGATTAAATATCCATTGTTTGAATGCAATTATCATAAAATCTAGTTCCTGAAGCCACTCTCCAAAACAAGTTCGTGATAGCCGTTTAAAGTCTGAGAAACAAGATCATATTTTCTTCTTTTAAGCTTAATACTATCCCAAATAACCTAATTTCCAGACATAAGCATGGCAAAAGAAAGAGCACTAAAAAAGCAAAATACATTTTTTTTCCTGTGTCAGGATTGATCTGAAATCTTTCTACATTACTTTTTTCAATGTATCATGAACAAGAAAAAACAAAACAATTAGAACTGCTTCTGTTTACCAAACTATTCTCCTGTTGAAAACAGAAACTAAAATATTATCTCCTCAGGAATCACTCAAGAGAATAGTAGGTTAATGTGGCAGATGTAAAGCATTCTTTGATACAATTTCCATGCTTCAACACCTGCTATCTCAGTCACCATGAACACCAACTAACTGAAAATTGTTTGTATTGCATTTAGAAATATATGAATTATTTTGTATAACACTGTCTATAGGATTAGCTGTGAACACCAAGAACTTCAGTGATTTTTCTCCATGTATCTAGTTTCTCCAACACCTGCCTTTGTACTTTGTTCTATAGAAATAAAAAGCATTCAATTTTTAAGAAACTATTCCACAAGAGGTTTGAAGATAGATACGTGTCCCCCAAATATATTTTTAGTTAAATGTATAAAACAAATGGACAAATGGTTTTTTCTATATTATTTATCATTTATTATTTATTATTTTATTATTATCATTTTCTATATTATTTATCATTTATCACTTTCAAACAAGTGATAAGGAGACAGCCAACAGTGGAAGTCCATACTGAAAACCCAAATGTGAGGCTTGAATGGGTCTCAAGGTGCGGTGTTAGACATGCAGGAGCATGTCTAACTAGTGGAAGGTGGAGTTATCTAGTGAAATTTGACATAGAATTAAATTTTTAAGGGCTTTTTGATGTCATCTTCACTAAATGGAATTAGGTGCAGGGTAGGGGAGAGCAAATAGAATAGATTATTAGATTAGTTGGTAATAGGAAATAAACTGTGAAGTTGGAGATATGGTCCCTTTAAAAGTGACAGAATCAGAGATACGGATTCTAGGAAATGTCATTTTAGGCTTAGTCCTTTAATAGAGCTTGAATTACCAACAGTCAGGTTATTTGCAAGATTATTAAACTTAGGTACTTACTTTTTATGCATTTGTTGGAAACGAAGGACCTTGTTATAAGGCATTTCTAACTAGTTCAATCCGTCCTTCATAGAACGAAAGTGATATGGTTTTCATAGTTGTAAACTCCAGAAAACTTGTTTGGAGAGATTATCTTTATTCCATGGTGCTGTGATTAAAGTTGGAACTTCGGGAAATGAAGTGACTGAAATGTAAAGGTGATGATTCTGGTACCATAAGTACCAAAAACTGAACATGCCAAAAAGGATTGATCCAACAAATATTTAGTGTCTCTCCTATGCTAAATTCTAGATATTGGGCACTGGTATGCAGTAGTAAATTTGGCAGACAAAATGAATTCAACTGACTTTCTAGTGAGGGGCAAACTGACTATAAAAAAAATAGCAGGATTCATGTGAAATCTACCCATGGGAAATCCGTCTACTTCTTCCTCCCCCTTGTTTAGTCTTTAGAATCGTCCATGTTCAGGGGAAGAAATTAGGATTCTACTGTCATTGGTTTCTCCTAGCAAAAGGAGTAGGCAAACAGTAGCCATGTGAGTCTTGAAAAAGGTATTGATTTTGACCGCTTGGAGAATTTGTATCTATAAGTACTAGCATCTCAGCACATGTTCATGTAAATTAGTTCAAACAAATTAGCTCATAATTCAATTTACCAACTCTTATTATAGCAGTTACCACGCCTGGCAATTATTTGTTTACTTTAGTGTTCACTGGTTAACATCAAACTTTTAAAAGCAGAAACTGAGTCTCAGTCATATTTTTCCCTTGGTACCTAATAAAGTTTCTTATCCATAATTTCTGATTCATAATTGAAGATATAGGTAATATTATAACATGAGATAAGATAGGAACAAATTAAAAGGTGTATTGATTGGAGTCAATTTTACTTATATCGAACTACATTTAATATTATAGTGTCAAAGTAAACAACATTGAGTCATGAGATTGTATGATTTATGTGGAAAAAAATTGTTTTTATGGTTTAAATAAGTTTGAGGCATCTCAAGGCATCCTAAAGCAAATTAGATATCTCCATGCCATGGACCATTTAATAGTCCTTTATTTGCTAATCTGCATTGTGAATACCTGGAGGAGAATATAGTAATAATTATTTTTTTTTCACAAAATATTTTGGAGTAGCAATTTTCTTCCAAGTGAAATCTAGGAAGTGCCAGTTTACATTGTTGGTGAAATGATTACTGTTATAGTAATGATTTTGTGTCTTGAAATACATAACATATTTAATGATTAGGCATTTTAAACTGAGGTAATTCTATGGAAAATTTGTCAACTCATCATCCATTTTTCAAACTCAGCCTTGCAGAATATTAAATAATTAATAAAGTATATTGATAAAGTATATCCAAATCTACATTCAAAATGTATAGAACATAATTGTTTTACTTGAATCCTTTGCTCCAAATTCGGCTGTTCTGCTTTCTACTTCTAAAGACAACTCTATTTTCCCTCCAAAAAAAGTAGAAAAGTATTTTTCCAATCAGAAGACATGTAGATAATTGCATGACTATTCTTTATAATTCATCATCAATTATTACTTATTTGGGGGGGTACAATGACTTAAAAGAATCACCCAAATGAGTTAAAATTCAAATTGAGAATGATAGAAATCAGTATTTATCTAAAAGAATACTGAGGGCTTAAAAAATGTAGTCAAAGAAATGTATTCAAATTGCATGGCCTCATCAAGATATTGACCTATCAGATAAATTTTGTTAAACACATAAACATTAGAAAATAGGATGATGATGATTATTAATGTGACTATTAATGTGAGGAGTAGAGTGATTGCATTATATAGATTTCTATAACCAGTTAGCCTGTATTTTGTCTTTCCAGATAAAAAATCAGACATAGTTAAGATCTAAAGAGAATTTGCCAAGACTACTCTTAATTTTTGTGAGGGCAATTTATCCAGTCAGAAGAATATGCTTAGTAACTTAAGTTTTGGATACAAAGCAGCATGGGGTATGAGGTAATTGAAACGTGTGATATTTTAATCTCTTCCAGTTATAGGTCATGACTTTGGAAAGGGAAGAGGATATGGACTGTGAACAGCTGACTACATAGACAGTGTTGAGGAATAGATCATTATTTATGATAATAAAGAAATGGGCTTTTAGGAAGGTCAGACTGTATCTCAGGTTCAATTTATCTAAATTTATGAGCCCTCACTTTGGCACAAGCACTATCCTAGGCATCTTCATAGGAATAACTTATTTAGTTCTTATAGCAATCCAATAAGAATGAACTATTAAAATCTCCATTTTTATAGATAAGGAAACTGAAGGTTAGATAAGTTTTCTTAATTAAACTCAAAAGTAGTAGAGTCAGAGCACAAACTGTGCCTTTCAAGTCCAGACTCTTAGCTTTATAACATGACTACCTTCTTTTAAAGGATCTGAAGTATACAGTTAGCAGGTGATTTTTCTTTTACATAAAATGGTTTTATTCATGCATTCACTATTTTTTTCGGTCATTTTTACTTATTTATTTATTTAACAAACACACAGGATATATTGTGTATGAGACCTTGCAAAGAAGATATAGAAATAAATGTATGTGGGTACAGAGCATCTCGAAGGCCTTAATAGAAAGGGCAGAATAAGTTATTTAAATAAAAGAATAAAATGCACACCATTTAGAATAACTGGAATGACATAGAAATGCAATGATAATGACATAGAAAGTAGAACAATATTCATTAATTATCAGAAAGAGACTAAAGAAAGATAGTAACAATAGAATTGATTTTGTGCCTCTATATACCAGTAAAATGAGTATGTATAATATGAAAAGGAAAATTGAAATTTTAGCAACTATAGTTCAGTATAATCGCATGGGTACCAGTGAATGTTATTTGAAGTATATACCTTGATCAAATGAAGTTAATAGAGGAGTGAAGAGCTGATATTTATAAAGGACATATCTAAATGGAAACCCAATGGTCTAAGTATCAAAGTTTTATGTTACATATTTATGTGAGTAAAAAAAAAGAAACAGATACAGTGTTCTTATAAGGCTGCCAGAGATTTTAAGACTGCCTAGGAATATGGATGAGACTCTCTGATGACTTCAAATTTCTGACATAACTTGTACATAAACAAGAGCTACCTTTCCTTAACTTCATCGCCATACTCAAACCTTGTTTCTTCTCTTTTCTTCTTCATCAAAATTCAAAAGAGAAAATCATACATTCCATTTACTATAAAAATCTTTAAATTACTATTTATCACTCAAAACATTAAGCTTCTAATCTCAAAATTCTGCTGAAATGTCTCCAAAGGCAATAATGAAGGCCAAATTTCTGTTTTCATCATTTTGGAACACTCTGAGGAACATTTTGCATTGCTGACATCCCTTGTTCTTGGCTTCTTGCTTCTACATTTCTTACTTAAATTTCTCAGCCAATTTTGGCTATTATGTTTTTGCTGCCTATTCCAGAAATGTTGATATTCCCCTACTCCCTTGCTTTATCATTCACTAAGACACAAATCTATATCTCTAGTTTATAACTTTTTCCTGAATTCCTGATCTTTATGTCTAGTTGATTACTAGAACTACCTAAGTAAAAAACCTACAGAATTCTAAAACTCAATTCATTTAAAATTTTATTTCTTTCATTCCTCTATCACCTCCTCAGATTGTTTATTTTAATTAAGGGTGTTATCACCTTAATTCAAAATCTTATCTGCCTTATCTTCAGGTTGCTAACAAACTACCAAATTTGCCATTATCGAGACTTTCAAATCTGTTCTCAAAAATATCTTCAAATACTAGTCAAATGTCTTTCCACCATAAACATCAAACCTCAGTTTCACAAATGTATTGACATTCATGTTGTTGCCTATTCCATATTCCTGCTTTGTAATATGTTTTCACCTCAGTTAAAATCTTCTTTGACTCTCCCTAGAAGAGTTGACAACTTCCACTAATGAGTTGACTAGCCTATATATTTACCTTAACATGCTTTTCTTTCTACTAAAGTTATTCACACTTGTATTGAGAAAAGTCCATGTAAATAAATGCTGGTACATTTCTATGAATTTCAAACAAAATCAACTTAGAAACAAAATTAGTGTTAGTAATACAATGGAACCACTTTATAAGATAACGGTTTCTATTGAACAAAAGGATACAAAAATTCTAAATATGAATGCATTTCTTTTTTTTTTTCCTATTAATTTTTATTATGGTGGCATCGGTTAACAAAATCCAGTAAGTTTCAGGTGTACAATTTAACAGGAAGGTGCGCGCGCGCACACACACACACACACACACACACACACACACACACACATATTTCATGTATACATTTCTTAATGTAGCCTAACATATACAAATAAAATGATGGAGCTAAAAGGAAAAAAAAAAAACAAATAGAATGATGGTGGAATATTACAACATGTATCCTTCAATATCAATAACTTGATTGACACATTCAATATAATTTATGTGTACAAAGCAATGCACACAACTGCAGAATCTATATTATTTTCAAGTGCACATAGAACATTTGTAAAAATTGACCAGATGCTTAATCATAAAGCAAGTTTCGGTATTTGTAGAGGACTGACATCGTGCAGAGTGAATGCTTTTTGTACACGAATTAATCTGAACTAGAAAATCTCCAGATATTATGAAAATTAAAATAGACAAATTTGGACTACTTCTTGGGTTAAAAAAATCAACCTGAAAATATTTTGAAATGAATACAAATTGAAATGTATGTAACAAAACTAAAGCCAATATTAAAGTGTATTTTAAATATGCTTATAAGAAAAGAATAAGGCAGAAAATCAGTTATAAGCATCTATCTCAAGAAGTTGGGGGAAAACAACACATTTAACCCAAATACAGAAGAAAAACAATAATGAAAATCAAATAATATAATGAAGAATATTATATTGTGTATTATACCAACTATATAATAGAGAAAAATCAAGAAAACCAAAACTATTTTTAGAATAAACTGATAAAAGAGGTAGATATTGTTAGAAAAAAGAGATGTGTCAAGAATAACTAATATATGGACTAAAAAGCTAAATCTCTATAAATCCTGAAGATATTAAATGAATGTTGGAAATTACTTTTAAAAATAAAATTATGAATAAAATAAATTTCTAGTAAAATATATATAGCCTAACAAAACTGACAAGAGGGAGAATAAGACAGTCTAAATAATCATATACCTATTAAAGTAATATAATGAATACTAAAGAACCTGCATAAATAAAGCTTTTAGTACATAGAAATAGAATTTTCATTGTAAGTATCATTTGGTAAATGATATCTACCAAATGCCTACAATAGATATTGAAATTAATGGTAAAGATTTCCCTTTAACATCAAGAGAAGGATGCCCAGGATCACTGCTTTTATTCACTATTATGAATATGTGTAATATATATTAATATATATTGTTTGCTCTCAATATAAGAGCAATAGAAATCAATTCCATTTTTATGAACAAGTGATAAATAGAAAATAGAAATACTGTTTAATGATATAAAATATATCAAATAGAAATGAATCTATTGAAAGATATAAAACCTCTACATAGAAAATTCTACTACATTATTGAGATAGATAAAACAACAGAATATAAAGATAATTCATGGAATGGGAGAACATGTTTGCAAATGATATATCTGATAAAGAATTAATCAAACTCATAGACACAGAGAACAAATTGATGGTCACCAGATGGGAGGGGTTTTGGGGAGATGGGTGAAAAAGGTGAAGGGATTAAGAAGTACAAATTGACAGTTATAAAAATACTCGGGGACGTAAAGTACAGCATAGGGAATATAGTCGATAATATTGTAATAACTATGTATGGTTTCAGATGGGTACTAGACTTAGTGGGGTGATCACTTTGTAAGGTATATAAATGTCTAATCACTATGTTATACACCTAAAACTAATATCATATTGTATGTCAACTATAATTGAAAAATAAAAAATTATGAAGCACGGTGAGATCACATTCACTGGCTATAATGGCTATAGCGTTTTTAAAAATGGAAAGCAAGTATTGGTGAGGATGTGGAGAAATTATAACCCTCATGTATTTCCGGTAGGGCTGTAAAATGGTGTACACACTGTGGAAAATAGTTTGGCATTTTCTCAGTGAAACATAGAATTATCATATGACCCAAAAATTCTGTTCCTAAATATATACCCAAAAGGTCTGAAAACATACACTTATAGAGAAAAAAGTTATACAAGAATGTTCAAGATCATTATTCATAATAGCCAAACAATGAAAAGAATAAAGAATTATCTAATAAATGGATAAACAAAATGTGTTTTATCAATGGAATATTATTTAGCCATACAAAGGGAATACTGCTATGTGTTACAACATAGATGGGCCTTGAAAACATGCTAAGTAAATTAAATAAGTTGGACACAAATGTCCACAAATTATATGGTTCCATTTGTATGAAATGTCCAAATAGGCAAATCCATAGAGACAGATTAGGGGTTGACAGTTGAAGATGATAAAAGAGAAATGGGGTCAATAGCTAATAATAATTTGAGGTTTGGGAAATGTTCTGGAATTAGTGTGATGTTTACACAATATTGTGAATGTACTGCAAACCAGTAAATTGTTCAAATTAAAACTGAACTTTATGTTATGTGAATTATATTTCAAAAAGTCAATAAACTGTTAATGACGGAAAAGGTAGAAAGGGCTGCTCTACTAGATACCAAGGTACGTTATAAAGTTATTTTATGTAAGATAGTGTGAAATAGACAAATAGTTAAATGGAGAACATTGACATCTAGAAACAGAGCCAAATATCTATGGGCAGTTATGACAAAACTAGCATTGTAGACCAGTGAGAAAAGGTATTTTCAATACATTTTGTTGGGTCAATTTGGAGCATAATGGAATTATACCTCATCTCACACAGCAAAACATAAAGTTCAGTGGATTTTATGTGAGAGGCTAACAAATGAGTTGTCATGTGAGAGGCTAACAAATCATCACATAACAAAGATTTTAGAAGAAAATAGGGAAGAGTATATGTGATTTTGTATAAACAGGATACAAAAAAAAAATAAAGAGGTGGTTAAGTTTGACTGCAGTGAAATTAAAAATTAATTTGCAACAAAAGATATAGAAAGTGAGTAAAATGTTGAGCCTTGGAGTGAGAAATATATTTTCAACACATATAAACAACAAAGGGCTCATATCTAGAATACATAAAATGTTTCTACAAATCAAAATAGAGAAGACAAGCCACATACAACATAGACAAGAACATTGAAAATATATTCTTAATATATATGACTAACCTATGAAATTTAATAAAACATTAATAATCTAGGAAATATAAATAAAAAGTATAATTACACAGTAAACTGATGACTTATTAAGCAGAAAAAAATTCTTTCTGGTGAGTTTGTGCAACAGTGGCAACTCTCACACACTATTTGGGAATATTTGCTAAAGTAGAACATATGCACATTTTCTGACCTTGCAGTTTAATCCTAGACTATATCCAACAAGAATACATGTACAAGCATAAAAATGCGTTCATAGTAGAATTATCCATTAAACCAAAAAGCGGAAACAATCCATATAGCTGCCTATAGAGGATTGAATATATAAAGTTTATATTCACCCAATGGAATACTAGGGAGTAATGAAAATTAGCTCTAGTTATAAGTAACAAGACAGATGAATCTTACAAACATGATGTTAAGGAAAAGAAATGACATAGAATGTCTATGTCTATGTCTATATGATTCCAATCGTATATGTTCAAAAGTAAGGAAAAATAAAGCTATATGATCAAAAAAACTGAAAAAAATGTGATAATTTATTGAGATTATAATACACATTGTGTTCAATGACATCGCACGATATGTTCAAAGAGTTGTCCCTCTTTGGCAACGCATAATCAGTATGCCATACAAAAATACAATGACTATATGGCATTGATGCTATATATTACACAAATCCCTGAATATGAATCTGTGTTGCCTCAGATGGTTTGTATTTTTATTTAAACCTGTGCTTTAGCATAACGCACAAGAAATATTCAAGTGGATTTAAACTTTGTATGTATACGGGTATATATGCTGTATATAGGTGTATATATATATTTATATACACATGTTTACATTGTATATGCTGTATATATGTGTGAACAAGTTATGGGCTTCCAAATGTTATTCATGTTCTAGTTTTTGATCTAAGTGATGATTACATGAGCATTCACTTTGTGACAATATAGAGCTACATACATTAGTAATTTTGCAAGGTTTTATGTGGTTTATAACTCAACAGAAAAATAACTCAAATTATAAAAAGAAAAGAAAATATACCAAACATTCTCTATGGCTCCCATGAGCAGAACTAAGATCCAGGAACAGAGGCTTCTAGGAGACAGACCATCCACTTACACCTTTGAAGTAAGGCTAGGGAATTCGAAGAGCTGTCTCATAATACAACAGAATTCATCATTTTCTCCTCATAAGTGAACAGCTACTCTTCTCAGATAGTTCTAGGACTTAGAGAAGGTATTTTAAGATTCTTTGCAAGCAATTTTTTTTTTTTTTTTTTTACCAATTAATGGTCTAGCATTATGTGTATAGTTTTGGTCAAGAACCTAATTTAAATATTCAAAGTATAAGGTGCAGTCATATTTATATGCACAGAAAACCACACACAAAGTGTCTAATTCTCTTTATTGTATTTTCTGTTCTCCTTCAAGGAAAGATAAGTGTTTCAATATCTGTACAATATGTACTTTCAAACTTGATTCCCAAGGCAAAAAGAAAAGGTGATCATCATATGTTTAAAAAAAAAACTCCTTTATTTTATAATAATAAATGTTAGAAGTTCAATATCTCTGCTCAAACACAGAGGCAGGCAGGCATATTTACAAAAGTCTCACAATGTTTGCCTTTGCCTTTACACAAGACAACATTTATAAAACCTTTGCATCCCATGGCAGGTGCTGGGTCTTCTCTTGGGGATTTGTGCTGTTTAATATTGCCTTTCATTTGAACGTCAAGCACCTTTAAAAAATAGAGACTGCATTTTAATATAATTTGGAAATTAAAACCCATTAACTTTTATCATAATATCTTTCATGAATTTACTTTTCAAAAATTAATCAAAACCAAAATTAATTACTGTACGATAGCCAGCAAGGGCAGAAATATGGGAATTTTTTTTAAAACTGAAGCTTTGATTTGCCTCACTCATAAGAAAATTAAATATATGTAATAAATATTAGAAGATTTAGGTACATTTAATAATAATAGTCCCCCTATTTTGAGTACTTAAAGAATTAAAATAATAATTATTATGGCCACCTGAATAATTAGAAATATTTCTTTTATTTATTTTAATGACATACTGTGAGATTGAACACTTAAATTTAAGTAAAAAATATATTTTACCTAAAAATCATTTCCTAAAGCATTTTCATCAGTTTGTAATACTTGTAAATATAATAATGTTATAGAATTATAAAATTTTATTGTGTATATTTTTAAGCAATACACTAAAACAACTTTTTTTTCTGTCTTCCTTATTTTATTTTTAGGCTTGGATTCCTGGATCATCTGGTGACTTCAAAAATTTGGTAAGATACTTTTTTCTGTAGTATTATCAATATTTTTGTTTCCTTTGCCACACAATTTTGGATAATGTCTTTCTTCTTATCTCAGGCTTAATCCTTTTTCTTAATTCTCCCCTCATTACTATCTCCTGAGGTTGAATCGCACAAGGCTAGTAGGAGTGAGTTAATTTCATTTTAACTCACATGGGATGATCTGATAAGTCCAGATATTTCTTGAAGATTCACCTTCATGGGTCAGGAGAATATTCCAAAGAGGGGTAGCATTTGTCTCTTCAGGAACAAAAATTGCTACTGAAAGAGTCAGAGATAAAGAGAATTATTCAGGTAAGATGCAGTATCAATTTGAGAAATTTTCTTTTAAGAAAGACCAAAAGCAACAGCAAGATAAAAGCCATGGAGAAGAACGAGTATGATAACTGTATTTTTAAAAAGTTTTTCATTGCTACAATGTTGGTATTATCATTTATATATTATAGAACTAGAAACACCGAAGGCTCTGGTCTTTTACACATAGAAACAAAATTCTGAGGTATCCCTGTGGTACATATGTTATAGGCATAGAAAAGATACTTTTTAATGAAAAAATGACTGGTTGAAGTAGAAGTTTTTCTACTAAGTTATATTTTTTCCAGACAACAGCTTTTGTATTCTTTTGAGATTCCACCCAGCCCCTTTTTATCTCCAAATATTCTTGAAATATTGTTTGCATTCCAATTCTTATATTGAGATCCTATTATGTTCTGAACCTATGTAAGACTGTAAAACATATTTTATCTCTTAGTTTATCTTAATTCTCTAAAGAATACTTTAGCTTGGATTCTTATTCTTGTGTTATCTAGGAGTCTCCAACTCTTCTAATTTCTAGAGTACTCAGCCAAGAGTACTATGAAGTTACAACTTGATAGACTGCAGGAGTACTGTCTTACACACCATTCTTCACTAATAAATGGTTATTGCTGGATTAGAATAGAATGAATGGGAGAGTGGTGAGAGTTCAGCCTGTTTTTGTTTTGCATTACTTCAGGCTTCCAAATGTTTCTCAGGGTTTCTCAACTATCTTCTGGTCATTTTATCAAAGCTTTCCTATGCTGCTCCAGGCCATCCGAGTGTATACTTCCTGCCAAATAATAACAAAGTTGACAATAAAACTTCATGTTTAAAAAATATCACCAAAGACGAGGTTAAGCTAACAAAATTACAGCACACAAAAGGAAAACTTAAACCTTTATTTATATCATATCTTACTGCTCATGAAAGCCACTGCACCTTGCATTCTCAAAAGAGTATGCATTCTGAGTCACTTTCTTCAGTACCAGCACACCGCTGTATTGTTGGTGCCTGCATCCTCCCCAGCAGAATCCACTTTGGCATTCTCTATATTTGAGTCCAGCCAGCTAAGTGAAGAATATGTTAATATAATAATATGTCAGTGTTTTACCCAACCTGCAAAAAAGAATAGCCCTTCACTGTGCAAACTTTTACTAGGCAGAGGAGGATTTTGCATTACCTTTGGATAGGGTCATGTTGAAATTACACCCAAACCAAAAAAAAAAAAAAATTCTACTCATAATGATAATTCAGTGTTCCATATTTAGCCATGAATAGGAGCAATAGAAACTTGAAATTTGTATATTTATTCTCAAAATGAGGATGAGGGTTAGCCTCCATCTCTTTAACACTCTGAAAATGAAAAGCTTTGTTTAAGCATTTGTTGGGGAGGAGGGAAGACTTGATGGGGTCTTATAGATAGCAGACATTTTATCTCCTCATTTGCAGTGTGACAAAGTTCCTGGATGCCTCCCCCCCAAAAAAACACAAAATATTTTATCTGTATTAGTGGAATCCCCATTTTCTTCCTATAATTTTTTTTTTCTCTGAATTCCACCTTTTTTCCACATTGAACTTGACTGTGGGCTCTTCCAATTCTGATCATCACATTTATCCTCTAGGTCTTCACACATCTTCTAATTTATATCATTTTTAATCCATGTTTCACAAAACAGACAGATTTATTGTTAAACAACACATATTTCTCTTGTTTATGTATCCCATCATGTTCCCTGTAAGTTTATTTTTTCTAATCTGTTATATAAGATATAATCAAATATTTCCATATTTAATCAAAAGCAGTCATCCTTGAGCAAATACCAAGAAACTCAAGGAAGATTACATTGGTCAGTTCTTTCCTCTTGTACCCCTCATTGTCACTGTTTCCACTTCTGTGAACAGTTATTTTTTCCTATCTTCCATACATTTCTTTCTATTCATCCCTCAAGGACAAGTTCAACTCCCATTTTTTCCTGGAAGACTTCTTGTTTTAAAAATCATAATTTGATTCCTCCTCTCCATGAACTCTTTATTTTCAGGATCACAAAGTTTAGCACTTTATCTTATACTTACTATCATATGTTCTAAGGTTCTTGTGTTGTGTGCAATTTTGCAATTTTGCAGCTCGTTAATTTAAGTGAGGTAACAATGCCATTTTGTGCTATTTATTGTAGCATACCTAACATATTGCTCTGTGTTTAGCAGTTCCCCAAGAAATATTTTCAATTGAATAACTTATTTAAGATCTCAACAACACTTATAAAGACTGAAACTAAAATTTAATTTATACTATTGTTTGCTTCTATTCCATTACGATTTTTAAAAGAAATAATGACTTGGACATGGTGGTTGATTAATAGTATCATTTAAAACAAATTCTGAATTATTTGATACACTCTTTAAAACTGTGTTTTTGTAGTATAATTCAGAGAAAATAAAATAAATGTAAAATTTAAACCATAAAAGTATTGAAATATAAATGGTAATATGTAAATTATTACAAAATAAAATAAAATATACTCTATTCAATTATCATATAACTCTCAAGCTTAAAAAAAAAAGAAAAAAAAAGATTTACTCTAGAACTAAATGCCAGCAATAAAAATTTACTTCAATATGAAGAGTTAACATTGCCCACGTTGAAGCTGAAAATATTTACAAAAAAAACATTACTTCAGCATTTAAAATTTACATAAGGTAATATATTTAATGCTTATGATTCACTGAATTTTGTATCTGTATGCGCAATTACAGCAATCTGTTCCAATTCATAAATTTTATTTTCTGCACCTGGAGTTTGGACATTTTAAGAGGTCAACATAATAACACATGCACAATTATATACAGGTGATGGAAGTACATATTTTTAAACATTAACTGTATATTAATCTCTATGCTATGTGCTTTTTCTGTGTAGTCTAATTTCAAACTTCCAATCACACTTTGAGGCATGAATTTTGGTCACCATTTTAAAGCTGAACTGACAAGGGGTCAGAGAGGTTAATTAGTTCATCTGTGGTAACTTAGTTAATCATGCTGAAATTTCAGTATTATTCCTAGGACTCCAAAGACTCCACTATGACACCTTCCCAAACAAAACTCACCTCAATAAGCTTTTAATAAAACTCAATTCTATATATTTTGGAGTAATATCCTTTATCTTTAGTCCTTAAGAAAATTGATACATAAGTGACTAAAATGAGTTTTAAACTTTATACCTACAGTTATTTAAGATGAAAATTCTGCCATCATCACTGTTAGTATGCTCCTCTGATAAATAAATTGTCATTATGTGAACATAAGTCCTATATTCAGAGACCAAAGAAAGGAATTGAACTCTCATTAATTCATTAATTCATCCATTCTCTCACAATTTATTGAGTATTGGTGCAAACAATCTCATAGAGTTTGGGTAATATAGAAATTACATTCAAAAACATCATTTTGTGTGTTCTTCATGGCGGTGCTTTTATTTTTAATTTTAATTTATTTTTTAATTGCTGTTGACTAAAATTCTGAGCATTTGTTTTAAGGCTTTTATTGTTTCCTTCTACCTTGTGGGGATAACAAGTTAATGGAAATCATAAGGCAGTGTGAGAAACATTGTTAATGCACACCAATACTTCCCTTCCTTTCACTCTTGAGCATAAAGAAGATTCTATTTTCCCCTCACCCTACATTTAGATCATGGGATTAATTCTGGCCAAGAAAAAATGGAAGCGAGGTCTATCACTTCTAGGCAGAGGAGCTGTGCTTTCTAGTCTTTCTCTGCCTCTGCAGAGGATACAACAATTTGAGATAAATTATCCTGGATCCCTAAGTCACTTGATGGAAGACAACTGTTCTGGCAAGGCTCACAGTTCCATAACCTGCCTATAAAGAACAAGAAGTAAATTATTTTGTCTTAAGCTACTGAGTGGATTTTTTTTTTTTTTGGTTTTATTTTGTTACAGCAACATAAAGCTTGCCTAAACTGATCAAATGGTCTTTGAGAAAATGAGCAGTGTAGTGTTTGGGTAATTCTGAAATCTGGAGTCATATTTCCAAAGGTATATTTTGGCAGTATTATTTTTTACATTCATATTTATTTATTTTGGATTGCCACCAAATAATCTGAGGTCCACTTATTTCTTGGCATAGCAGGTAACCTAGGCTCTCAAATAAAGTCCACTTACTTGCTTGGCATAGCAGGTAACCTAGGCTCTCAAAATAAAAGCCTGGGAAAATCTGTACTATAATATTTAATAAAAATTAGCTATTATTCATTTAACAAATACCTTTAGATAAAGTGAACAACCTGAAATAGAGAGAAATACAAGACAACTATCTGAATTTAAAATGGTATACTTTCTTGTTGAAAATTGAATAACATTCCTGTTACCCCTTTAATCTTAACTGTCATTAGATTACAGTTCATATTAAAGACCACACAATTATTTCCTTTTTACTAAGTTAAAAAAGGGTCTCCATGTCTTAGATTATTTTATTTTGGTGTGGTTCTCAGAGTAATCTATGTTCAGCTCTTTACTTTTTGGGAAGATCTGAAATAACACCCCCTCCTATGTTTGGTTCCTTTTTTTATAGCGGAAGTCTCTGTATGCTCTCATTTTTTCTTGTTAAGAGATGTACTAATTTAAATATCATAAAATATTAACTAGCGTTATTTCTACAACAATTAATTAATTAAACATACCTCTTTTTCTTCACACATAGGACTAGAGATAAATAATTGTATATAATTACCTGGAACTGAAAGGATTTAAATGTACTACTACGGAAAGGGGCACAACAAATTATGCCTCGTGATGTCATGTCAATCATTACTAGCCTCTAAAATAGTTGTAGGACATTAAAATCTACCTTTATAATGTTTATTCAACTTTTAAGAGTCAGAGTCATTATAGCTGGTAGTCCAACCTGTGTGTTACATTCCTTCAACAATTTCTATTAACTTTCTATTTGCTTGCTCTTCTTACCTAATTTCACTTTTAGGATGGAGTTCAAAAATCCTTCTTAAGGCGTCACATTTCATTTGGGGGAGATGACTAGTTTTTAAACATATTTTCTTAGCATTGAGCAAAAATTATGTTAATTGTCTTCTCCTCAGGGTGGCATAGTACTTACATATTTGCTAATAACAATCCTTAGTTGGACTCAATTAGTTTCAATAATTGGACTGCACGGAGAAGTGTCATTTTAGTGGAAATTTAAATTATCTACTTTTTAATTTAAACCACTCTCGTCTGATGTAGAATATTAATACATGCTGTTATGAAAACAATTTGAATAGGAATTCTAATAAATCTTCTGACATTATCTATCTTAGTACTAATATAGTGAAAGAACTTTTTGTGGTTAATTAAGCACGGCATCCTTGCTTCATTTCTTGCCTGCTGTCCTAAGTCAAGCAGAACTTTTCCAGGTGTTCACCAAAATAGAAATACTACCCTAATAGTTTTTTTTTTAATATATTTTTTTTAAACTCCCTATTTATTATTTTGTGTTTGTTCCTCTATCCTGGGTATTTAGACCACTAAACATATTGTACAACCAGTATCATGTGATACCAGGGAAACTCCAATTTGCAGCTGATGCCCCTGTCAGCTTTGTTCCTCTCTCTTTGTTTTTGAGAGAGATGCCAGGACAGTCATTTCCACTTTGCCCCAGGCTGAAACCCCTCATGTAATTCAAACTCTAGTATCAAAAAAAAAAAAAAAAAAAAGATATATGCTTTGAAAAGTTGCCCATGGACATATTAAGACATATGAAACTGTCTTTCTATGCATCATTTCTACTTTTTAGTTGACGCTGAATCAGTTTACCTTTTTTGTTGTTAGTGGGAAGGTATGTGGTAGAAGGTGTCTTTTAAAATTTCAGAAATAGAGGAGGAACAGAAAAACATGAAAGTTAATAAAATGATTGAGGTTGAAGGAAGGCAATATTACACAATATGTTTAATTTTCCAGAAAAACTTTTAAGCATAGACTTGACTTTAAATACTTTTATCGTAATTGTCATAAATAAATATTGATTCACTGTCAAATAAATATCTTTTGATTATTATTATTTTTTTATTGACAGAATATTTGCTTTGTCTACATCTGGCTATTTCCAATTAGACTAATTAGTCCTTAAATATTTATATTTTATTCATTTAAATCTATTAAATAAATGTAGTTCTATTAATAACACATTAAAAGCAGTATCCCCAAAATAACTACTAATTTACCAGCATATACAATATCATACATACATATTTATGTTTTTGGTTTGTATATAGAGTTTTTTGCAACAATCACATATTTTGAATTTTTACTTTAGTTTTTTGTATGCTCTCTTATTAAGTAAAATTTTACAACAGATTATACAGACACAAGATGATTTTTTTAAAAAAACATGCTTAAAGAAAACCAAATCACTTTGCTGTAGGTACTGAGAAATGGTAAGTGGCAAGGTGCATGGGCTTTATGAAAATTGGGGCTATGCTCATAGGAGTAAATATGGTGGATTTTACATTGTCTTTCTGAAGGCTAACTACCCCAGAAGGAGAATCCCACTTGAGCCTCTATCTTTGCTTCTGATACACCTTTATAACCAGGAAAATATTCTGGTTCCTAGACATAGAAGACATATAAAGGCTTAGCACATGTGCATGGCAATCGTAGGTTATCATATGGATCTCTGAGAGTGAGGATTGTTTTTTCTGTTTTGTGTATTTGTGTGTATGTGTGTGTGTAGGATGGAATGGAGGTGACCAAGGAGATTACTGAGAAACATAATAATAGAAGATTAATTCTAGGATAATGTTTTTTTATTTATTTTTATTTTTTTAGTATTATATGACATACCTTGCTAAATAGATGTGCAAGCTACCCACAAACCATAGTATAGGATTTCTTTTTCTTATCTAAAGTTTTAATTAAAATAAATCACATTTCATAATTAGGTAGCTATATAGTTAGATTTGTTGGGTTCACTTTCTGCTCTTGTGTGATTCTCTTGAATCATATGATTTTCTAAAGGATTTTCCTGCTAGAGAAGACTTAGAATAAAACCTCTGATTACTTATATGATCAAATTTTGTTTTCAGTGTTTTTAAATCACAATTCTCATTTAAAAAAGATTTATTGCAATTTCATGAAGACTGCAATCTGTCATTATTTTCACAAAAGGATTTGCCACAAAAAAATTTCTCAAATCTTTCTTCTTCTTGACTAAGAAGAAAATATGGAAATTTTGTTTGTACCAACATCTATCTGAATAATTACAAATACTTTCTATCCTGAAAAAGAAATCAAGGAAACTGGGTAAAGAGACTACTTTAAAACCTAAAGATATAACTATACTGATGAGCCTCCCTCATTGACACTCATGCTTAGGAATAAGCAAAGACATTTTTAAAAAATGTACAAAAGTCATGCTTAATATTCGCAGCTCAAAGTTTTATAAAAAAAAAAGAAAACTCAGATTGTATGTTCTTTTGTGGTTTTGTTGGTGATTTTTCATTCTACATTCCAGTGTGTTAAAATGATTCAATATTATAATTTTTAGTACTAATTTGATCAATTTACCTTTCCAATGAACACAGAAATGATCTGAGCTGCAAACCGCTGAAGTTTTGGACAGAACTCATGTAACCCCAGTGCCCATCTCTTTAAAAACTCTATTGGGGAGAATCAAAATGTATGAAATCAGCATTTCAGAATCTTAAAGTCAGACTTACAAAGATATTAGTGATGTTGTACGTTTACCTTCCATGGTAGTATCATTGCATTTTAGCAAAATGCAGATTTCTTTTCTGTTCTCTTGTCAAATATAGAATATTGAAATAAAAAAATTATGTTCTGATAGTGGAAGATAGAACATGTATTAGTAGTTGAACATGTGTCTTTATAGATTAAGACACATAATTCAAGTTTTGTTGTGGCATGGTTTTGTTCTAATTGACTCCTATTAAGAAGTAAGACTATTTCTTTTTAATTAAAAATAGTATAGTCTATATCTTCTTTGTCACATTCAGAAGTGTCATTTTTAGGGGATTTTTTTTATGCTATTATTATTTTACAGTGTTTATTTTGACCATGTAACAATACTTTAGCACATACTTAACAATTTTAAAATTTAATAAGTAAAATTTTAGATATTATTATTGAGAATATTTTGTAATTCTTCATTGCAACTTCCCATTTACTTACTTCTCGGTACTGTTTGAATGCAGCAGTTACAGCCAAATTTCTCAGTAGGAGTTATTTGCGTGGGAGTAAGAGTCATGTATGCAGATTCCATTAAATCTTTCAAGTTATCCAATCACTTTTAGTTCAAAGCAATAATGCACAGTTATTCTATATATGTTTAGTACTGCCCAGAGTATCTGTATTTGTCTTGATTTAAGATTTTTATCTTCATATCCCTAAGTAGATAAGAACTTAAAATAAGTGACTTATTCTTGATTTGAAAAAATATGACCGTGGACGGGATATCGTGCTCTTGGAACATATTCATGCTCCTTGAGCTTGAGTTGTTGGCCAGTCAGAACTTCTTGTGTGACTTCTGACAAATTTAATGTCTTAAGTCTTAATTTTCTCATCTGTGAAATGAATCTATGTGTTTCATTTTTGAAAAAAACTGTCCATCTTTTACTTCACATAGCATAAAATTGTTTCCAAAATTATTTTCAAATCTGATTATATGTTTTTGGATAAAAATTGTCTCCCCACCCCATTTTTGTATTTGGGTAAAGAGTCACAGATGTTTTCTTAAATTCTCACTAAAGTTATACACAGTTGAGCATGAAAATCCTGAGCATGATGACATTTTATCTTTAGTGTTGATCTTGTTTCACATTGATGTTTGCAAATTTAATTTTCTCTTATAAAAAAAAATATTTTGGTATATTCTTTACAGAATGCCAGTAGATAACTCAAGTATTTATTTTGTGTTTATAGCTATTCCTTGACATACTGCAGAAACATTTTTTTTTTTTAACACCTACAGCACCTGGTATTCCTAGATGGAATCCCATCCAAGTACTAATCAGGCCGGACCCTGCTTAGCTTCTGAGATCAGACAAGATCAGGCACGTTCAGTGTGGCATGGCTGTAGACCAGAAGCACTTTATGTTTATAAATTATATAGTACTATATCCACTTCTTCCAAAAGTAGAGGAAGGTTATTTTCTGGGAAGTTAGGAATGATTCGAATTTGTAGTCAAGATTTGAGAAAAAGATAGATCTTTTGTTTCAGGTCTTTCCATTACTAGTTTATTTTTGTTTTTGATTTTTGAGTCCTATGATATATATTTTTACTGTGAGAGTATTACAATGAAAGTATCAAGTAATTCATATGTTGTCATATTATTTTTATAAATGGAGTGTCTGGTAATTCAAAATGGATTATCCACATCAAGATTAATGGATGGATAATACTATATCAAGATTAAGTGCTTCTGTCTATTGTACAGAAAACTGGCTTCTTATTCCCATCATCCCTTAAACTATCAAAGGCTTTCAAGACTATAGTTATAGAATAAATGTGGCTACTCCATATCCATGGTAAAACTTTCCCCTGGGAGTACAGAGAAAATTTGGTTTAAATAATTTCTTTCATTTCTGTTATTTTTAGAATTAAATTTTAAGATCCTAGTTAAAATGGCCACCAAAGGAATGTAAGCAAAATGAGTAAGATTTATCTATCTGTACATTGAAAGATAAACTTATTAAAAAGTTCATTAGTACTTATTTGATTATTAAAGGGTTTCATTTTAGATAGAATTACAGATTGTGTTAAAATTGCTATCTACAATACTCTTTAGTCTTTCAGTTCTTTGCTTAACATTTTTTGGAATAGGATTTTAAAAATATGTGCCTTTTCATGTTGAGGTGAAAGAGCTCATTGGTATAAATAAGTACATTCTCAATACTGTGATTTTTTTGTTTTTTTTTTCCATCTACATATCAAATTCTGTTATCTAAATTATTTTTGAAGTTGAGGATTTGCATGTATTTGATTGTCGTATATTCTTTCTTTTTAGTTTTATCTGAAACAGGTATTTATCCTTTGATTCTAGAAATGAACCAAAACTGTCCATCTTTTACTTCACATAGCATAATACCCTCAAGATCCATCCATGTTGTCACAAATGAAAGGATTTCTTTCTTTTTTAATGCTCCACACAAATTTTAGGATGATTCGTACTGGTACTGTGAAAATGCCATTGGATTTTGATAGAGATTGCATTGACTCTATAGATTGCTTTGTTTAGCTTGAACATTTTAACATTGTCCTCCAAATCATCATTATGTCTTTCTATTATTTGAATCTTCAATTTCTTTCATCAATGTGTTATAGTTTTAATGTACAGATCTTTTACTTCCTTGGTTAAATTTCTTCCTAGATATTTTATAAGTTTGAGGCAATTGTAAATGAGATTGTTTTCTTTAATCACTTTCTGCTAGTTCATATCAGTGTATGAAAATGCAATAGATTTTCTCATATTGATTTTGTATCTTATAACTTAACTGAATTTGTTTTTTCTAATAGTTTTTTGGTGGAGTCTATAGGGTTTTCTATATATATAATATGACATCTGCAAATAGTGATAGTTTTACTTCTTCCTTTCCATTTTGCATGTCTTTCATTGCTTTTTCTTGCCTAATTGCTCTGGTTAGGACATCCAGTGCTAGAGGTGAGAGTGGACATCTTTTTCTTGTTCCTGATCTTTGAGGAAAAGCTTTCAGTATGTTATTTGTGGGCTAGTCTATGACCTTTAATTTGTTTAATTAATTTGTTTATTTTGGTATTCTGCTTCCTTTTATTAAGTAAGGTCTGCCCTTTCTGTATGTCTTTTATTATGATGAGGTACATTCCCTCTATGTACACTTTGTTTGATGTTTTCATCATAAATGGATGTTGAATTTTTTCAAAAATTCTTTTTGTATATGAATGTATTGAGATGATCATACGATTTTTATCTTTCATTTGCTCAATGTCATATAGCACACCAAATGATTTTGGGTTGTCAAAACATCCTTTCATCCCTGAAATAAATCTCACTTGATCATAGTATATGATCTTTTTAATATATTGTTGAATTTAGATTGCTAATATTTTGAGGATTTTTGCATGTATATGCATCAAGAACATTGGTCTATATATTTTTTTTTCTGTTACATTCTTGTCTTGTTTTGACATCAGGGTAATGATGGCTTTGAAAAATGAGTTAGAAAATGTTCCATCCACTTATTTTTATTTTTTATTTTTGGAAGAACTTGAGAAGGATGGACATTAATTCTTCTTTAGATATTTATTAAAATTCATCATTGAAGTCATCTGGTTCTGGACTTTTATTTGTTGGTAGGTCTTTGATTACTGATCCAATCTCCTAGTAATCCATCTATTCAAATTTTCTATTTCTTCATAATTCTGTCTTGGAAGTTTGTGTGTTTCAAGAAATTTATCCATTTTTTTCTTTTTCTGAGTTGTCTATTTGTTGGCATATAATTGTTTATTAGTAGCATCTTATGATCCTTTGTATTTCTGTGGTATCAGTTGTAACTTCTCTTTCATTCTGATTTTATCTATTTGAGTTCTCCCTCTTTTATTCTAGGTTAGTCTGACTATGGCTTGTCAATTTTGTTTACCCTTTTGAAGAACTAGCTCTTAATTGCATTGATCTTTGCTATTGTCTTTTTAATCTCTATTTCATTATTTCCACTATGATATTTGTTACACCCTTCCTTTTACTAACTTTGTCTTCATTTGTTCTTTTTCTCATTCCTTGAAGTATAAAGTTAATTTTTTTATTTGACATTTTTTTTTTGTTTCTAGATGTAGGTATTTGTCACTATGAACTTGCTTCTGACAACTGCTTTTGCTGCATTTCATAAGTTTTAGTATGTTGTATTTTCATTTTTATTTGTTTCAAGGTATTTTATTTATTTTTCTTTTGATTTGTTCTTTAACACATTGGTTGTTCAGGAGCATGTTGTTTAATCTCCACATATTTGTGATTTTTTCAGTTTTCTTTCTGTAGTTTATTTCTAGTTTTATATGATTAAGACCAGAAACAATACTCGATATGATTTCAGTCTTTTTTAAGTTTATTAAGACTTGTTTTATGGCCTAACATATGATTTATTCTGAAGAATGTTCCATGTCTGCTTGAGAATAATATGTATTCTGTTGCTTTTGAATGGAATGTTCTGTATATATTTGTTAAGTGAATCTGTTCTAATGTATTCTTTAAGGACAATGTTTTGTCATTGATTTTTCTCTCTGGGTGATTTATGCATTGATGAAAGTAAGGGTATTAGTGTCCTCTATGATTATTGTGTTGATGCCTATTTCTCTCTTTAGGTTTGTTAATATTTGCTTTATATACTTAGATACATTATTCATTTTTTAATAGAATTTTTATAAAATTCTTACTGAGTTATATAAACTCTTATACATTAAGGTACATTTTAAAAAAGCACCCAGGGATTTTTGTCTTGTTTTTTTTTTAACTGCATTTATGATGTATTTTGTCACTCAGAATTTTTATGTAATTAATTTTACTAGTTGTGTTCTTTATTGTTTCTAGTTTATTGCCATGTTTAGAAAAATTTTCCCTATTTAAAAGTTATATACGGTCTCACTATTTTTTTTTTTTTTTTGATATTTTTAGAGTGTTTGTTTCAATCTTTCTTTGGCTAAATATCAATTAATTTTCCTGCAAAGCATACCAAAGTAATATAGCTTTTTGTGTGTATGTGGCAAAAACTAGCTAATTATCTCAATCTGATTGCTGAGCAATATTTCACTCACCAATTTAAATTAATGAAGTAGTATTCTTATTGTTATTCTTTTACACATATATATGTGTGTATATATAAAATATCTGAAAATATGTTTCATGCCAATCATTAGAGCTCTTAAAATTGTCCCACATTTACCCAGAATTATATGGCTATGGACAAAGCCCAAGTCAATTATTATAACTTTCAGTTTGATTTTGCATTAATATTTAGTTTTGCAGTGATTTATCAGAGCAGTTTCTCTTCTCGTCATGTAAAAGTGTGTTAATGCAGTGATCCTCCTCTGAAAAATGGTTATGAGACAAAATATGCTTTAGCCCTATGGTAGAAGTAGCATTTATATCAATTAAGAATAAAGAAAATCCAACTTCATCTTAGCTTTTATATAGGAAACTCCAGTGAGGTAAGTCTGTGTCTCTTATCTTCATATAGTAATTTATAGTCAATAAGCTTTTTGCTTAAATGGACCACCTGTTATAAAAGATATATTTGCCCCATTATATCATTATATATCTGCATAATCTACTTTTGGCACAAGACATCCTATTTTGAATACGAAACTTAGAAATTCAACTTGCTGGTTGAGAGTTGGGAGGGTAATCTACCTTCCTGGAAGTTCTTTTGAGAGTTCCCAGCACTCATATTGGAGAGACACAACTTTGATAAGAAATTTCAATTAATGATAAAAGCTACAAAATTGAACTTCACCAAAACCCCAGATTATAAAATCAAAGACAAGTGGCCTTATTTTTAGTGAAATCTGCCAACAAATATATATATTCACCAATATTCTATTCTTTTGTTTCTCTCTGTTTCTGTGATTAAAAGAGCATGCATGGGTGCTGGCAAGATGGTGGCTATGGCAGGCCTACTGTGGCCCCTTCTTTGCCTCTGCCAGGTGCCACTGTTTCTTTCACATTCTACTTCTTTTCCTGTGGCAGATCCTTAAATTTATAGCATTTTCACCAAATGGCTCATCTCATTAAGAAATCTAAGCCCAACACAAACTTACACAGTAGTTCCCAGAGCAGCAGAAAGTACCAAATTTTTTTATTATATGATGAGGTGTCTAAGCAATGGTCTGTGTAGTGCAAGTCCTGCAAAGTGTGTAGAATGCAAAACTAATTTCTCCTCTGTCTATGAGAAGTCTACCATTTTAAAAAATAATGAAAAAGAAAGAGCATGAATGGAATAGTTTATATAATATCCTACCTTTCTTGAAACAGGGTGATTTAGAAGGCTCTGCATTTATTTTTCTAAAGTGAGCCATCTTTTCATGGGCCAACTCAATTTTAGTTCTATGATGCTTTAAAGTATCATAAATTAATCTCCCTTAGCCTTGAACTACCTTTAATTTATGGCTTGAACCCTGTATTTTGCACTTGGTATAATCTGATTATTATAATTGTTTCCTGGCTGTTTATGACATCCCTTGAGTTCATTCACTGGAAGGAATTAATGACAGAGGTATGGATCACATATCTTGTTGTCTGTCATGTCTAGCATGAAATCTAGAGATCTAAGTGGATTAATGACGTTCTTGATGCATCTTATCATGCCTCACTTATCAGAAACATGATCTCCTTTCCCCACACTAAATTTCCTTATTTTTTAAATTAATATTTCAACAACATACAAGAAACATTTATGTCTTTAAGCTTAGTTCTTAGATAAATATTAATAAACACTTTATATCTGAGCTTATCTGGCAGAAATAGAATGCAAGGCTATGAGTATTTCATTTCTAAAATAGTAAATGTAGACATCAGTGCAATGGGCCACCTACCAAGTAGAATAAACTTGCCCATTTGCAACTATTTTATTTAAAAGTTTGAGCATGGCTTAATGAGTGCTGAATATTAGGATTCTTTTTCAGGGATTCAAACAAGTCAAGGTGGACAAGAGTAGTGACTAATTTAGCAAATGAGTTTTTTATTAGTGTATTTTATATTCCTTATCCATCATAACTTCTTCTTTTCATTTTTTCTGTCACTATAGCAATCACATACCATTCTAATGAAAACAATAAACACCATAAAGAATATTTTATGGAAGTTTTTAAAAAGCTGTGTTAGGTAATAGACTACTTTTAATACATTTCTTAGGTCCTCCTGGTATGTTATTGGGTTTCAAGTATTCAGGTGGAACAAAGAAATTTGCATTATTCTGGGACCAACTGGATGAACTAAAAAAAGCTTTTGTCAGCCTAATTGGTATAATAATCCATTGTAGTGTCTGAAGGGTGCCTATATGTTCAAAAATGACAATGCAATACAGAATAGGTATGTCATCTAGCAGAGACTTACTGTCGACCATTCCAGTAGTTTGGACAAGCTTAGGAGGAACTTTTTCTCATGGGATAGTATTTCTCCTTCCCTGTGGGTTTAATTTGTTTTTGACTGAAAGAGAGCATCATGCTTTTGGCAGTCTGTAAATTAAAATATTAATGAACTGAAATAAAAAGTAAAATAGAGTGTTTTTTTATTAAACGCAATCAAAGTTTATAAATATATCTCAGACTTGTCAGCCTGTCAGTGTGTCCCTAGGCTCAAGCAATAAAGGAGAAAATTTGATGAATTTTATTTCTTCAGGCTTATGGTTATTGCCATTTTCTTTTAGAAATGAGAAATGCTATTATTTTCTTCTTTTGTCCAGATGGCTACTATTTTCATGTTCAACAATAAAAGAAATCAGAAGTAAAGGAGAGAAAATATTCAATGGATATTATTTTCTTTTATTATTATTTTGTATTTGGTTTCAAATGCCATAGAAACTCAAAATTCTGTTCTTCGAGTTAAAATCAGTGAAAGGCTTGTTTGAATTTTGTGTTTTGCTAAACTGGCGCAAGATCTCAAAACACTAATGCTGAATTAAATCCTAAAGGAAAAATCATGTACATTTGTGCATCAAAATTGACAGTATGTGTGTCAAGAGAACTATTACTGGTTTATTTTTTCCATTGAATGATTCTTCATATAGTTGGATATAGCTGTTTAACTTGGAAGTCATGCCATGCTTCTGAAGCTGTCCTGTCTAATTAGGCTCTCTGACTCCTTCTTGTTCATAACCCACAATTTGAGGGCTGTTTGAATAGACCAGGGTTTCTCAACTGTCACCCTATTGACATTTAAAGATATTCTATGTATTGTAGGATGCTTAGAAGCATCCCTGGTTTCTATATACTATATACAGTAGTAACCCACTAATTCTGACAAACAAAATTGTCTCTAGGCATTGCCATTGCTACATGGATATTAAAACTTCCATATGTTGAGAACCACTCAGATAAAGTGAATGTAACTCTAATAGAAGTCCTTTATTCTCAGTATTTGTTCCATCTTAAAGAAACAACCCTTAAAACAAGATAAGTAGTCTAAATTATTATTTGAAATATTTTATTTTTATATTTTTGTTTATGTTGCCAGAGTTTTATATTTATCCACTGAGTGTTGCGAAGTAGCTAGAAACCCTTGCATTATCAACCTACATGTATATTATACATATACAAATTATTTATGAATACATACATATATTAACTAATACAGCTTTCTCTGCATATCAACTAATCTATATGAACTAATCTATCTACATACATAAAAACTATACTCAAAAGAGAATATATATACCCTGATAGGTATCAATTCATGATAATAATTTAGACAACTTTCTGGATGGTCTCAAATTAAAATGATATAGTCCTGTTTAACGTAAAAGAAGAATTTCAAAATAAAAGAGGATTCAATTAATATTTCCTTTGGTAAATAAAATTTCAAGTTCTATTATGAGACCTTTTAATTAACAGTAAAAATAATACAGAAAAACTCATTAAAATCGACAATGCAAAATCTTTGAATATAGTAAGAATGATCTGAAACGAAGAAGCAATCCTTTAAGTTCACTGTGGGTTACTTCCTACTTCATAATCAGGAATCAAGTACTAGAAATAAAACTGCTCAAGCTTCTGTCTTTATTTATTTATTAAGAATTGAGTTACATTATTGTAGGCCTAAGTCCTTAGTATGTTTCTTAATCACCCTTTCCATTATAATTAATTCTAGGTGTGTGGAAAGGGCCAGACTTTTTAGAGTTCTGGATTCTTATTCTGCTACTTATTAACTATTTCAATAAGCTAAATTACTTAACCTTATTTAAGATGTAGTTTCCAAAAGGAAAATATGGAGTAATATGCTCTCTTATTTACCTTATACCTCTGCAACAAAGATATTAAACTATAAGCACTACAGTGTATTCGCTCTACAGATAAAATCAATTCATTCTGACATATTTTCTACTTAGTAAAATGACTTTTATAGTAGTGACACTAGAAATCTATTCTACACTTTTTTTTTACAGAGAAGGTTAACAAAATCTACCTATACAATTGCTTTCTACTGAATTATAGTATCTCTAGATTAGAAGATATTTTCATAAATTTATATAAATCCATTGTAAAATGCAGAAAAAAACAATAATCTATTAATCGTATTCAATAATTAGATTTCTGGAGCAAGCACATTCATCCATATATAAACATGGGTAAATCAATGTATGTAGATAAAATGTCTCTAAATCTCCAAAATATGATTAAATGACTACTACTATATAAATAGTGATTACAGTACTGCGGGCAGTAACACAGAATAAACATACTTTTATTTTTGACCCTTTAAAGTTTGTTTAAATTTTGCCTTCTGTTAAACAGAAGTGATCTGCTACATTACCCAAATACAGTCTTTCCCTTTTAGAACAGCCAAATGTGAAATGTACTACTTAATAAAGCAGATGCAAGGTTTTGTAGTATGTATTAAGATAGATTGCTTATGTGAAATGGAAATGACTACCATAAATCAAAATAGCTCATTATATGTTTTTTTTGTTTTATAGTAATTTATCAGTTTTAGATTTTTTTAATTGTTCACGTTTGTAGTTTACTGCCTGAGTGTAAGCCTCCTTGTAAAAATTAGTTACATGTGTGCCTTTACCACAGTGAAAAAGTGCACACATAATCTTGCCATTGCATATGTGAGATAGAAATTGAGGAAGTTAAAGTCATGCTAGTTGACGAGCTCATAAAAATGACATTTTGTAAAATAAGTTTTGATAGTTTATAAATAATGAAAAAGAAATGTTTCAAAATAGATAATACAACCTACAAGATAAATAGAAATACAAGAATCTAGAAACTTATAAGACAATATTAAGTATACTTGACTAATCTTTTATTAACATTACTCCGTTTGTTTTGTTATTTGAAAGTCTGTAACACCATATATTCTTACCTTATAACATCTGTCAGTTTATTCAGAATAAGGATGTTTTATAAGGTCTTAAACTCTTGACATGCATTCACTCATGAAATTAAGACTACAGAAATGAAAAGATATTGTTACTGTTCTCAAGAGGCTCATGATATAATTAATGTTTATAATGGAACCTGAAGAGTCCCAAAAAATGTCACCTGGGATTAGCAAATGAAGGAAAAAATTCGATTTAATTAAATTGCAATTTTAAAAACATATTTTTAATTAATTTACAATGCAATTTCAACTAAATGGAAATGTGAAAATGTGTCATATTGTCTTTTCAGTGGCATTCTCAATTAGATATTTGGAAAACCGGGTATTATGCAAGTTTCTACCAAATTTCAAGTAAATTTGAATCCGTCAGTGGTTATTTGACAAGTGACAGCTTCTTCTTTCCCTTCCTTTTCACCCTAAATGAACTTTACCAGCAAAAGTAGCAGATAAAGAATATAACTTGGAGGATAACCTCTAGGTATAGAGAAATAGAAAATACAGATCTAAATTTATCTGTGACCAATGTCTTAAAATTAATAAAATTAGGCCCAATAATTGTAGAACTTTCTGTAAGCATGTTTCAGAAATCCCTTATACCAAACTTTGACCATCACAAACCCAATCAGTAACTTTAAAGTAGGCAGAACTCTATAGCTGAAAGAAACACTATAGTCTCTTCCATTAATAGTACCAGTTCTTACAGAGAAATCTTTCTCAGTGTCATTTAGAGTCTCTGTTCTTACTTTTCAGCAAATCTTTATAGGCTATTATATGGTTTTCTCTCATATTTCTAATTTTAAAGGGGCACATTAGAGGGCAAGTAAGAGAATTCTTACTTGTAGGCATTTGGCCCTGAGAAGTAAACACTGGGAATGAGAGAGAACTCTAATAGGCATAAGGAATTTCAAAGCATAGAAATGTGGAGCTCTTTATTAACTCTAGATTTTAATAGTCTTTTATATACCAGAATGCTATATATATGTACTGCTAATACATCATCAAACCCAGTGGAATAGTGATATTGCCAACACATTATCAAAAATAAGATGAACTTTTACAACATGCTTATAAAAAAAGAAATTAAGCATTAACATATTTTAGAAAAAACTTATATTTTTAGAAAACATATTTTTTAATGATCTACGTGTAAAACTCTTTTTCCCTGGATGTTTTCAGAAAAAATGTATTGTTGAATTATTTTAGAAATGGCATATTGAATAATATAAACAGTGATCATAGCCCTATTACAATGAGTATGGCAGCATTATTTATAAATGACTTTTTACACCGATTCCATTACATATCAAATGCTATTTTCTATCAAAAAAAGAATTCTCAACTATTTTGCTGTATTAGGTTCCATTAGAAATGAACTGAAAATAAAATAAGCTATGTCCTATCCATGACATGATTTGTATCTTGCGTAGGTTGAATAGTGAGTAATGATATTTTTTCACGAAAATGTGATCTCTGAAGACTCCAGTATGGAAATATGCCAACAATATATTTTTTATTTTGTTTTAACAACACACTGGTTTTAGTTAACAATGATTATCATAATTTCCAGTATATAACTTACAAGTGCAAAAATGCCATTTGATATTACCTTCAAAATACAATCTATATTTTTTTAGTTGGAAAAATAATACTGATTTACACAAGAATTCCTTTATGATATTTCTAAATTTTACTCAGATGTATATATGTCATTGTTGCTTTGGCAGCTGGTAATTTTAATGAAAAATTATATATTAATTTATCTGTAATTACAGATGATCAGTGTTGAGTAGCATTTCTCACTTTTAGTTCTTTTAACTAGTTCTATCATTTTATCTTTGCTGGTATCTAATTATTTTAGTGGATATGACCAAATGATATTTGATAATGGAGGCAAAAATTTTAGATTTTTAAAAATGTTTATTTTTTTTGCTTTGGTTTCAATCTATATAATACACTTCTTCTAGCAATACCTACCTCCTCTCACTCACTCTCAGCTAAAAACAGGCTTTTGTTCTTCTGCATTTTATGTTCATTTTTCTCTTTAATGGAATATTTGGATACACAATTGAGTTTTCAAGAACTAGCAAATGCATGGTGATATGTAATGATATATTGTCATGATTTAAGGTAACTTTTACCTATTTGATGTCTGATAATACATTGGAAGAAAAACTTCACAAGAAATGTCAGTGTGTGCAAGAGGCTTGATAATCTCAGTGAGATATTTTAGAATAACCAAAATTGTTTAGAGAGAGTTTTTATCCAAAATATATAATATATGAATATTAATAAATGAGAGAGCTCAGAACAATTTTTAGTTTTATTATGCTGCAACTGTACATCTTCCCAGATTAGTAATTCAAAACAAACTGTGTGGTAATCTGAGTAGCTGTAAGAGAAGTGCTAGTATTCTTAAAAAATAGCTGTCATTTATTCAGTATTCATGTGCTACTAACATTGCTATATGTTAGATTATTTAACTTAATATTCACATGGACTTTGTAAGGAGATACTATGCTCATTTTATAGATGAAACTATCGCTCAGAGAGTTTAAGTAATTGGTCCAGGAGCTGGGCAAACCATAGTCTGTTAGCACTTACAAGCCTGGTACACTCTTTGCACTAAGCATGGCTACCTCTCTCTTTGTCTTCTGACATCATTGGCAGAAAACACAGTAAATTTTAAAGTGATTTAATCATAGTTCAATACCTTACATTAATACTTTCTTAGGAATGGGGCAAGTTGATAAAATAATTAATTGAATAATCATTCTACTTATAAAAATGAAAAGACTTAGACTTCTTTGATTTTTATATACATTAGTATGTACTACAAAACTGGTTAAAGTAGCCAAAGAATTAACCTTTAATATTATAAGTAAGTATATCTCTTAAAATATGTTTTAATATAAAATATTTTTATTAGTAGAGAAAAATTGATAGTTTAATCATTATATGCTATCAATATTTTATTATGCACTTCTAGAATCTTAGAGAGCAAAGACCTTGAGTTCTTAAGAGAAGTTTCTATTTTAGATAATAGAAGTTATCTCCTTCTTGGTAAATGTAAAATGAAATGTAAAAGCACTTTATATGTTATATTAATGTTATTTGTGAGTGTTTTAATATAAAAAAATTAAAATTTATTTTTTTCAATATAATAATATTTCAGAATATTGGAGTTTAGCTTATCCATACTCCATAGCTTAATTCTACATCTAATTAAACTAATAATAATGGAAAATGTATAATTCTACATTACAAAATTTTTTTCAAATTTTAATTCATTTATCTTTATTCAGCAGCAAAAAACCACCATCATGAGAATGAAGAAACCATTATAAAATATTATTTGTCATATGCGATTCTGTAAATAAGTACTGAATAATAATTGACCTAAGATGCAGCCAAGTATGTAAGATGAATTTCTAAGTCCATATGAAGTATTCTGTATAGCATTAAAAATTGCTCACATTTATTTCAGAGAGAGAGTGAGATCGAGAATGAATGAGATTATGTCCTATATAAAACATGTAACTTGAGGAATCGCAATTCATTTATCTGTTGCTATTTAACAAACTACCCAAAACTTAGTGACTTAAATTAACAACCATTTTTCTTTATCTCATTAATTTGTGGGTCAAAAATTTGGACAATACTCAGTTGGAGATTCTTCTGTTCCATGTGTCATTCATTAGTGTTCACCTGAAAAATGACTGATCTATAGTGTACAAGATGTTTTTATTTACATCTGGTGCTTTAGTGGTTATGACTAGTAGGCTGGACTTAGCAGGAATTGTCAACCAGAGCACTTCCATGTGGACTCTCTATCATGGTGGTCTCAGGTAGTTAGACTTCATACATGGCAGATCAGGTCTCCCAAACAAAGTGATCTGAGATACTCTGCCAGAAGCTGCGAGAGCTTTTGTGAGCTAGCCTTGGAAATCTCAGAATATCATATTGACTTCATTGATTTGTTCAAATAAATCACTAAATATAGTCCAGATTCAAAATGAGAAGAATTATACTCAACTTTTAATTGGAGAATCATAAAAGAAAGAATTTGTGCTCACCTTTCTTGTGCCATTCATGGGGAATCACAAACCAAATTCTCCCCTAATATTATTTTTTTCTCTTTTGAATTGTCTTAGCTATAGATTAAGAGCACACTAAATAAAGACTTAAAATAATATATCAAGTGAATTTAAATGTTTTTATATGAATATGAATAAACAGAGGTAAAGGGACACACACACACACACAATAT
>NW_006441071.1:8983775-9005637 GCF_000325575.1 Pteropus alecto
TATATATATATATGTAGTGAGCTGCAGTAAACCAGGATGCCATTCGATCCCCTGAATCATTGTTTATAATCTGTTAGATTGTGTATGGACATGCCACACTTGAGTTTGAAAAGGACCCAGTAAAAGCAGAGTTACAATATAATGTCTAGATAATCCACACCTACATTTTAAAAGTCTATCTGGTTTCAGTCATCTTGCAGAACTATTTAGTAAAAACCTAAAATTATTCAAGTAACTACTTTTAAACCAGAAAAAAAAAAAAACATCCTGCATTCTATACATATTAAATATTACTTTAACATGCAATATCATATATTCTTGTTCAAACTTAATTTAACTCTTTACGGTTATTTTATTGCGTGTTTAATCTCCCTGACTTCTAAGAACAAATTAAATATGTGTTGGTTCTTGGCAAAAAAAAAAAAATCACCTATTGACAGATATTCTTTCAAAGAGGCAGACTGTACTTTATATAATCAATAGATAGCAAAACCATCAGCCACATATAAGTAGTAACATATTATTTACCTTAATATGTTATAACTCAGTGTTTCTCATAATAGAATGTATAGATTAAATACCGGAAGATCTTTTTAAAATGCAGATGATAATTTCTTAAATCTGGGGTAGAACTTTAGTATCTATGTCTCTAACAAGTTACTCAATTATGCTAACGCTTCTGGTATACGAACCATAATTTGAATACAAAGATTTTAAATTTTAAAATAATATTAAGATAGAAGGATTTAGGAAATCTCAAAATTCTGAGTTGGGATGATGTAATGCATTCTGTTTAAAAAGAGGCTAGCTTTAGATTGACTTTATGGCATACATCAAAAAGGAGTTGGAGACTTTCAGTGCTCATCATTCTTGTCCCTCTTGGTTCCTTCTTATAAATCTTACAAGAAACTAGTTACAAAGTGTACTGATTAATATCACCTTGATTTTTCTTTTGTATCTTCACTTTCATAAAGTCATTATTACCACTTCTGAGCAAACTGCTTTCTTCACTTCCCCTATATTTGAGTGCAATATATAAGTGGAGTTTCTACTTCCTCTGAGCTACCACAGTCCTTTGTATACACTTTAATTCTGCTGACAACATTCAGTACTGTAATTGTTTGTTTATGTCTATAACTTTCTGTTATTTGTGAGTTATTTGATATCAGAAACTATATTTTATTCATATTTACATTCTAACAGCTTAGGCTACTGCCTGAAATCTACTGGAAGTTTTGATAGGAGATGAAAATAGGGTATAATCTCTACAACTTAGTTAAGGTCCAAAACTAACATTTTATAATAATGATGGTAGTTCTAGTATATATAAAACAAGGAATTGTTCTATATTATATATAATAAAGAATTATTATTTATTATTATATTTTAATAGTGTATATTAATTGAATTATCGAATTTTCTATTTTTATTTGCATTATCATTGTCTAATGATACATATTACTTTTAATATTACATTGTTCCTTGTGTAAGCATCTCATTTTCTCTCCAAATATGTTTTTGAGGGCAGGAGTTAGGTTACATGCACCCTATGAAACTACAGAGTGTTTATGCACTAAATTCTAGACAGCGGATGATGATATTACCATATTACAGAAAGATATGACATTAATACATAATTATTTTCTTGTACATTGTATTCATTTTCTGTGCACTCAAAATATATATTTTCCTACTTAAAGTGCACTGGAATCTTTGAAAAATAAAAACAGACTTCAAGTTATGATTTAGAAGATTTTAAAAATTATAAAATAGTCCTACTTATATATAGTAGTTTAATATATTTCCCAAGGCTAGTATTACAACAAAATGGTGATATGAACATAATAATTAGTCTCAATCGATATCAATCATAAGAAAAAAAAGGTATATATACTCTAATATCTTTTCCAATTTAAGTGTTAGATTTATCCAAGTTTAAAATGTGACATTATAGTTAGGAAATTTAACATTTTTAATGTCATTTTTTCCCTCCACGAATCCAATATTTTCTGTAAAAATAACAATCATGAGTATACCAATGCCTCCCTGAGGTAATAAATAATTCTGAATGATGTATACTTGTCAGATCCAAGCTCCTTCTGCAGGGTTATCTCACAAGAACTGGAAAATTTGCAACCCCAGACTAAATGAGCACCTGGTACAGGGACTGTGATTTAATCATGTTGCTTTTCTAGACAGACTAATTGTTCTGATTTATGGTTATCACCTGTACTCCATGGTGTCTTGCTTCTAGTTCTAATTAATGTATAATTTTCAACTGCTGAAATTTTAATGGTCTCTCTGATTTCAATGAGTGCAAGAAATAAGACTGCTAGCAAATAGAAGCCCCACTGTTGTGACCTTTCCATAGCACTTAGTAGGTCAAAAGAAAACTCAGATTCTTCCAACTGAACATTTCCCAAAATGAGATATTTTAAGTTGCAGATATTGGGGGAGGGGAGGGGACTCTAACAGAATATTCTTTTTAGAGTTCTAATTTAATACAACTCTTAGTTAAACCATCATAGACACACAAATCCCTATGTTCTGAAGATGTTCAGTGATGACCGTATTTTATAGTTTAATCATGCCATTCCTAGGAAGGAAATGGAACAAAAAGGAATTTTAGATTAAGCATAAATTGAGTTTTTTAAAAAACATTTTATTGGAAGAAATAAATAGTGACTAGTAATTCAGAAATAAAATGAACGTGGAAATATTTAGATCTTGATTATTAGCAAATTCTTAATTTGCTGTTGTACTTGAAAGCACAGGACTCACTAGAAGCTATCTATGTAGAACAAAAATGTTACATTTGGTTGTATTCCAGGTTGACTAAAATCCAAGTACTGGAACTAAACCTTACGGCTAACATGAAAACCACACTCAAAATAAACAATTATGGATTCTTATTCAAAATGCAAATTAGATTTTTTTCAACTGAGGGAAATATCTTGTAGCCCTTTTCACAGATAATAAATACAAGTAGAAGAGGAGATATGAGAAACTTTCATAGTAGCAAAGAGAAAGTCATGCTAAAAATAAATTTTTGAATAAAAAGGAGGATGCATGTAGCAGTGAAAAACCAAATTTTTACCTCTTGATTTGTACTTTTTGATGTCTGTAGCAAAAAAGTTGATAAATAGAATAAAGTCAGATTACAAATAATAATTCGTAATGTGAAGCTTGCCCACGGTGGCTTTTTCTTCTCTTTTGCACTCATGGTTTATTGAATTTCTCTTTTTAATGCATCACTTTTTATCAGGGCACATATATTTTTAATTGACATGAACTTCACATACTATTTTAGATATACATCATCAAAATAATTAATATAACAGGATTTTTAAAAAGAATACTATATTTCACTTAATTCACTTAACGTTATACTGTACTATTTTGGATATTTTTTAAATGAGGAGAGAAAGGCAGAGGAAAAGTTTAAATAAGCTGTGGATGGTAATTAAACTGACATCCAAAACCATGCTGTCACTGCACAATTAATACTCAAAAGACACAAATAGAAAAAGATAGAAACCCATACACTATTCATTCATTCATTCATTCATTCATTCATTTATTTATTAGGCAAGGCAACCCTTGGTTGACCTCACAGATCACAAGGACCTTGTCAGCTTACAATCCCTTATTTTTTATTTTTTATGCCTACAGCACCTGGTCTTCCTAGGTGGTCTCCCATCCAAGTACTAACCAGGTCCGACCTTGCTTAGCTTCCGAGATCAGATAGGCAGGCTTGTTCAGGGTGGCATGATGGTAGACTACACTTTAAATATAATACTTATTTAACCTCATAAAAATTGAGTCGCACTTGATGTTTATATACATTTAATTTAGCATTATTTTTAACTTTGTAGTTTTATGTTTATATGTTAGACTATATATGTATGTATGCATGTATCAATTCATCTGTCTATCAATTAACTATTTAGCTAACCGTCTACCCATCCATGTATCAATATTCAGGATATAGCATAAGACAGTTAAAAAACAGCATATAGCTTTTTAGCTCATTTTAAAGTAACTGTTGTATAAAATGTCTCTGGAACTAGGAGAGTTTAAAGTGTGTGAAAAACCTGTGGAAGCTAGTTTCCTTTTATTTTAATATCACTTTATAGGCTGCAAAAATATTTTTAAAAATAATCCTCTTTCAATTAAGTACATTTAACTTTATGAAAACTGCCCTGCATGGTCCTTTTTTTTCCCTCCAACTCACGGGGGACCAGAGAACTCATAGCTAGAATTTGACATTTGTGAACCACTATTTTCTACAGACAGCCTAAGGCTGTTTACATTCTAGGAAGCTCTGTGAAGCCGCTCATGAGCCTTCCTTATGCAAGCTTCCACAAAGGGGGTTCCACTTATCCTGTCATGTAAGCAAGTTATTTCTCCCACCTGTGTAAGGTTTATTTTAGTAGAACACATTTCCTCATTTTAGCAAGGTCTGTATTTTTGTGACGTTTATGTCAATTAGTGTCTCAAGTTTTTAAACACAGCTTCTCTCTGTTTCCTAAGAACTCATGGATCCAACTGTATTGTCAAAGCGTGGTATGCAGATCTGTGTGTCTGTTCATGTATCCAGCTACCTTCTCTCTCTCTCCACTGGGTTTATTTATTACACACTCATACTTGCTTTTGAACACTGCAGTACTAGATGTGAGGATACAGAGATTAATAATACTACCTGGATGCAATGAGTTCATAACCTAATCATGAAGCAGGAGTTGTAGAAAGTCAGGTATCATGACTTATTTTTTTACCTTTTTAAAAATTTTTTTACATCTTTCTGTTTTTTACAGCACAAAAAGACAAGCATATTGGAAAAAAAAATCAACATACATCTGTTGCTTAAAAAGCGTTTCTCTCAAATTTGCTTTTGTGTTGTCAAAGTATGATGACTTAATTGCTCCAAGAGAGTATCATTCTTAGTTTGTTTATAGACATATGTATGCCTAGCTACTTTAACTCTATAAATGCATATTATATGCATATATTTTATTGTAAACATTTATTACTGTACAGCATATATATGCAAAGGACACAAATCTCAAGTATATAGTTTGATAAATCTTTTCAAAGTCAATGCCTGTTTCAAGATAACAAAATTTACCAATACCTCAGAAGCCTCTCTCACCGTCTTCCATCTGTTGCCCCATTCCAAAAGTAACCACTTTTAGACTTTTATCAGCATACATTATTACATATGAATAGATAATATCTATCTAGAATAGGCAATAATCTTTAGATTATGTAATAAATTTATATAAATTATTGTTTATTCTATCACCATTCTATAGATGTGATTATAGAGTCAAAGAGATGTAAATATAAATCAAATCAGTAAATGTTTGTTGGATTGAACCATTGAAATGCTTTACAGAATACATAGTAGATAGATAAGTTCAAATGTAAACAAAATAATTCATTCACACACACACACACACACTCTCACACCTTCACCTGAAAAAGTGAGGTGACAGAGGATTAAATTCAAAGTTAGAATAAAATTGGTAGTTTACAGTATTATGACTCCCAGGGAAAAAAATTTAAGGAAGGCAAAATAGTAAAATATAAGATTTAAAAATTAAAAATGGTCATTTCAAAAATGAAAACAAAATAAAAGCAGAGAAGATAATCCAATATAAATGGAGTATCTAGCTCTCCAAATGCAAAACTTTAAAGGTTATTTTCCTGAAAATTAATTAAACTTTTTCTGAAAATTAATAATTTTGTAAATATATATTTATTTCTGCCTTAAGTTGCTTATGCTCTTCTAAAACACCAAAACATCTTCTAAAAATTCTAGATGTGTGTGTTGGTATGCATTATTTCTTTTTTAATTTCCAACAATATTTTTCCTTATTCCTTTAATTCAATGAAGTTGTCTGCATATTTTGATTCAGATATTATTAAGATCTCATTTTTAAAAATGTTTTGAAATATTACTAGAAGTAAACCAAGTTCAAAATATATACTTAAATTAATTGAGGAGTTATATACTTAAAATCATACAAATAATGGATGTGAAAATAAGTTTTTTTTATAGTAAAATATCTTTATCTCAATTTTAAATCCAGTAAAATTTTATTGAACTTGCATTTGTGGAGACTCTTCTTGTTTTAAGTATGTGTTTATGTGTGGTTGCAGAGATGTGTGTATTACATTTGCATTCTTTTAAAAAGGTGAGATCTAGAATCTAAATAATACTATAAACTATATATAACATATAAAAATAACCATATACTTAAAAATTTTGTATACTTATGAGCTAGAAGCTGGTTTTATTTTTATATTTTCTCATAAGTGTAAGAACTATAATCAACATGTTTGAATACCAAAATGTAGATGGAATTATATACCTAAAGTTATGTTTTTATATACTTCTTAAAGACCCATTTCTAAAAATTAAAAAGTTTTTGCTTAATATTAATAGATGACAATTCTTGTGTTCTTGATGTTCTAAGAACATAGATTTCAAGTTATCAACTCAAATAAGATTGTTAACAACACTCTGAGTTATAGGCTATTATTTAGAAAGAACGAAACTAATACACAGAAAGTTTAAATAACATGCGCAGGATTAACAGCTAATTAACATGACAGAAAAGTTTGTAATCTCAGTAGTGTGACTTTAGATACCTGATTATAATCATTCATTTAGTACTGCTCCATAGACAAATGCACTTCTGGAATGACCGAAGTAGAAAAAGTAACCCAATCTAGGAAAAATAATAAGAAATCCACAATATTTTAATACACATAAAAATAATTTCTAGGAAATTTATGTATTGTTAAATAAAAAAAGACTTTACATGCATTTACTGGATATTTAAAAAGTAACTTCCTGCCCACTTACTCTGCCTCATCACGAGCATTTTTACTCAATCACCAGCTACAAAATAAGTAACTATGCCAGATTGGAGGCTCTTTCTTTGAGTTGGATTGAATGGCCAAGGGAAATCTAGCTGAGGCCATAGAGAATAAGGTATCTGATGATTTTAGTATTTAGAGTAAGGTATCTGAACTGATCTAGGAAGTTAACATCTGATGTTCAAAATGCCTTTAGTCAAATGTTTTATGAATGAAAAAGTGCCCAACAATGATATGATCTGGGTGCTGGAAAGTGATAATATCTCACATATTACAGTGCCGTGGTGATTAGCACAGCAAAATGTATTAAATCCTGTTGCTATTTGGAAGCATACTTGATTCCTTCCTGATAGGAAATGTCAAATAGCCTTTTATGGTTAACCCTGCATGTCACATATATGTTCAGGTTGTCTTCTTGTCGAACTAGGAGTAAGTAGGCTCTTCAATGATTGTAGAATCTGACCTATATTGCTGGTAGGATTGTGAAAACATCTTCCCAGAGTTCTATAAAATCTCTTTTTAGGTACAAATAAAGTTTTTTTCATTTTCAGAAAAACTTCTTTTGGAAAACATTTATGTTGATCATTCTTGCTTCTGTCAGCTTACGTTGCTAGGGTCATGTAATTGCTATTAAAATTAGAATAGTCTGTATCTTAGAACCTAAAGATACTCTTGTGATTATAAATATTAATGTGTTAAAATGAGTAATTACCTTTGAATTTTCTGTCATTTCTGTTGTGTGATTTTTATGCATATGAGATGATACATTACATAATTATATCTTACACTACCATCTTAAAAAAATACTAGCACACTTTGCTTTATGTGCTTTTTTTCATTTTTCATTATAGATTCCTGTTATGTGATTATTAAAATCTAATGCTAAAATACAGCAGGCAAATAAATCTTATTTTCTTGGAGTTTACATCCTGTGTTTATTTTGTTTGTTTGTTTTTTTCCTAAGTGTTTGCTCTTAAACCTATAGGCAGAAAAACATGTAGAACAATATATCAGTTTTTATCTGTATATCATTGCAAAGATTTTCTTATCAATGTAAATGTTTTTCACTGAAATTCTTAATAGCTCTATTTTTTCCAAAGGTAAACCAGGGCTGTTTTTTTTGAGCTGCTATGATAAGAAGGAAAATGACATATTTTGTTACTTTTTTTCCTATTTTTGATTGTTTGTTTTTCTTGGACTGTTGTCTGTCCTCACTGGTCTGTTTCATCAGTGGCTGGCATCTGTCCCCAAATTCTACCCTTGTGCCAGAAACCATGCTATTTACTTGACAAAGTTCTGTGTTGCTAATAGCCTGCTTATCTAGGCTTCTGAAGAAAATCAATCTACTCCTGAATGTCTGGTAATTTTTCCCTGGTCCTCTTCAATTGGAAAGCACTAATACTTCAGGTTCAACTTCTTAATTAGCAATAGCTAATTTAACTTGTTGAATATGACATATCATTTCAGTGACTACCTAATTTAGTGCTTCAATCTTTCTATCAATGGCAGAGAAGAGTAACTGTTTCTAGGATCTTAGCCTGAAGAGCTTGCAATTCAGAGCATTATATTTCTTACAAGTCTTCTGTCTCAAAAAAGAAAAAGTTTGATTTTAGACTCTGCTTCTAACATATCTGTGTTGATTTGACTATAAACAGTAATGCGGCTGTTACTGATGTCTGTCCATATCTTGTTCAGCAGTTGAAGTTTTTTTCCAGTGGCCTTCCCCACCACCACCCACTAGAGATCCAGACCAGTCTCTCCCCAGAGCTATGAGGTCCTGGGGCTTTTTTGGACTGAGCAAAGGGTTGTGAAACTGATGGGCAGTATTCATTCAAAACAGGTCCTAAGTTATGTCCTTGAAGAAAAATTTCTAAAAATTTTCCAATTTTTAGTGCCAGAGAGGAATGTTTTTACTGGAGGGAAGAATAAATGGCTTCCAGAGAATGTCTTAGCTCCCAAACCCATTGTAGGATACTCCGACAGTGACTGTAGGTAGGCTTCTCGCTCCCCAAGCACTTCCAAGGTCTAATTCCCAAGCTGGCAACTTCCTTTCCTGACTTCTCTTGCCCCAATTCTCTATAAGATTCACCCTCACCGTCCACTCCCCACACACTTGTATTGATATACCCCACCAAAAATAAAAGGAACAACACAACTACCAAAGCAAAAAGACAAACTAAGAAAACAATTTATCATCTTCTCATTCTTTAGAAATAAACCTTGAAAACCTCTTAAACATATATCTTGAATTATTAGCTGACTACAGTTGATAGAAAATGTAAGCATTCTCTCTATATAAAGAAGATATCAGGAGAAGTTATTAGAAGAAAAAGAGTATATCATTGGTATGGGGAAGAGGATCCAATACAACTATAGGTTAGACAAGCCTTAAGAGATCACCAAATCCTATCCCTGTCCTCTACTTTTAGTTTTGCCTCAAGCCAGTGCAGACTTCAAAGAGGGTGATGTGATAGCAACCTGGCTTATAAGACAAATTTTTCATTAAGATCAGTGCCAGGTTTGTATTAAACCATCACTTTGCTGTTATCCAGGGGCTGGCGAGTTAGAGCCTCTGCAAATTATATGTTTGGCAGTTTAACGAGATTGTCAAGCTCATCAATTGTCAGAGAGAGAGAATGGGTAATGACAAGGAAGAAAGTTCAAGGTGATGTCTTTGCTAAGCTCTGGAATGCTAATAACTGGAAATGGACATAAATACAGCATCCCCTATATAAACATAAATGATTTTATTGCACTATTACTTTTTTATTGTCAACAGCTTCTGTGTCCTGAGTGCCATTCCTCTTGCTGGTTTGTATATGCCAATTATTTTCTGTTTGCAAGTCAACAACCAGCTAGGAAATGAACTCTCTAGTGATCATCTTTTAATTAAAGCAACTGCTAAACTCAACATGCACTTTTCTATTATTAAAATTTCTTGCCGTACAGGGATAACATAGAACAGATTAATTTTCCCCAAGGAGATAAAAGATGCTAGGAGAGTTGGGAAGTCATATCGCCCAACCTCATATGGTGTTTGCTTCTTTTCAGATGGTCTGATTAAAAGAGACATCAAAGTGAAAAAGGTCACACAGGAGGCAGAAGGGGCCAACATGTGGTGGCATGCTGGATTCAGACAATATTACTCACAGTAGGGTTATGTGTCGAGATCATATCTTTATACACTATTGTTTTGATACCGCTCAAATTTACATGGGGGCAGTGTTTACCCAGGATGTTAGGAAACTCGAAAGTAGATAATAAGGGAAGAAAAAAAATAAAGAGAACAATATCCATTCTGATATTTTAATGTCTAAAATTAAGTCACTTTCAAAATATTAGTTTTTATATACATTAATTAAAAAATGTGTTCCAGATTCAAGTAAATGGAAAAATCAGCTTTGATCAGTATTTCCATTTTTGGAATATATGGCTCTCTAAAATATATTTATTTTGAAGTATCTATTATGAATTTGAAAAGTATGATAAAGTAGGGGTTCCCAAAAGCTGCTCTGTGGCAAAATTTTTACCAGTTCACTATAAAAGAGCTAAATGAGAACAACATAGTAAGATATTTAGGAAGGTTTATTTGGTCAGTTTTAAAAGACGATCCTTTATTCTTTGACAATATCTCTTATTAACTTTTTATTTTGTGGCAAATCTGTTATACAAACAATATATTTTATATTTTAAAATACCAAATATTATATGTATTTTTTTAATAATCGTGATAATCTTATGTCATGAATTATATTTTTTCTCATTATTTTAAACTTTGTGAAATCAAAAATCTGGGCTTCATTTCTATAAACCCAGTACACATCCACCTCTATGTTGTGACTCTCTTTTTGTTTAAATGGTGAAAAAAGAGATCGAAGGGGAAGGGAGATGCAGAGATGGCTATATCATTCTGACTGACATGAATAATCTACAGCTTTGAAATTCACCATGGAGAAAATGAACATCCAATCACATGCAAACACAAGGCTAAATCATTTTGGATAATTTTGTCACTTTTGACTGAATGAGGTTATTGAAAGAGTAGTTTCTGAGAATCAATCTCAATAGATAATTAGAAACACCAAATTAGTAACTATACTTTTATTAAAATACAGTAATATATACCTGTGTAGTATTCAATTACACAAAGATATATATCTATCCTAAATATACACACACACATATATATACAGTGATGTGTCCATTAGGTGCTAGACTTTGTGCTAGTCCTCATTTACTTTCCAGACAAAAAAACTTATGAAAGATATATTATTACAGTATTCCTGTTTTATAGATGACAATACTGAGGCTCAAAGTTAAGCACTTTTCCAAAAAACAATGCATCTATTATGGGAAGGAGCCCAGAATTTAACACAGGGCTTTCAGGCAAGCTTCTTGATTCTCTTTGTATAGAGCCATGCTGTAGGCCACGGTATCCTGTTTTATTAAACATCTATTAAGCTCTGGTTTGTTGGTTATGTAGATATTATCCTTAAAGCATTTGAATCATTCCAGTTTCACATAACATTACCAGTCATCCAACAAAGAGAAAATTATAGAATTTTAGGTCTGCGAAATAGCTTAAAGATCAATTGCTATGGAACCTTAGTTTTACTGTTACCAGCTGAAGCAGCCAAATGTTTTATTTCAACCATGTTTTACTTTCTCCTCTCTCTATCAATTAACCCTTTAACAGTTGGGAATTTGCATTCCTTCCTCCTCTTAATCCCAAGAAGGATGGTGGAAGTAACTCAAGATACCTGGGTGTCCAGGCCCTCAAATAATATTTTTTTTTAGTAAGAAAAGACCAGTTAGCTTTTCCCAATAACTCTCTAATAATTCACATAGTTTTGCTTTTACTTGTTCAAATCTAATCTAGGAATATAATTTGTACAGATGTAAGTTAATTGCTTTTGATCTATTTGCTTTGGTATACTTCAGTCAAATGATAATCAGGTTTGTAAATGACCAAAAGAGACACATTCCATTTTAGCCAGGTATTTTAGCTTTGAATGATCTTTACTGATTGTTTTAATACAGTGTTTTAATAATTAATAATAATTTTCCATATTGAGATGGATGAAGTTTTAATAGATTATAAGCCACCTTTATAATTCCTATAGAGAATGACAGCTTTCAATCAGACTATCAACACCTCAGATTAAAAATATATAGCCAATAGTAAGAAAATATATGTGGTACATTAATTACAAAGAATAATAAGAAAAGAAGAAATAAAAGTAAATTTAGAAACTAAAGCAAACAAAAGAACAAAAGAACTAGTATACATCTTTGTATAATTTGTATAATATCTCTATACAATTATCTGGTAAAATATCTTTCAACATATTGAATTTATCACTTTGGGGACTGTAGACAAGATTATTTCTCATTGGTAGAGGCTCACCAAATGATTGTAATAAAATAATTTGTGTTATAAACTTTTATTTAGAACTAGTAATAATTCTAGCAATTTGTGAAAAAAAATTCTTATTTTATAATTTCTGGATGTTCTTGATGTACAAATGATACCAAAATGAGCTTTCTGTTTGTTTTCTAATTTCCAAAGCATTATATTTAAATATGAATTCGATACTTTGGGGGTCTCAGCTTTTAAACATTCTAGTTGCAAATCAGAAAATTTAACTTTTAGTAGATTATGGAAAATAAAGGCTTTTTATCATTTTAAGTGGAAAATAGTTGTGATGAAAAATTATCTTGACAGGATTGCTTGAAATAAATATCTTTATAAGATTGAGAAGCTATTGGGAGTCATATAACTGTCAAATGTAAGTGAATCTTAGCAGTATTCATTGTTACCCTGATAACATATTTATCTTGGGGAAACTTGAAAAGAAAATATTTTAAAAAGATTATTCTCCACAGAAATAAACATTCATTATTTCATATTCCAAAGCAAGAGATGTATTCAGATACTCTTTTGACAGTTGTGCATATCTTATATCAATTTTGCTATTTGAGAAAACACACTATTTTACTCCCGTGTGCTGTTATTTATTCTGCAAATTATTGACTGACTCTCTGGATTTCTAGAAAGATTGGCAGAAACAAATATTTCTTACATTTTCATTTTGTTTTTAATGCAATTATCTTTGAGTCACTGAAGTACAATTGAATTGGCAAATCAAGCCCTCCTGCTTTTGGTTATTTTTATTTTATGATATTCTGTTAATCAGTATGAAGTTGAAGAATCTAGGACACCCAATTACTTTGACCTGGCCTTTTTCATAAGTGCCTACTTTGTAAAAGTGCCCATAGTTGGAATTTGCTGATGCCATCCTGTGATGTTGTTTCAAGCATTCCTCTGTAAAATGTTACTTATCATAGAAGTAACTGATCCATTTGATCATAAATTTTCAGCCAAATCAATTTATAGCTAGTGTATATTTCCACTAGGTGACACATGGACTCGATTTTTAAAGCTATGCTTTTTGATAGTTTGTGCATTCTATAGGTAAATCTTATTTATTAATTATACGTCCAACATCTTTGCTTAGCTTTTATCTTATATGCATGAATTCATATGTATGTTGCTAGATTCCTAGGTCAAGTTGCCCTCTTTAGTGTATAGCAGAGTATTTGTGTCTTGGGGATGTTGGGAGGAGGAAGAAGTAAAGGGAGGAAGGAAGAGGGAGAGAGATGATAAGTTATTATATTATTTTTCAATCATTCGGTTTTCTCCTTTGGTTTCTTTACCCCTTCACTATTTAATTGCCAAAAGACTTCTCATCTTTTTTTTGCAACTTTGACTCTCAAGTAAACTTTGAAGACTACGTTTTCAAATTGTGCATACTTTACTTGTCTTTCCTAGCATCAGAACTCTCATCTACCAGGAAACTTTATTTATTTATTTATTTATTTTTTTTTGTGGGAGATCAGGTGGAGAGTTGTGGAGAGTATTTTTACACAGGGTGATTTTCTCTTTCCAGCATTGGTTTTAGAGTGATTTTAGATGTCATTTGATCCCCTATTCTATCTTTGCCTGCAGAGTTTTGCACACTGTATTTGATCATCACAAATCTTCTGGCAGGAATATAAAGGTCTTTTATTAGAACTTAGTGTTGTTTATTTTTTTTTTCTATATTCAGTTGTTTTAAAGTTGGGGACCCCTCTAGTTATCACAAGAAGATTTACTATTTTTGGAGTTTTATTTTTGGAGTTTTTATTTTTTTGGAGGCTGCATAGGGAGATGCGAACTTGAGAAGCCACCATGATTGCCAAATGAATGGCTTTAACATTTTCCCATCAACAATGATGTTTACTTGATTTTTAATAGTTATCCTTAAAGTATCTAATTAGAATCATAAAATATTCTTCTTTACGTTCTAACTTATCTAGAAAATTTTAAAGATGAAATATTAGATTACATAAAATGTTTTATAGTATATTTTGAGGTAATTACCTTTTTATTATTAAATCTGTCCATGTGGTGAATGATAGTTGTAGTTCTTTAAAAGAACCCTTGCAATAATGTGATAAACTTGGCCATGATGTCTTACTATTTTTATTTATTGTTGGGTTTAGTTGAGTAATATTTTGTTTGGAATGCTTGCATCTATGATTATAAGTAAAACTCGATATAATTTCCTTCTCTCATAGTGTTTTTTATTTTTTCATATTAAGGTTATATTAATTTCAAAGAATGAGTTGTGAAATTTTCTTTGTTTTAAGTATCTGGAATGATCTGGTTATGTTGATAGAATACACCAGTACAATTATTTTGACCTGCTATTTTTATTGTTTTATTTATAATAAAATTCAGATTTTTCCATTTATTCTTAAGCAAATTTTATGTTTTATTACTTTAAGTCTTTGTTGCATCTGCATTTTTAAATTACTAAAATAAATTGTTGTTGTTTTTAATTTTTTAAAAACGTTAATCTATATTATATCTATATTTGTGTCTTTAAAAATCATTAATATTGGATATTTGTTCATTTTTTAATATCCTAATTAATGATTTTTAATTATTTTATGTTTCTTATTATGTTTGTAAAGAACTAACTTTACCTTTTGATTTTCTTTGCATTATCATTTTCTATTTGATTGTTTTGGGGCGGGGCGGGGCGCTGTCATGATGCTCTTTCTTCACATTTCTGGTTTGGGCATTAACTATTTACTTTCCAGTCATTCTTCTTTTTTCCATCATAAGCATTTAAGTCTATACTTTACTATGGGAGTTCTTTTACTGCATGCTGCAGATTTTGAAACCAAGAAATTTCTTAATCATTCATTTCAAAATAACTTTAAGTGGGTTCTTTAAGGACTTGTGAGATATCTTAAAGTAGTTAGTGTCTAAAGAGATTTTCTATTAGTTTATCTTTCATTATTGACTTTTAATTTATGTGCTGTCATACTGTGATGCCAAAAATCCCTTAAATATTTTAGAGTTGTTTAATGGGTAGAGTGTGGTTAATTTTTATAAATGTTGATTATGAATTTGACATGAGAATTCATTTTCTAGTTTTGTATACAGGATTCTATATAGTTCATATATTTCAAAATAAAGTTTGATATTGTATTCTTCAAACTTTCTCTAATTTAACTATTTTTGTTGTCTTTATGACCAACTCACAGTTGAGAGAAGTGAGTTTATATTTCTCATTTTATGATAAATTTGCCAGTCCACTTCCCTCATCTCACCCTAGCCACCAGTGATATAAAGCATGATTTTTTCTTTTTATAGTTATCAAATTCTTTTTATTTTATGCATACATATTTAGAATTGTTACATCCTCTTAGTAAATTTAAACTTTTATCATAATATAATGTTACTTTCCACATTGAAAGATCATTTAATCTAAAGTTCATTTTGTCTAATATTAATGTAGGTGACAGCATTTTTAGGTATATATTTGACAGGCTTATGCTTTGATATCTTTTAGTTTGAATCTTTTTGCTTTTATATATGTATGTCTCTCAAATAATATATCTATTTTGTCTAGGGGTTCATATTTGATTATTCTTACCCTGTTGACTACCTAAAGTTTTTTCCCTTTTTCTGGTAGAATTCTTTTCTCTAGAAATGATTTGTGTTTGTTTCTCCAGGAGCCAGAGGATACTACAGACATATATCACTTTAGTCTTTTGAAGAGTCTGAAGTTTAATCTGAGTCTTTGATTTCCCTTTACATACAAATTAAACTTGCTTCCACATACTTCCATACCTTTGTCATTTATTAGCTTGGTCATATCAAGGCAAATTATTTAATTTCTCTGTGATACTAATACTGATACTAAAATTTACCCTCAAAATAACCTTCCTTTTTGTGTTTGTTTACTATCACAGTTCATAGCTCTAATTTCTCTCCATGAATGTGGAGGTTTGTTTTTATAGCATTGGCAATTTGGTAACATCATGTAAACCTAGCAATACAACAGCAACAACAAAATATATCTATAAACTTGTCTATCTGTATCTATATCATAAATATATGTCTATAAATGTTTCTTATTTACCTATCTCTCTCTATATATGCAGTTTTTATATGATAAAATATGTGCATATATTATGCATGTCATAATATATGATATGTAGTTTTTAGTTGTTCCCAGTAGAAGGAACCCTCAGTGTTCCTAGTATGCCTTTTTCCTCAAAGTAGAATTTCTGTCTGGTAATGAGATTAATCATGTCAACATTCATTAACAACTATTTTAAAATAATTTCTCTGAGTTAAGCAACTTAATAGGCTAAAAGTATATCTTGGTAGGTGAAACAGACATGCTCTTTTCTACCTGTAGCTTACAGTCTAATGGGAAAATAATGAAAATAGGCAGAACAACATATTAATACATAACTAAATGGGTTATTAACTTTCAGGATTTCTATAAAGAGTAAATTGAGAGAATAGATTGCTAAATAGATACATTTCAAAATATAGTTTTGATCTCATTCTCTCTGTGAGGTAGCTCACTGTTCAGGTCATGAGCCCCAGGATTAAATTGCTTAGGAATTCTATCTTTGTCATCTATTAGCTCTATGATATCAGGCAAGGTACATAATTCTCTGTGATTCTATTACTCATATGTGATATAAGAATAGTAATAGTGTATTCTTATGGGATTATTTTGAGTATTAAATGAGTTAATATTTTTAAAAGTATTTATAGCAGCAGGCACACAATAAGGAATATCTAAATATAGATAAGATCATTATAGCAATAGACCTATATGGGCAATTTTAAATTTTTAAATATTTTATTTGCAATTCAGCTATCAATGTTTTCTAGTTTATTAAGAAATAGCCTTTAATCTAGATAATAGAATTTACTAATAATTATGCTTATTTGGATTTCTTACAACTTTCTCAGAAAATTATATTGTGGTTATAATATGGAATCATGTAGAATGATATGTTTTCTTTTATTTACATATTGAAATAAGTAATGTTTTTCTTGCTTTATCCTGTAACCCTATTAATGACAGCATCTCTTCCCCCCATAGCAGTCAGTCCATGTGATTCATTTATTCACAGCAGTTACACAAGCTGTAAAAGTTGTTTCACTCTCTCAAATATATCTCTGACAAGTCCTGATGGTTTAATATACTATGGCAATTTTTATTCTTCCCATTAGAGCTCATAAAAACTCCTTAATCATAGTCTCATTTGATTTGAATGTTTCATACAGGCATATTTGTGGCAACTGTCTCTCCTCTCAGCTACTCCAGTTGTTGCTTTGAGTTCTTCCATATTAAACACACTTTTTATGATCTCATATTTATTTTTAGTTTAACACAAATTATTCGTAATTCCCTGTCAAATATTCCCCTAACTTACTGTCATATGTTTAAATTTTTAGTTCTATCTGATGAAATATTGAAAATAGGCTAAAATAAAATGAAAGGGCCAATAGAATATTTATAAATAGCAATGATGAATGACACTACAATCCATAATGTTGTTGGATTATGAGTGTATCTTAATGGACACATGGCTATAAACATGTATATATATAAATAGTATTTAAATTATCAATGCTAATTTTAATATCCATATACATGATCTTCAAAATTCTTATCATAAAGATTATTTCTGTTTCACTATTTTAGATGGACAAATTTTAATTATAAAAATGATATGAGTGAATACTGATGTTAATTAAAATTGGCAAAGTTTCTATGAAAATTTAAGTTTTCATATATGAAAATTTATCCCTTACAAAAATACAATAAAAATTTTAATTTATAGACTAAACGTTTCACTAAGGCACAATTTATTTTCAGATAGTTCAATAAACTTGATATTTTGACAAGTTTAAAAGCTGTTTTCAATACTTAAACAGACATTAGAATTATATCTATTTTTTTTAAATTAGTTTTAAAATGACACCTTAAAAATGGTGTTCATCCATTCCTTCTAAAGCACGCACATATCATTTCAAGATCTCTGTTTGACGTACCACTTTGATCTCTGACTCTTCTTTTTATAATATCAATTCCTTAACGATACAAAGTAGATTACCTGTGTTTGGTCCAGAACTAATTACATAACAATCAGGAATAGTGTGTACTGTCAATTTTACTAATAGAATCTTCGTTTATCATGTTCCTTGTCCATCTCAGAAGCTGTGGAAGTTAAAATTGCCTCTTACTGCCATTGGAGAAAACAGAGAAAGCAAACAAATCTGCTATTAATTTATCACTTCACTATTATTTTGCAATAGGAGGTAATCAAGACTTAACTTATAAGAAATATCTGAATCAAAATGTCATTCAAGACTTACTTTTAAGATTCGTCCTCAAAAACGTATTTCCTCTCACAGTAGATTTTCATGAGATTGGAAATGGAGGAGAAAGTGAAGGCAGTTTATAGGAACCATTATTGACATTGATGTCCTGAGTTTATAAAATCATATCAATCTGAAAGGAAAAATCAATCAGTTAGCTGAACTAATTAAGAGCTTAAAAAATAAAAATATAAATAAATATGTAGAAGTACCTTTAGAGTATTAACAAATGCCAGGGGCAAGTTTATGGTTTAAATGTTTAGCACAATTGAATTTCCCTTTATGCTGAATGAACAAATCTATTAAGAACAAAGAAGATAAGAGTTAGTTTATAATTTCAGAGGGAGAAAAAAGGCCAATCAAAACTTAATTGAATCCATTTAGAAGAAAAATGATAAACAATGTACTAAAAAGGCAATAGTAATTAAGAAGGCATTTAAGGATTAATACAATATACTCATATTCTATGTCCCAGGGTAACCAAATCAGACCTAATTTAGACTTTGAATACTGCAATTAGCAAAAATTTCCACCAATAAGCAAAATCCTTTGCAAAAAACTTAAAAAAAAAAAAATTCTGGAAAGGAAATGAGAAGTCTTGCTGAAGACCATTTAAGAAATAAATTGTCAGGTCCAGATGGTTGTTCAATAGTGTTGCATAAGGAAAAAACAATGGCACTAGAATTAATTTCCTTTTATCAGTCTTGCTTATAATCAGTTCTTGTTTTAAGAGCTTCTTCTGCTTTCCATGAGTGAGACCTGAGGGCTTATTATTCAAAAGCTGTATGGGGATTATTTTGTTTTAGCTTTGACAAAGCAAACTATTATTTGATTCTCTGGTCTTATGATTCAAAATCAGAGCTAGGATCATAGCTCTGGTCCGGAAAATTGACAGTAGTCTGCCCATTTTACAAGAATTTTGTTTCACTGCAGGTTGCTTTAATAATCTATGTAGGCCATAAATCCTTATTAGAAATAATTGCAAGTGTTCCATTTCTAAAGGAATGTTTTGTAAAGCAGGAACCCCAGACAATGTGCAGGAAAGTCATGTGGGATGCTTGATAAAATGCAGATTACTACTTCCCTCTCCCACCCCAGATTACTACTTCCCTCTTCCACTTTGAATAACTATTTCTGGCTGACATACTGGAAATCTACATTTTTAAAGTAACACAAATGACTCAGAGACATACTAATATTTGACAACCAGCTCCTTAGGCATTTGCCAGGATTTGTCAGCTACTCCAACTATCTGATTGTCCAGTTGTTGCTTCTAGGTGATCAGCCTTTGCTGCCAGCACTTGTATCATTTCTGAAAATCTCTGGACTTTTAAATGGATTCACTTTCAAGTATAGAACCAGTCTATAAGGAGTAGAAAATAATACTACTACCTATAATTAAAGTAATAATGTCTTACATGTTTAATGCTGCGTATTTTGTGAAATGTGTTAACATATACTATCTCATGATATTTGTGAAAACCAAGGAGAGATGGGGAAGCAGTTTTGCTGGCTCTGGTCACAATATTCACAGACTCATTCAATTGTTTATTAAGACACTGTTAAGGACTTAGAAAAGTGAAACATTTTTTTGGCATATGAGAATGAGAGAGGTTAATTATGAATTTGATAATCTCAAAGAAAAGAATAGAATGTGAAAGAATTCGAGTAGGATATAGAAACATGGAGAGCTTTGATAGAGGTGGAAATGGTTGAAGAAACACTGCTGCAAGAGGACAAATTGGTGTAAGAAAACAATTATGAAAGTTAGAGAAGGTGAATTGGGGTTTACCAGCCTGAGTAAATCAGTTGTCAATGAAGCACTTGGAGAAAAGAGAGTGAAGAAGAAATAAAACTATAGAGGAATCAGATTGTAAAGTAATCATAAAAGACAAGCTGAGATATTTGTTTTCATTGCATTTGTACTGTGTAGGTAAATATGAAATATGTTTAAAGAAAAATTATGTGTTTTGTTCATTTTTTAATAGTAAAAATGTTTATCAGTAGTTCAAATGGCCCATACCTTGTACTTTTGCTGATGATTTGCATGTAGCATTGTATCCATAGCAAAGGAGGGGAAGAATTAAGCAAAAAAGCGGGTGGTAGAAGGAATCTGATATCGGTCTTATCATTCTACTTAGATCACTCTTTTTTTGATTATTATGATAATAGCTCAACCATCTCTTGGTTTTAGAATGGCTGTGTATTAAATTTATTAAAAAGGAAATAAACTAGGTAGAGGGATGAGGGACTACTGCAGCAGTATAGTTAAATTAAAATAAAGGCCTTAACTAAAATAGTACAAGCTAAAAAATAAAACTTGTGGAGACTGAATTAATAAGATTTGCCATCTGATTAAATACAAGGTCAATGACTTAAGTTGCATATCCCATTATCGTTATTAGTATTAATAATAGGAATAGTAATATTTTGTTTTTTTTAACCATTGTCATTATTTTTGTAAAACTGAGTTGTGTGTAACTTTAAAATTTTAACTAAGAAAAGAAAGCAAAAACCACACAAACTCCCACCAGGGAGAGATAATATTCTAGTTGAATATTCTCTCTATGAAAGATAGAAGTATACATGTCACAGAAATAGGATTATGATTTATGTGCTTGTTGTTTTTGAAACAGCTCTACAGTGTGTCATAGACTAATTGATATGTCAATAAATATATCTATATTGCCCTTTTAATGGATGTACAGTATAACATTTTACAAAGGTACAATATTTTAATTAGCTAATTCATTACCAGTATATACTTTGTTGCTTCCTTTTTTGATATTATGAATAGGGCTTCAGTTATCATCCCATACATGTTTACTTTTTTGGAATAAATGCATAGATGTAGAATTTTGATATGTGGATAGCTATTGGGAGACTTACCTCCAGAAAATTTATACCAACTAATTGACAACATCATTTAAATTTTTTGTATACACAGCACCTGCTTCTTTAAAATTTGAGAAGATGTATGACTTTGGTACCATCATATTTTATATCTTTACTCTTTTTAAACCTCATATCCATTCATTGGTTATTAAAACAAGTAAAAAAAAAAACATTTGAAATATAGTATATCACTTAAATCAAATCACCTGTTCAATTCTTGGTAATATGCTTCCTGCAATTTGGTGGATAAAGTCCTTAGTTTATCTCAGTACCACGAAAGAAATATTTTATTAAAGAAACAATCATTCGAAGACTTTATAATAATATCTTTAA
>NW_006441071.1:9005657-9015060 GCF_000325575.1 Pteropus alecto
AACAAATTGAAATGGTACTATTTTAGCTGTCTCACATGTAGGACGTGGGGATGTTCTGAAGAGGAATGGTCCTTGGCAAACTGCAGACGTAGTTTGAGGACTTATCTCATCCACTACCTGAGGGGCTCTGAGTAAGATCTTTTCTTCATAGAAACTCAATATCTTTAATTTGATATTTAGGATCCCATATGCATAGAAAACCAAAATACCAAAGTGGTCTTCCATCAGTGTTAGTTCTCCTTCTTCCATGTCCCATCACAGTGAAAATTTATATATTTTTTGACATTAAATTTAAAAAACCATTTTGTCTCTTCACTAAAAATGTTTCACTTTGGTGTGATATCATTTAACAACTATTTTGTAAGTGTGTAGAGCTCAAACAGATTGAACAGAAATATTAATGAATATTAATGAACAGAAAATAACCCATTTTAAGGTTTTTATCCATTACTGGAAAGTTAGTTATTCATCTTTTTGAGTCAAAATACTTTTTTGTATAGCTGTCGCTTTTTAAATAATTTTTCTTTTCTCCCTCCCTCCTTTCCTCCCTCCTTTCTTTTTTCATTCTTTCTCTCCTTTCTGTCTCTCTTTTTCTCTCCCTCTCTCACACACACACAATGCCCTTTCCTTCCTCCTGCTTAATATCGACAAATATGCATACACGAAGAAAAGAGTGATGCTGTGATACTGTTTTATTATTTGCCCATGTCTAAGAACTTACATAAGACTTTATATTCAAATATAAAAAAGTTTTAACTAATTGAAATAAATTAAATTTTAAAATATAACCTTCTATACTAAAGACTGATGGGGAAAACTTTTTTGTGCTTACTCAGCTCTACTATGGTCTAGTTTCAGGAAGTTAAAGGTTACTAGTTCAGAAAAATGTTCTGGGGTAGACGATTTCTCATTAATATACGACAAAGGTAGAAACTACTTGCTCACTGATTTTTAATCAGTTTATGACATGGCCTGCAAGGCTCCTTCAAAAGGAGATTCTGCTTGACTAATAATACATTAGCAGTAATCCAGTGATCTGTCCATGCATTAAGGATACAATTTATTTTTCTACTGATCAGTTCTTTTCCTAGTAAAACGAATTGTCTAACTTTTGATGGAACTGTCTAACAAAAGAGCTTTGTGGATGAAATTGATAGACCTTATAGGGTTCAATTTAGTTTGAATGCTTAAATTAGAAACCCTTGTATTAGGATTAAAATTAAAAAAGAGCTGATCTAATTGCATGTCCGAGCAGATATGTCAAATCTGGTTTCTTATGAGCATTGAATTCAAGCATAGTTCATAAGTGTAGTTAATATATGAGAAGAGAAGCAATTTTTAAAGGCTAAAGATATCCCTTAGAAAAAGATTCTTATATTTGTGTATCAATAATCCTTCAACGGTGATTATCAAGCTCACAGATGATTATCACTGTCAATAATAACTTCTGAATATACTAAGATTTAGGACTCATATCTTTTAAAATTTTATTTATTTATTTATTTATTTATTTATTTATTTATTTATTTATTTTTAGGTGAGGCGACCTTTGGATGACCTCACAGTTTGCAAGGACCTTGTCAGTTTACAATCCCTTATTTTTTTATTTTTACGCCTACACTATCTGGTCTTCCTAGGTGGTCTCCCATCCAAGTACTAACCAGACCCAACCCTGTTTAGCTTCTGAGATCAGACAGGATCGAGCTTTTTCAGGGTGCCAAGGCTGTAGACTAAAATTTTTTTAAATTTTAATTTTAAACACTGTGTGTAAGGGATGCATTACAAACAATCCAAGCTTTCTTCTCAGATGCATAGCTTGCCTTGTCTTACTGTGTGTAAATGTTTATATACACATGTATAAATATAGGTTACTTAAAATAAATTAACATAACCCACAGTAATATAAATAAAAGTTACATTCCACTGAAATGCATGATATAGTATCTGCGTAGAATAAATTTCTGTGAGTTTGTAAAATTTTATTTTTAAAATTACTCAAACTCAGCTCTACGGTAGTAACAAGATTAATTAATCTTGCTCTTTAAACTTTGTTTTTAACATCTAAAGTATTAATTTAATCAGCTGTTACAATTGTTAATCAAAACCATTAGAAGAGAATATTAAGTATCATTATGTATTTATTTATTTATTTACATTTCTGTAAAACACTTATTATTATGTCATTTTTACCAATGAATGAATTAAAAATTGAATTCAAGCCTTAGTGGTCATTGAATGTGAAAAAGGAAAAAAAAAAGAGAGAGATGTCCAATATAAAGCCTATGTTTTTTACTGAAGAAAACAGGTTAGATGGTGACATTATTTATCAATATAGGCAATAGTGTAGTAAGAACTTGTTAGAATTGCAAGTGTAATTCTCTTTGGTTTACATTTTAGCTGCTTTTGAGAAGAGAGATAAATAAGTGAAGCACATAAACTTGTTTCTGTCAGTCTAGGCTGAATTTCTATCTTAAATCTATCTTATTGAGATGATATCACTTTTTCTTTGCTTACATTGAATTCTAAATGTCTTTACTAAGTATTAAAATGAAATTAAATTTGTTAATATACCTAATAACTTCATATATAGATATCTTTAATGATTGTATTTTATTGCTATGTATTAGTCGGCATAATTATCTAATTCTATTTAAAAATAAGTATTTTCTTTTCATGACATTGCTGAGTAATATGGAGACATGGAAAGGGAGAAGTGGATTGATGATATCAACCTATTCCAACATTTAATTTCAATTCTGAGCTTTTAATTATAAAATCACTAGTTATAATATCTATATGCATATAAAAGCACATGCTAGCTTATTTTTTAAAAACAATTTTTGCTACTTATATATCTCTCAATTAGATAAATATTGCAGTGTGTGAATTTATATACTAAGCAATGTTTGTATAAACTCATAAACAAAGGGAAAAAGTAAATTTGATTGTTGCCTTAGGTAAAGCAGATGAAATTTATTGATCATTATGGTAGGAACTTCATTGAGAATAAACACAACTGTAAGTCTGCTCTTGAGCACTCTACAGTTTAGTGACAGATAATACATATATAGAGCAAACTATGAAACGAGGTAGACTAAGCTAAGCATCATTCGAAAGTGATTTAAATACCTTGGACCAGTCAGTCATCATTAATTTATGTAATTCTAAAAAAGGACAAATCTTAACTAGATATGTGTGGTGTAGTTACATTTGGACATTTTATTTTGTCTTTTAGGAATCTTACTTTGTATGATGTATATTTTGCTTACATAAAGAATCTATTGTTGTGGTAATTGAAAATGTTTGTCCAGCTTTTTCATGATGAAGCTATTCAAATATTTTAACAGAGAAAGAAAACAGTATTACTCCATACGGAGTAAAATAATAAGTTATACCATAGCAAAACTTGGCTCTTATATCCTTGTTGATTGTTTTCTCCATACATTATTGCTTATTTATAGCACAGAATGTTTTAAAGAGAATCCTATTGATGTCGTAGCAGTAATGTGTTGCAAATAAAATGATCATGATTGCATTCTTTGGGGAAATGCAATTGCAGTTTTTCAATTTTACTACTTAATGTATATATTTGAACAGTTTTTTTTTCTACTACACATAGAGTTGAATGTCACTTTCATAATAAATAGATAATAGGTTTGTCATGATGCTCTATGTAAGAGATTCAATAATAATATATGTAAATATTGGAACTGAGAGCTTGTCTTCCTAGGCTCTCATGATACAACTATATGAGGTATTAAGAATGTTACAGTTCTTTAGTCTTCAATAGAAGAATATTAATTTATAATTTCTTATGTAGCATGGTGATATTTGACTACTTCTATAAAATTGGGCATCATTATACTTTAAATTAGATCAAAAATTATAGACATTATATATCATACATATGTATATGTGTGTGCCTGTGTGCATATATTGCTAATTAGTATTACATATAATATTTAATTTATATATTATAATTATTTAACATTTATATATAAATAATGTGTATATTTATATATTTCTATATATATAATATATATCTATATATTTTGCTAAGCTGAAACAAACATTCAAATTTTCCTCTTATTCCCACAGTCTTCTTTCTTTCCTTAACTCCTCTCCTTTCCTCTCTTCCTTCTTCCCTCCTTCTTTCTTTCTCTCACTTCTTTCCTCTCTTTCTTCTTTCCTTAGATGATTAAAATGTAAATCATATATCATGACTTTTCTCCAAACCCTATTGTATGCCTAGCATTATGTGCAAGAACCTAGATGAATAGCAAACAAGTTAGATATCTTTTGTTCTTGTTTAGTTTTCATGAAATGGACAGTACTGAAAAGACAAATACAAACAAATAAACTCATATATAAATATTCTATACAAGTAAATAAGTCATAAGTATTCTACATTGTCTTGATACCATAAATTGGTAGAATTGTTAAAAGATAACAATTATTTATCCATAGAAAATAAAATTGCTTCATGATTGAAGCATTGAAAAAATATGATTTCAAAAACATTTGAAGAGTGAGATGAGACTGAATACAAACTAATATCAGTTTTTAAAATATGCAGTTTAATTCAGTTAGAATGCTAGATTTTAAAATACAATTTTTAGTTACTGAACAGTATTTTTATAGAATTTGCTTTAATTATCATTTATGTAAAATGGGATCTTAATTAGAAAATGGTGTGCATAGAAGTAAGAAAGGGACATGTCCATCTTGATTCTTTATAAAACATCCAAGTGACCTTCCATTGAAAATATATAGCATATGTTTTTAATTTAATTTGGGCCCCCACATGCAGAAACATTGTTTAATATATTAGTTTTTGAATTTTCCTTTTTAACATCAGAACATGTATTTCTTTTGGGAAAATTATGTGGTGATTCGTTAATAACAAAAGAGGACATTAGATAATTACCTGAATAAAATATTTCCCTACTAAGCCGCCCATTAAATCTTTAAAATTCTGTTACTGAAAGTCACTATTTAAACATGACACATAATGACAACAAAGTGATGAATCCTAGCATTGGTAAAAGTAGAACTTTCCAAATCAGACTCTAGGTTTATCATATCAGAAAGGAGGGAAAAGCCTATAAGTTTATTTGAGATTTTTGAAGATTGTTAGTTTTCTACATATAATGTGTGTATATGTGGGAATAGAAGCAAGGCAAAGAACTGGAAATCGCTTTATTATATGCTTGAATATGTGAAGCCCAGGAACTTGTTTTTTTTTTATTTTCAAGATTTTGATAAAGTGTTCATTTTTTAGGATGCATATAAATGATCATATTACTGTAACTACGAGTTTCTAAAAGCATATCATATGTAATAAGAGTTACACATTCACCATGGCTTCTCTCTTTTCTACATCCCATATCCCAAGCACAACCCACATCTAATGTGTAGAAAATACTATCAATTAAATTATATTCAAGATCCCACTATTCTCACCATCTCTACTATTCATTGAACCAGGTCACCATCATCTCTTGCTGGGATACTGAAAAATCCTTTTACCTGTGTCCTTGTGTGTGCCTTTCCTTTTACATTCTTGCTTCCCTACAGTCTGTTCTCTACAGAGATAAGATGATCCTGTTAACATATAAATCAAACCATGTCACTCCTCCACTCTAAACCCTCCAATGGCTTCCAATCTAATTTAAAAGAAATTCCAAAATCATATGTTCTTATGACCAAGTACTTCTGTAATCCCTCTGCTATTATTCTCCTTTGGACCAGTTATGAATTACATGAAATGTTTTGAAGGACAAAAATGTTGTCAGCACATAACAATTAGGCCAAACAAATAAAAGGCAAATACCCAGCTATATTAATTTAATATAAAATATTTTTAAAAATAAACTTTTGGGACCAGATTTTTTCATTGCCTTGGATATTCTAATTTAGTTGGATAGGTTGTTTCCTTTAAATAATTGCTGAAATTACTATCACTAAAAGAAAAGATAGTAGCACCTGTAACATATAGAAGATTTGTGATCTCACAGAATGTATTGCCAGAAAGTTTCTAGAAGTAAATAACTTGACAAGGTTCAAAAAGAAATTAAGCATAAAAGTCAAATGGGTTCCACTTACCTGGATTCAATATGAAAGGACACTCAGGGCACATTCTCTCTTTAGGTCAGGGGAAAATGTCCCAGCATATTATATTGCACTGCCCAATTAAGTGCTTTATGGAGGGTTTGTGGATTTGCCTTACTCTAAAGTGTATGGGTCAACCACTGTCAAAGGAAGATGACAGCTCATTGGTTTATTGCAATGTGACAAACCTATAGTCCTAGATCAATGTATGCTCCATATGTCTTTCATGTATTATTAGAAGAAAAAATTCTGCCAATAAAAAGACAATGATGAGGTTGTCAGCAATTCATAGCTTGATTATATATTTTTTAGAAAGTAAAATTGAAATCAGAAATAATTTGTCTCAATTTCTATTATAATGTTGATGTTTATTTATTTATTTGACATAGCTAGAAGATTAGATGTTTCATTTACTTAGTCAAATTATCTTCCAAGCACCTATTATATGTCAGGCTCTTTGCTCAGTGTTAAGGATTCAACACGGTTAACTGTTCAACAAAGTAACCATTTTTTGAGTGCACAGCAGGCACCAGACATAGTGCTAATATCTTGGCATAATTTTCTCATTCAGTTTTCTAATTTTGATTATTTTTATAATAGACTTTATTTTTTTTTAGAGAATATTTAGGTTCCCAGCAAAACTGAGAGAAAAATATAGAGAATTTGAATATGCCCTCTGCCCCTGCACAGCCTTCCCCACTATTAACACCCTTCACCAGAGTGGTGCACTTGTTACAATTGATAAACCTACACTGACACATCATTACCAACCAAGTCCATAGTTTATATTAAGAGTTGTATATTCTATGGTTTTTTACAAATGTTTAATGATATGTATCCACTATTAAAATTATACAGAATAGTTTCATTGCCCTTTAAATTCTCTGTGCTCCACCTATTCATTTCTTTCTTCCCACCGACCCCTGGCAACCCCTGATCTTTTAACTATCTCTATAGTTTTACCTTTTCAAGAATGTCAGATAATTAGAATAATATATTAAGTAGCTTTTTTCAGATTATCTTCTTTTATTTAGTAATCTGTATTAAAATTTGTCTAGTTATTGTCATGGCTTGATAGCTCATTTCCTTTTAGTGCTAAATAATATTATTTTTAGTGCTGAATAATGTGTACGAATATATCATAGTTTATTTATCCATTCACCTACTGAAGGATATTTTGGTTACTTGTGAATAAAGTGGCTCTCAACCACTGTATACAGGTTTTTATGTGGACATCAGTTTTTAAATCATTTAGGTAAATACCCAGGTCAGTTGCTGGGTCACATGGTAATAAATAGTTTTGTAAGAAACTACCAAACTGTCTTTCATAGTAGCTGTAACATTTGCATTTCCACCAACAATGTAAGAGAATTTATGTTGCTCCTTTTTCTAGCCAGCATTTGGCCTTGTCAGTGATTTGCTTTTTCACCATTCTACTATGTTTGTAGTGGTAGCTCATTGTTTTGCCATTCCCTAATGACATGTGATATTGAATATTTTTTTCATGTTCCTATTTTCAATCTGTATGTCTTCTTTGTCTGAGATGTCTGTTCAGGGTTTTGCCCATTTTTTACTCATTTTCTTATTGCGGAGTTTTAATAGTTTTTGTATATTTTGGATAATAGTACTTATCAGATGTGTCTTTTGCAAATATTTTCTCCCAGCTACGGCTTGTCATCTCATACTCTTGATCATATAGTTCTTACAACAATACCGTACGGTAGGTGTTATGATCCTATTTAAAGATAAGGAAAATTAGTCAGAGAGGTTTAAAACCAATATAATCCCTATCTACGAGGGGCTGAAAATTTTTTTCAAATAACTAGAGTACATATGCAAGCTTCAGTTTAAAAAAACAGTTAGCTATTTGTGGGGAAAAAAGTCATTCTTAAATACAGTTTGTACATATCCTCCTTATAAAGGAAACTATATAAAATCATTTAAGGATTTCTTAAAGTCATTGCTATGACCAATTTTAATCAGGCTTTATAATAGAAAGCCCTTTAGTATCCATTAAAGAAAATAAGTCCTTTATTATATACTTAGCAAACAAGCCTGATGTGTATATATGCATGCTATATATCTGTATGTGTGTGGATCCCGACTTAAAACGTCTTGCTTTTAACCTTGTTCTTGGTTCTAGCCAGCCTCATAATCAGATTATTTTAACCTGCTAAGGGTAAAAAAAATAATAATAATTAGATAACCAAACTTGGGGATGGAGAATTTTCTTATGAATAATATTTATTATCTTTAATTAATGAAATAATTTTGCACAATTTATTTGGAATGCTCAGGGGCTGTTTTTGTTTATTCCATCTTCTTAATAACATTTTTAATAGATAAATAACTCCTAGTTAAATATGGTGTTAGATGAATTGTTCGTGTTTAATGTATGTGTGTATATGTGTGTGTATAATTTATTTACATGTATATACTTAGACATATATGTATAGATATAACTTAACATATTGCTCATACTGAAATCATTACCTATGTGATGACAAAAGGAGACTTGACTTTGGGTGATGAACACATAATGTAATAAATAGAACTGTGCAATTCAAACTTATATAATCTTTTGAACCAATGCCACCTCAATAACTTTAATACAATTTTAAAAAAAAGAAAATTAACTCAAGTAAACATTTTTGAAGAGTATTAAACATGTTACTACCTATGAAATTATACCTTGACATATTAGTGTTTCTATAAATTCTCACTCTTATTGAAGATATTAAGATTAAGGGACAATAAGATTATTAAAAATCTTTCAGTGCTATTACCTGCCTAGTTACATGATATTGCTAAGAAGCATTATAATGTAGCCTGGGGTTGGATAAAAAGTGTATTCCTTTGTGAGAATGAATTATCAAAATATAGCCATTATTTTCAGCTGAAGTCTTTGATCTAAGGCAGTGGCCTTGTAAGATTTCAATTTTGTAACCCTAACCTTCCTTTCATCATGTTCTAAGTGAGGTCTATAATATATTAGCTACATCAAAGCAAAAATAAAAAGTTCATATGTAATAAAATTACTAAAAACACCATTTAAATAAGTCTTCTACTGAAAGTAATGATAGATTTCAAGACTTTTATAAAGGAGTTAAAAGAGAAGTCTAATTTGTCTTTATCACCTCAGATACAATGTGTCCTTAGTTAATAATTTGTCAAAACTAAATCCCTTTAGGGGAAAGAGCCCTGTACGTGTATCAAAGAGTAAAATGTTGGTAATGTCCGAAACACTAATTTTCAGTACTGGTCTTGGTTTCTATGAGCAAACCACTTCAAC
>NW_006441071.1:9015831-9019417 GCF_000325575.1 Pteropus alecto
TTGTAAGAACCTACCAAACTGTCTTTCATAGTAGCTGTAACATTTGCATTTCCACCAACAATGTAAGAGAATTTATGTTGCTCCTTTTTCTAGCCAGCATTTGGCCTTGTCAGTGATTTGCTTTTTCACCATTCTACTATGTTTGTAGTGGTAGCTCATTGTTTTGCCATTCCCTAATGACATGTGATATTGAATATTTTTTTCATGTTCCTATTTTCAATCTGTATGTCTTCTTTGTCTGAGATGTCTGTTCAGGGTTTTGCCCATTTTTTACTCATTTTCTTATTGCTGAGTTTTAATAGTTTTTGTATATTTTGGATAATAGTACTTATCAGATGTGTCTTTTGCAAATATTTTCTCCCAGCTACGGCTTGTCATCTCATACTCTTGATCATATAGTTCTTACAACAATACCGTACGGTAGGTGTTATGATCCTATTTAAAGATAAGGAAAATTAGTCAGAGAGGTTTAAAACCAATATAATCCCTATCTACGAGGGGCTGAAAATTTTTTTCAAATAACTAGAGTACATATGCAAGCTTCAGTTTAAAAAAACAGTTAGCTATTTGTGGGGAAAAAAGTCATTCTTAAATACAGTTTGTACATATCCTCCTTATAAAGGAAACTATATAAAATCATTTAAGGATTTCTTAAAGTCATTGCTATGACCAATTTTAATCAGGCTTTATAATAGAAAGCCCTTTAGTATCCATTAAAGAAAATAAGTCCTTTATTATATACTTAGCAAACAAGCCTGATGTGTATATATGCATGCTATATATCTGTATGTGTGTGGATCCCGACTTAAAACGTCTTGCTTTTAACCTTGTTCTTGGTTCTAGCCAGCCTCATAATCAGATTATTTTAACCTGCTAAGGGTAAAAAAAATAATAATAATTAGATAACCAAACTTGGGGATGGAGAATTTTCTTATGAATAATATTTATTATCTTTAATTAATGAAATAATTTTGCACAATTTATTTGGAATGCTCAGGGGCTGTTTTTGTTTATTCCATCTTCTTAATAACATTTTTAATAGATAAATAACTCCTAGTTAAATATGGTGTTAGATGAATTGTTCGTGTTTAATGTATGTGTGTATATGTGTGTGTATAATTTATTTACATGTATATACTTAGACATATATGTATAGATATAACTTAACATATTGCTCATACTGAAATCATTACCTATGTGATGACAAAAGGAGACTTGACTTTGGGTGATGAACACATAATGTAATAAATAGAACTGTGCAATTCAAACTTATATAATCTTTTGAACCAATGCCACCTCAATAACTTTAATACAATTTTTAAAAAAAGAAAATTAACTCAAGTAAACATTTTTGAAGAGTATTAAACATGTTACTACCTATGAAATTATACCTTGACATATTAGTGTTTCTATAAATTCTCACTCTTATTGAAGATATTAAGATTAAGGGACAATAAGATTATTAAAAATCTTTCAGTGCTATTACCTGCCTAGTTACATGATATTGCTAAGAAGCATTATAATGTAGCCTGGGGTTGGATAAAAAGTGTATTCCTTTGTAAGAATGAATTATCAAAATATAGCCATTATTTTCAGCTGAAGTCTTTGATCTAAGGCAGTGGCCTTGTAAGATTTCAATTTTGTAACCCTAACCTTCCTTTCATCATGTTCTAAGTGAGGTCTATAATATATTAGCTACATCAAAGCAAAAATAAAAAGTTCATATGTAATAAAATTACTAAAAACACCATTTAAATAAGTCTTCTACTGAAAGTAATGATAGATTTCAAGACTTTTATAAAGGAGTTAAAAGAGAAGTCTAATTTGTCTTTATCACCTCAGATACAATGTGTCCTTAGTTAATAATTTGTCAAAACTAAATCCCTTTAGGGGAAAGAGCCCTGTACGTGTATCAAAGAGTAAAATGTTGGTAATGTCCGAAACACTAATTTTCAGTACTGGTCTTGGTTTCTATGAGCAAACCACTTCAAAACTTTTATTTGGATTGCCTCTTCCTGCCATTAATTTATAACACAGCATCTGAGTAATAATGTTCTCATGATGTTCAATGCAGTTTCTAACTGTAAAAATAGGTAAGCAGCCTACCAGGAAACCTATTTATGATGGAAGCTTGAGGCTATTTTTGTTTATGTTCTTCTAAAAGTAAAGGTACAGTGTTTTCTTTTGCATTTTGAAAAAAAAAATCTAAAGAAACTGTGTATTTACTAAGTACAAATCATACTTTTGTCTTGAGGCACAAAATGAGAATGGGAAACTTTTTAAAGCTGAGACAAGGGCTTTGATTGAATTTGTATTGAATACTTCCCCATAAAGGAGAAATTGTGGCTAGGAATGCAAGTAAGCAAAAGAAATATTAAGCACATTAAAAGTGGAAAATCTTTTCTAGCCAAAGATATGTAAAGTGTTATGAACCAAATGTTTATGTCTCCCCAAAATTCATACGTTGAAATCCTACCCCTCAATGTGATGGTATTAGAAGCGTAGCCTTCTAGAGATAATTAGGATTAGATGAGGTCATAAGGGTAGATCTATCATGAATGGGATTAGTGCCTTTATGAGTCACAAGAGAGATTGCTTCCTCTGTTCTGCTCTTCACCATGTTATATATGAGAAGTTGGCAGTCTTCAAACATGAAGATGATTCTCACCAGAACTTCACCATTCTGGCACTCTGATCTTGGACTTCCAGCCTCCAGAACAGTGAGAGATAAATTTCTGTTGTTTGTAAACCACCTACTTTATGGCATTTTGTTATGGCAACTTCACCTAAGACAGAAAGTAAAATACCTTGCATTTACCCTCTGGGAGTTCAGAATCTGTCTCATTTCAGCTAGGCAATAAAAGAGTTAGAGGAATTCCATTGACATTATAGTAGTCAATTTTCCCAGATTGTGATATCAATGAGTCTAACTGCATTCATTCCCCAATTGCAAACTTTCTAACTTTCATTATATGGGAGAGACATGGGTTTATTCCATAGTTAAGAAGTTCCAAAATCTAAAAGGAAACCATGATATATATTCATGCAAATGATCAGTTTCAGATAATTTATCTCAGATTATTGGCTGAGGGATTGGTGTGAGAGTGGGTAAGGTCAAAGAACTCAGCTAATTGAAGTGTGGGGAAAGAACAAAGGGCTTCAGACAAGCCAGTAGATATTATGGCAAGGAAGCACTGGTAATAGGGTGAACAATTTTTAAGGAGGTATAATTAAAGATAAGAAAAAACAGTATGTCATTGTTACTAATAATGTTAAATCCATATATAGCTATAATAATTCTCAAAGCTCATTCTCAATGTTTCTTTTCCATAGGAGCCAATGTTTGGCTGAGGGGAAAAGCTTAAGACTGAGCTATCCCGGTTATTAGCAGAATGACTATGAGTGTACTATTTAGCTTTTCTTAGGCTAAGTTTCCTTATCTATAGAATGGGAATAATCCCAAATTGTAGTTTTATGAAGATGAATCATTCATATAATTTTATCTAAATTATTCTCAGAAACATATATGTATCATTTTTATACATGGAACAACTATACTTATGAATAATTATAATTTTAAAATAAA
>NW_006441071.1:9019517-9046791 GCF_000325575.1 Pteropus alecto
CAATTTTAATTATAATATATATTATAATTATATGTATTATATATATTATATATATAATTTCCATTAATCCATCCTTAACAAATATTGTGAAATTATGTAATAAGTAAGACTGCATTTTGAAAAATATGGCACACTAAAAATTTTAAATATTGTTCTTATATTTATTTGATTCTTATATCACAGATTGCCCATTATTGTTCACAATTTACAAATGAGGTCGAAAATGTTTTAGATGTTTTAAATAGCATTTATGTACCCATTCAGCTGAAGCACACATCAAAACTAGGACTCATGGCTAGTTCCAGGTAGAGGTAACAGTTTGGAAATAATACCCTCATCTTAAGGAATTACTGCTTCAACACATTTCACATTTTCTAACCTAAGAACACCTGTAGTATTTAAGTAAAATGAGCCAACATGTGCAATACCCACTTTTGCAAATCTCTCTCCTCATTCTCTGCCTTTAAAATTACTGTTTGTTTATCCTTTGAGGTCAAGCTCAAATTATGTTAAAAAAAATTCATTTGTTTTTATCCTAAAGATAAGGCAATGTAATTAAATTTTCAAAATCACCAGGATGAATAACCAATAAATATCATTCATTAAAATGCATTTAAAAGATCTTTTTATTATTAAAATATGCATATAATGGGAAAGATAAGAAAATTAACTCAGAGAACCACCACCTAAAAATAAACCAATATTATTATTTTGACATTTTTCATTCCAAACTTTTTCTCATAAAATGGTTTTCCTTGGGGAATGTTTTGTAAAACTGGTTGTGATTATATTGATTTTTATTCTTCTTTACATTTCTTTAATAAAACATTTTCAATGTGATTATAATTTTTTCAAACATGTTTTAGAAATTTAGATTTTTAAAAATTTTTAGTAATATAAACAGTACTTTGATAAACATATTTTTAGCATATAGGATTATTTTCAGACTTGATTCTTTGATTAGCTAGATCAAAGGCATTAACCTCCTTCAACAGTAGACAAATCATTCAAACAAGTAACAAAAATATAACAGCAGCAGAGAATAAAGACATAGGAAGTGGTGTGTTTGGTGTTCAAATAGGGTCCATATGCCCTTCTTTAAAGAGTTAATAAAATTCGAAGTGCTCAAAGTAAAACAAACAATCAAACAAACAAAAAACTTACTATTAACATTATAATATAATCAAACAGCAAGGACAAAAAAACACCTCCAGGTAGAATTAGCGCTCCCCCCACCTCTGCCTTTATTCGTGTTTCTGTTTAAGATAATTTTAATAATTCACTAAATGATATTCAGAAGGGCTTTATCAAAAGCATTTCCTGTCATAATTCATTTATTTATTCTTTCAACAAGTATTTTTTGAGAACTAATATTTTCAAGGCTGAGGATTTACTCATTGATAAACAACAGAGACATGGAGCTTTCCATCTCCTAGTGAGGAAGAGAGACTCAAGAATGAGAACTAACAAACATATGACAATTGCAAATGGTGATGTGTTATATTACAAGAAACCAAATACATGGTAGAAAGGGAAAAGCCTCTCAGATGAGATGGCATTTAAGCTGAGAAATTAAGTATAAGAAAAATCCGGTTAAAGAAAGAGGAAAAGGGAAGAGTTTCCTGTCAGAGAAAGTGTTAAACTAACAAAAAACAACAGGGAACAAATAGAAGGCAATATAGCTTAAATGGAGGGAGAACAAAATGGATAGAAGAAGAAAGGGCCTTCTAGGCCACTGTAAAGTGTTCAGATGTTATTGTCCTGAATGATCTTTTTAGCAGGGACTTGATTCAGAAGGTATTTTAAATAGATAACTCATATAGAATAGAACGCAAAATATTTTATTAGCTATGTAAGCTACGGCCTTCATCCTAAATCTGGAATGTTATACTTTGACAGTAATGCTGATAGGATAATAATGTAAATACACTTGTAATTCTGTGTTAACATGTGAAAGTAATATATTGCACTGCTTTAAAGTGATATCACATTAACGAGTACGAAATAAGTAACTCAGATATGAGAATTTCAGATATGATAATAGTTAATGAAAGAAATATTTTCGTTATCTAAGTTTGTGATATGATTTCATCTCACTAAAGCTAGGTGAATATACATTTTTTTCTCTTTTTTTAACTATAAAATATAAATTTTTTTCTTTGTAATTTCTGTTGAAAAAAAACTCTTCTTCACTTTAGGATTATATAATTAATTACCTAACTTTCCTTTCCATACATTTATAGAAAAATGAATGTCATAGAACTTAAACAGTTTATAATCACTGCTGCCATTAAGATTCTTCTCTAAATTTTGCTATTTTACAAATAGAGCACACATCTTTTTACCTCAAAGTAGAAGGAATTTCTGTGTAAGAAGGAATTTCTGTGTTCGAGAAACATATTTAGTGATAAGATAGGTATATATAATACTGATTTTCTAGTGTATTCTGTTAATATATAAAATTGATCATACTGTAAGAAATAAGTGGCTATGCAGTATATATATATGTGGCTTTATAGTATACAGTTATAAGTTCATTATTTACAGGTCCTAACTAACACTTCAGTTTTGGCTTGTTTACTTCCTCTCAATTCTTGCCCAATTCCCCTGACTCATGCTTAGGACTTGGGAAAGTCATGCCTTGTCAACTAGGCCCCTCTGCTTATTTGGTCTCTCTCAAATGATATTTGCTTCATTTGTGAACCTGTTTTTTGCTGCTAGTGTTCACAGTTGTTACTTAAACTTTGCTTACTTGGTAGCTATCTTAGGCAATTCCTCCTTGAGAGATTTCATTTTGCTATTTCCTACCTACAACTTACTTGAGAGTTTGGGCTGCTTGTTTAGTTAGTTTGAATTTTTCTTTAAAAAAGTTTAGAAATAAAGTAGAAAATGCAATATAGCAAACATACCTTTAGATTTGAGGTTTCATTTATACATAAAGAAACATAAAATGAATCTCATTAATAAATTCAAGCAATATCGGATTCAAGTCCCAACTGGTACTTTAGGGAAGTCTCTGAACTGCCCAAAGGTGTTTAGGTCTGAGTGCTCTCCTCTCTAAACTTTTGTTCTGCCTCTAAATATCTTTAATGTTTTACCCCAAAATTAGCCTCTATAAAAGATTTGCAGATAGACTCAAACATGTCAAAAGGAAATTATTTCTGAACATAAATATATGTAGATATATTAAATATGTATCTTAAAATATATTTAAATATATAATTGAAAATTCTTTCGTAAGAAACATAAATGGTAATTAGGAAAAAAAAATCCAACTCTCATAAGTAGGAGGACAAAGAGGGAACAAAAACCTTAAAGACATTAAAAGATCACCAGATGTAATGTGTGTTTTTTTTTTAATTATTGCAAAATAGATTTTGTGCTAAAACAAAGAAAGTGATATGCAGAGGACACAAAATGAATGTAAGAAGTGTTGAGAACTGATGTGGGTGTCAGAGAAACCTTTCAACTTAGGGTTTCAGGAGCCCTTAATTTGAGCTTCCAGTTTAAATTTCCCTTGGGGAGCATGAGGTAGGATTTAAAATCTATAGCATGCTCATGTTGTGGAGACTAATAGGAAATGTCCTATATAAAGCTAAGGTTGCCCTCAAAATGTAGGTAAACAATAAATGAACCCATTACACAGAGATATCCTGCCAGGAAACTAACATTTCTTGACCTTGGCATAGGATGAAGGGGAAGACAAGTCTCCACTGAGAATTTATAACCACAAGCCAAATATTATTTTTAGCCCACATTTATATTATACCTATATGGAAAAATAATTTAAGTAGTATTTTATAGGTGGTATGCATATAAGACTGGCAAAAGTAAGAATAAATAATCTTAGGAGAATTGCATATTTAACCCAGGCTTCAAAATAAGAAAGCATAGTTGATCTCAATACACAGAAAAATAGCCCCCATATCTAGACACATAAGTAAATTGAAGAAAAATGAAAAGAGATCATTATAGCAACCAAAAAGGAAACAAACAGTTTTCTTCCAAATGACCAATATTCTATTAAATGATTTTTCAACACTTTCCAACAATAGAAATTGGAAGACAAAGGAATAGTATTTTAAATGTGCTGAGTGAAACACACACATACACACACACACCTACCTGTCAACTCAGAATACTGTGCCCTAATAGGATTCAGTAAAAATTCATTTCAAGAGCAGAGACAAGATAAAGACAAATAAAATTTAAGGTTACCAACAATAGACTCTCTGTAAATGCAATTAAAAATATGTAATTTAAGTAGAATTAATATTGTGCCAGATGGAAGATCTAAGTTGAAAATCATCTTGGTAGGTAAAGATAATTGTAAATATCGCGTCTAAATATAAATTAAACATGAACTGTATTCTAAACTAATGCCAAACAATGGCAACACCAGCAGTGATAATAATACCTCATTTATGAAGAGAAAAACATATTAGTAAAAATGCTATACAAAATTTGCATGTAATTTTGATGGAAAGTAGTTGGCATTAAAATACACTATATTCTATTTTCTTTATATTATTCAGGAAAAGGGTAAAGATATGAGTGTTGAAATAGTCAAAGGTTAGCATTAAAAGATTAGATATAGAGAATATAATTTCCAAAAATATAGAGGGGAAAATGGAATAATAAAAGGAAAGAAAATACCATTGAGTGAAGGCAAGAAAGGGGGACCATCTAGGTGGATCTGATTCTAAAATATATGCTCTTTGTAGGTCATTTTGAAGATACCCAAAACTCTGGGATATATTATGGCTTAGATTCTCAAACTAAAAAGCTAAAATGCTAATTAAAATGTTTTGATTATTTAACATTTTATTCAGGAAAATAAAAACATGTATGTAGAGAAACCTGATAATTTCTATAATGCAATCAATCAATCAATCAATAAAATCAATGCCTACATTACCCTTCCCAAATTAAAAAGAGAGTTTAACATGAATCAGGCATTCTCAAATTTTGGAATGCAGTTAGCATTAATACATCGGCTAGGCGGAGTGTCAGGGGAGGGAGTGTGCGATTCGGGGGATCATTTTATGCACTATATAGATGTCTAACCAATGTACTGTATACTTGAAACTAATTAAAATAAATAAATTTTTTAAAAAATTGTATTTATTAAAAAACTTCTTAGATATAGAAATTATTATTCCCATTTTATACGTGAGGAAACTGAAGTTCAATGGATGTTAAGTAACTTGCCCAAGGTCCCATAATGGAAGAGTCAAGATTCAGACCCAGCTTTACAGAAAACTATATTCATTATTTTCATGACTCTACAGCTGAAATACGAGAGAAGGATGCTTTACTGGCTTGTAACTCTTTATTCACACCAAGTAATTTGAAAATGATAATTCTGAGAGAACAACCTAAGCACAGAGGCAAAGATTGTACTATTATCATGCATGAGCATATGGGATATTTGATTTCTGCTATATTAAATCAACTAATACAGAAGCCCAGACGAACCAAAAGCTTTGCTGTTTCCAGATTCCCTTCTTTTTTCCCTCCCACCTCCAACTATCTCTTACCACTTGAAATTGTCCTTTTTCTTATGCAAGGTAAATTCAAAGTGCTGAGAGGGTTGAGTAAGGCTACAAAAATACACACTTTCTGCTATTCCAAAGAAATCTATATAATCATTTTATGAATAAAAGTAGTTATCAATAACACTTTTGTATTTCTTGAATAAAGTGGAATATTTATATATATTTAGGAAAAAAATCCTTAAAAGACTAGCATTTTGAAAAACTATACCCTTGCAATACACAAACTTTGTATTAAATGAATGGTTTTGGCAGAATTGCTAAATAGACAGAATTTATGCAATGGTAATAGTTGTAGAATATTGAAATGCATATGAGTTTCACTGATACAATATTTTAGCAGACAATGCTTAAAATTAAAGCAACATTGGATCCAGAATAAAACATCTATTTTAGAAAAGTAGGATTTATTGTGTTTGGAAACTCACGATATGAGTTTTGGGGAAAAGCAGCTTTATATTTTACTAAAAGGGACTATTATCTAAGAACAGTCATTCATATAGCTGCTGATTTGGCAGTGATCCAATTATATCATTATGATAGACAAAGGAAGTGAGGCTTTTCAGGCTTTTTAATTTAGAAAAATAGATTTTGTTAGTTTTATTCTCCTTTCTATTTTCTATAATATGTTTAAATGAGAGGATAGGATTGATTTTATAAGGCGAGGGTGCAAAGGAAAGATCTGCTATCGCATCCATCAACCATAGTTGCCTAGAGCACTTTTTGCTTCCTTTATGAAGAAAAATATTTTCTTATGTTCAACCTACTCATTCTAGAATCATCTCCACTATAACAGGTACAGATGAAAAAGCTATTTTCCTAGCAGTCCTGGAGTTACAAATCCAATTTGACTTTAGTAATTGTTCTTGTTTTAATGTAACTCCACAAAGCCTAGAACATTCTATGTGGCTGGTTCTGATTAAGTATAAATCCATGATTTTACATGTTTCACTCTGTCATCAAGATACCATTAGAACCCTCATTGTATGATTTTCCTGTATAAAAATCTCCAGAACTCTGTCACACAGGGTTCTGCAAAAGACATTCTAGACTATATGGTCTCAGGAATGCATGCCTCAAAATTCTCTGAGTAATTAAAATTGCGAATTTCTTAGCTGCCTTCAAAACCTACCAATTCAAATCTCACATGGGAATCTACATTTTAGCAAGCTTCTCTATATGTTTTTATATATACAGAAATGTGAAAACCAGTATTCTAAAGGTTTGAGGAGAGTTGAAGGCAGCTTAAATTTACAAGATAATGGATTTTGAAGTCTTGCAGGCTCAGATTTGTCCTAGGGCAAATTACAGAGTGCTTCTACAGCATACTAGCTATGTGACCTTAGGTGCATTGCTTGAGCCCGGTTATCTAATATGTAAAATGGAGATAATAATACTTGTCTTACAAGGTTGTGTCTAGGATTCAAGAAGCAAATGCTGTGTGCGTGTGTGTGTGTGTGTATGTGTATACACACACATACTCAAGACACTCTGTCTTGCATTGTTTAAAACGCAGTGCTTATTATTTACCTCTGTGTGCGATATTTTTAGAACCCATACTTATCTTAGTAGTAATATAACCTACTCTCTTTACTTTTATATAGAATCTTATCATTTCTAGTTGTGAGGCTGCTAAGTTCATGGGGTTAAAAATGAATCCCTTTTCCATCTTTGCCTGTGCATCATCTCATTTGGAGAAAGGTTTATGGAAACTTAATGGTTTTTTTTTTTTTTCTTTTTTTGCAAACCCTTGGAAAGATTTTAGCCTATTCTGTCACTTAGACAACTAATTACACCATTACATGCTGCAATTACAATTAAAGATTTTCAGCTGATGAAAGGCATGTTCACTGCATTCTCATTACCTGACGTTTCCTTGCCAACACTCAGGAGTATCATGATTTTGATGAAATGAAAACAACTCAAGGAGCTATATTTGTTCAGTAACATCAACAGAATAGTTCAGGGAGCCCATTGCAATCCCCTTCTGCCCCATTGCATTTTTGCACCAAGCTATTTAAAGCTATAGTGTTTGTTATTACCTCACAGAACATGTTAGCTTCCAAAAGCACTAGTAAATTCTGCTGATCCAGCATTGTCTATGGTAAGCATCACATCCTGTTGGGCACATAGAGCCTTTTTTTGGCAGGAAGCCAGTTGGATTTGGTCTTAAGTTAACTCAGACCAGATAAGTCAATTCAAATCACTTAGTGCCAGCAGTGCCTGGCATAGAAGGTGCTTGCCTTAAATATCCATTATTTACAACAGCCTCTTAGCAATAGCAGAATCGCCTAAGGCCAAAGGACACCTCCTTAAGATTTTCTTCTTGTTCCTTTTTGACTTATTGCTGCCTTGGATCACCCCTCAGCTCCCCAGTCCCATAAATGTGATAAAGATCAATCACCATTCTGATGCTTGGTCTGTTTTAAACCCTCCCTTTCAAGTAATTTCTTAATGCTGGAATAAGAACTTTTCAATGAAACTTAATACCTCCTGAGGACTTACCTTCTGTGTGAATATGTTTAATAATTTTAAAAGACCTTCTTCATTGTATCAATTACAAGTTATGACTCTTCTCCAAGTAACAGAAGACCTGATCCAAACTGTCTTAAGTGAAATGGTGATTTATTGCCCCAACTAAATGAAAAGTGCAAAGGCTTCAGGGATGGTAGAATATAGAGATTAAAAACGTTGTCATTGGGCCCTTGTTCCCCTCTCATAGTTTCGGTTCTGCCTCATTGCTTACAGACAGGCTTTCTCCTGAATCCAGAAAATAGCTGCATATGCCCTAGGATCTCACCTAAGCTCAGCTTCAAAAACTGCAGGAAACAGTGCAAACTACTGTTTGAGAATTCCTAGCAAAGTTGATATAACACTTCATTGGCTGTATTTAGATCACACAAACTTCACTAATCCCATTATTTTGGAGAAAGAAATGGAGTGCTCTGATTTATTTTGACAAACCACATAAATGTCTTTGGACTGAGATTTGGTTATTTGTACTCATACCACGTGGACTGAGAGCATTGGGACAGGTCTCTAAGAAAAAATCGAGGTTTAGATACCAAGAGAAGAGGAAACACATGACAAAAATAAACGTCCTTAGTAGTCAAACAAAAGTTACCTTCTTAGAGGCTCCTGTCATTAATGCACAATTGATTCCTCATACTCTGCAGAACAAAGCCTATTTCTCTTTTCTCTGCAATCTGTAGATTCTTGAAGAAACAATGATGCTCTTTCTCCAAACTGTAATAAATTTAGAGTGATTAGTTAATGCTATCAGATCCCTTAAGTATTTTTTTTGCAAATTTCAGTAGTTTAGTATGTAGGACAATGGATAGAATCCTTGGAAGTGTCTCAGAATTACATTATAGAGCAGAGAAAAAGTAAGCATGCCTGTATATAAAATATACCAAATCTACCACCCCAGAGTTTCGGAGAATGCTGCATAGGTATATACATTTTCAAAAGCATCACAATGATTCTTATATGCAATTTTATTTATAAAGCACTGATCTCTATAGAATGAAATAAATGATATATCTATTATTATTCTCTATCTGGCTGGAGACTAGCTAAAGGATGTCCATAGTAATAAAGGTCATATTTCAGAAAGACAAAGATAAACATAGCTTACTCATAGGGAAATGACCAGGGCAAAATTATGCCTTTTGAGAAACAGAAGTAACTGACCATATGGATAAGAATAAAAGATAGAAGGGAAAAAAATTCAGAGTGTCAGGAGTTGTTTCAGAAATTTTTTTGATATTCATCCATCTATCTATCCCTTCATTCAAAAAATATTGAAATGGCAAAAATTATATTCTAAGCATTGAACTAGATGCTAGTGTTAAAATGATGAGTAAAAACAATTATTGGATCTGATCTCATGGATCTCACAGTCTAAGACTGAAATGGATATTACATAGTTAGGATGCTTTTGCCTGAAACCCCTAAACAGACTGGTTAATTCATAAAACTGTTAGTATAGGTGTGGGAAAGGATTCGAGGTTAAATGATTGAATTGTTCAGTGACATCACTAAATATTTAGAATCTTTCTGTCTCTCTGCTCTTCTACCTTTGGTGTTGGTTTTATTCTTAAGCTGGTGGTCTCTCTACTGTGCTTTCAGAGATTATATCAAAATATCCAAAGGAAAAAATAAGACTGTTTTTCTTTCTATCTATCACAGAAGTGGACGAGTTTTCCAGAAGCTCCGATCAGATTTCTTACATCTCACTGGCTAGATTGAAGGTACATAGATACCCTTGCATATCCATCATTGGTAAAGAGTGGATTAGTATGATTGGCCAAAAATATTTTTAGATTATGTGGATATTGAGAATCAATCAAAATGTCTGCTACAGAAATTAATAAATTGAAGAAACAAATAAAAAGTTATAAATATGGAGGAGTCCCATACCATGTTAGAAAGTTTTTACTAGAGAAATGTGATGTCTGGAAAGATTTTCCTGAGGAAGCTTAAGCAAAGACCAAGAAAATGAATAACATTAGAATGAGTAAGGAGCAGACAGAGAAGTGTTTTAGGCAGAGAGAAGAGCAGTTGAAAAATGTACTGTGGCTAGACAATGAAGAGTCATAGAACAATGGAGAGTCAAAGAAATATCACCCCTTTATAAATAGGACCAAAAATGAATAAGGGCAGAAAAATAAGATTTTTTTTCCAAGTGAAAGATGATACTTTGACTTGATGGAAAAAAATGTAGAAAAGTGGACTGATATTTATTTAGAGGGAAAACCTGACATGAGATGGACTGGATATGATTTGGAGGAGTTTTTCAGGGAGCATGGAAATTGATGCTGTGACAATTACTTCTGGGTTTTGGGCTTTCTGATGTAACTTCTAGTCAAGGAAATGGTTCATGTTATGATTGTATAGTAAGAAGTAATAGAATATCAGCAAAGAAGCAAAGGCTGAGCAGGTTGCAGAGATAGTACATCAATGTTCCTTAAATCTGCCAACGGCTCCAAAGCCTAGAAAATATCTTTTCTCCTGTGAAAGCATAATCAAGAAGCCCATCATTTTTCCCAGAATTCAATGAATTTGGATGAATAGTCTCTTTTGGCCCAAATGAAATCATTAAGTGCCCAGACATGAGCTGTTTTCATGCAAAGCACAGGACTTTATAATTAAGCTCAGGAGCACTCAATAGAGGAAAATTTGACTAACTTGAGGTATGCATAGCCAAAAAAAGCTTCCTAGTAGAATGCATTTCATTTGATGAAAAGCTTCCTAGTAGAATGCATTTCATTTGATTGGACAGAATCTTTTTCCATTAACAAATTGCTAGAAGACACTTAGTGAAACTTAGTAGACCTTCAATATTATTTGAAAGTATAAATTCCTGAATTATAGCATAAATTTTTTTTTCAAATTTTCTGTTGATGATCTTAAATCTTGAAGAAAAAAACTATTTCAATTTCCATGGCTATGGTTGTCACTCTTAGCTAGGTAGAACACTTTAATTGGTCTAATCCATCCTTTAAAAAAATAATGAAAACATTTTCTCTTGTTCAAACACTAAATATCATTTACTCAATATATTGTTAAACATCAGATAATCTCTAATCCATCCATTCATCTGTGTCTCACATTTCCTGTTAATTTTAAATCTCTTTTTATCCTACAGCTTTATACCATCTTACCTCTTAACTGGTTATACCACAACGTAGCTAACATTTAAAATCACACAACTACTCAACATAAAAGTAACTTGTAATCCCCACTCTGTGGGAACTGGTACTTAAGAGTTCTCATTAACGCAGTAGAAAGTAATACACTTCACTCTACACCCATTCAAATGAGGGTATGTATTAGGTATGCACAAAAATCCACTCTAAAATCAAATATAATGATTTTTGAGCTTTTAGAATTGACTGCTTTTTAGGTTATATCTTAGATTATATCTTTTGATTATATAGAAACTGCTGCTGTGAAAGATATTTTATTATGTGTTCATATTTTGGTGGTTATATTATGAAATATGAATTTTATCTGGGAAATATATGATGAAACATTTATTTCCTTCCTCTCATGGTAAAGCAATTGGGTGAATTTAAATGGCTAGCAAATCGATTGTTCAAATAGTCTGCAGAAACACACACACACACACTCACACACACACACTTATCTGATATAGTAAAAGATCACAATTTGTATTTTTATTACCTTTATTCTCATCTATTGCTTAAGTTTTGTAGTTGCTCATATATTCCTAGCATTAAAATTAATATTAACAATGACTTCTTCATCCACATCTCATTTCTTACCAAAAAATAAAAGTTATATAAAGGCATCAAAACAAGGTTAACTAATTAATAAGCTTGGGAATTTTTCAAAATTAAATTGTACTGTCTTCTCTCTATGCTGGAGCTATATTGAATTCTAGACATTTTTTTCCTCTTTTTATTTTCTTTCTTATCCCTTCAAAATTGAATATCTGGTATTCTAAGAGTTCCCATTTGTAAGCAGTTTGGGATCCCTTTCATATCTGGTCCTATTCGTTCATTTGCTTAACACGTATTTATTAAGCAACTTCATACCAATTATGGTTCTGGGTGCTGAGGATATAGCAATAAACAAAACAGAAAAGAAGATTTGGGGAAACTAGTCTCACATTGCAGGAAAAAAAAGGCGGAGAAGGACAATGTCAAGAATATGGAGCTCTGATTCGTAAAAGTAGCGGATATTCATTTTATTTAAATACATTATATTAACAATATCAAGAAAATGAAGAAAAGAAACTAACATTTATAGATTAGCTATGATTTATCAGAAATTATATTAGATGTGTTCACATCAATACCCATAGCAATTTCAGTAGTCAACCTAGGTTTCTGATATGCAGAGTTTTGACACATATCAATTTGATAAGGAACATCATTCTATTATGATCTAGACTTTTTAGCCACACAATTGAAATTGCTTTTGTCAGAATGAACATATTACTGGCTGGTAATATCTAGCATTCTTTAAATAAGTAAAAATAAAATAAATTAAAAATATTAAGATCTGATTACACTCTGTCTCTTAGAGGTTCATATTCACATGATGTGTTTCCTTCTTCAGGGATAGTCAGATAAAGGGGAAAAAGTAACAATCGTGTAAACTTCCAGTTTTGACTTAGTAATGTGTTTATGACTAGTTATTTGGGTGGGGAATGTTGTGTGTACATGAAGAGTATTTATGCTAATGATTTGCTCTGGAGAAGATAATACAAATTATCCTGATAATATTCTTAAGGGAAATGAACTTTTGAAATTTCAAACATATGGTCATACAAAAAAACATGTCTGTTTCATGTAAGAGAGTTTATTGAACCTTATCCTTTAACTATACAAAGGGTAACCTCCAACCTTCAGGAAGCATTAAGAATAACATTTTTTTTTTTTTTTCCAGCATAGATAACAAGATCACCTAAACCAGATTGGGCTCAGGAAGTGGGGCAGAAATCTCTTATCTGGAAAGGATCAGGCACTTCTCCCTTTTGATGGCTGTAAATAATTTATATCTCTTAATCTCTTTTTTTTACCTTAATCTCTTAGAAGTTTACTTTTACATTCTATATGCAGTGCCAATGAAAGAACTTAATATATATGTTATTTTGAAATAATGCATATTTTGGAATAGTTTGGAGAGATTCAGAACACGTTATCCTAGAATATACTGTTTTAGCTTATTAATTATTTCAAGGTAAAGTCACCTGAGAAATTTCAGATGCAGGGAAGTCTTTATGACCAACCCTTTCTAATTAAAAGCAGTTCATAAAATTTCCCATGAGAAAGATGCTCTCCTAGTACCAGAAAGAGAACATTCTTATCACCAGAGACTGGAAGTGGACACCAAAGTGGACCTCTACAAATAAATCTACTAAAACAATCACTAATCTTCTATTAATTTCCACCATTTGTTTTCTCGTCACTGTCTCACAATTTACCGTTCCCAGTCCAAGCTCTTTTGTCTTATCAATCCCCACAATTTATTGTTCTTTGTTTTAAAAGGTATATAACCTTTGGGGCCTCACAACTTCTTTGGGTCATCATTTTCCTTCAAAGACTCCCATGTGCACATAAAAACATGAAATGCAATGTGTACAGTTTTCTCCTATTAATATGTTTTATGTCAATTTAATTCTTAGGGCCAGCCTCATAACCTAGGAGAGTAAAAGGAAATTTTCTTCCCTTGCAACTACATTTTTGATGAGATTTTGGTAACTCCTTATCATTTACTGAATTCCTCAGCAAATGTGATATTGGATTTCCTTACCTACTGACCATAACCTGTCTTTCTAATTTCATTTTTTCTTCTATACCTTCCCAGTTGATCATGCTTCCCATGGACTTCTTCTGTTCCTTGGCTCTTCTTCCCTCTCCATGAAATATTTTCTTTACTTTAGACCTAACAATTCTTTCTCATTCATTCATTAAGACTTTATTCAAAATCACATCTGGTAAATTTTTACAAGCTTCTTGTCTCCCATAGTGCCACATTTATATCTTCATCTATATCTATACCTATACACTGTCTCATTTATACTTTATCAGGCATCCTTTTGAGCCTTCTGGTGTGAAATCCTTGAGGTTCGGGTCTATGTCCAATATATTGAGAGAGCTCCAATAACAAGAGGTATATCAAAGCAAAAATTGAGACAAACCAACATTTTAAATCCTTTTTGTCAAAATGTTAGTTTGTTCCTAAGATCTTTTTAATTTTGGAATGATTTATTTACCATGATCTGAGATATTCACTTTATCGTTAAATTCTATTTACATTATAACCTTAGTTTCTATATCATTTTGATGAACTTCTTGAAGAAGATTAGTGTCAATATTGTACTGTTATTGAGGTGAAATGATTTATTTTTTTCCAATTACTTGTATTTTCCAATAATTAAAAGCATGTTTTAACTGACCAGCAGTTGGCTGAATCTGGCTGTTTGTTTTTGTGGTGTAAATGAGGATCTGATTACAAGTGCTCTGTTCTTGATCTTTGTAACAGGCTTTTATTACTTTGAAATGATGGCAAAGTTATATCTGCTTCTTTATAGTCTGCTGCTGCTTTCACTAAAAACAGAGAAAATAAAAAGGATTACCTACTCTGCATCTATTTCTATTCCAGTATTTTACTCTTTAATAATTTATTTTCTAATTGTTATGTTTTAGTTTATTTTTAATCAATAAATATTTATCAAATAGTTTTTATATATAAGTATATTTTAGGTTCTATAGGGACAAAATTATGCAAAATCTAATTTCTGACCTCAAAAAGTTTGCAATCTTACCGAAGATATTAGACATATATTCAAATAAACAATGCAATGCAATGTGTGAATATTATAAAATCAGTTTATTGAAGTCTCTACTGTTTGGAGTATGACAGTGAAGTGCCTTTGTTCTCCAATCCCTATCTTCCTCCCAGGTTTAATATATAGCCTCCCTGTTTTTCGACAGTTCTTTTAATGGCATTTTGCTCAGATTTCATATATTGTTAGCCACTTTGGGTTAACAAAAGTTTGTTATTCAATTGGTTGAGCCTAATCTTAGTGCATTTTAAAATTTCGAGGTCTATTCATGTCTCTTCTCCTCCCCTTCCTCACCATGCTCTCGTGCTATGGCTTCAGTGACTTGAAGTGGAAGGTATGGAGAAGGTGGGGTGTGGGCTGCATTGTAGACACCATTTGCCTCTTGCTTTCTCTTCTATGTTAAATGACAGGGGAAAAATCAGGAAAAGAGCAAGCATCTTGTTAGGTAGCTGGTAAAGATGAATTCTTCTCTTTCACTATCCAAAACTGAGGACCAGAAAGTTGTCTATGACCTAAATTAAAATGAACATTAGTTCCCAATCTGTCCCCATGAAAATGAGCTCACTTCCACTCAGTTCTCCTCAGAATTTGTGAGTCCTGTAAGATACGGATCCCCATGCCCTGGGCTGTGGACCAGTACAGGTCTGTGGCCTGTTAGGAATAGGGCCTCGTAGCAGGTGAGTGGCAGGCAAGCACGCGAACTTCATCTGTATTTGCAGCTACTCCCCAGCACTAGCCTCATCGCTTCAGCTCCACCTCAGACCATCAGACATTAGCTTCTCATAGGAGCACCGGTCCCTAGTGCCAAAAAGGTTGGGGACCACTGCTGTAAGAGACCAGGCCACCAGTTCTGGCTGACTTTATGCTGGCGCATCTCTTCTGATGTTCATATCTCCTGAGAAGACTGTAGCCCCTGTTTTCAGCCTCCTCTTGCAATAACTCTGAGATCCAAGAGCACAAACAGGAGCAATCTTCCTTACTTCCCAGGAACTAGAAACTAAAGTCAAGAAGCAGCCTTAGCCACCCTCTTCTTTAGCCACCCTCTTCCTGCAAGACACTCACTTTGTCAGATCTCAGTCATTCTCATTTCCTTGCTCTTATGCTACATGAGGAGACAAGACCACTGCCTAATCAGACATCTACTAAGATAACATAATGCTATCTTCTTGTAAGCCTGTGGAATTGTTTTGAATAATTCTCTCAAAGCACCCTTTCTCCAATCCTATGAATTTGGGAGTGGAAGCAACCCATTTTTCCCCCCAAAAGGCATTTTCCTCTTTCCTTTACCCACTCTGTTAATTGGCATAGAGAGAGAGACAGGGATAGGGAGTTTGTAGGTAGTATGAGCTAAAGCCAGTTCCATCACCTCACAGTAAGCCCTTTGCAAAGTAGACTGTCCCCCAGAATTAGTGGGTCTTGGAACATAAAAGCAAAAGTATTCTGTCCTCTTAATTTCTCAGCTATAGACGTTAGCTGAAAGCATAAAAATCTCCCAAAATTCTAATCAATATCCTAGTACAAATGCAATAATAAAGATGCAAAAGAAGTTCTTTGGAATTTTTTAAAAAAGAAGTTTCTTATTAGAGAAACTAAGAAAACCATCCTGAAATAAAGGAGTGGCATGTATGGTAGTTCATCATCACCCATATATAGTTTATAAAAGTTTAAATAAGTAAATTTAGTTAAATGAATATATAGATATAGGCACATACAGATATGTAAAAGTAAATAAAATTATATCTATAATGTATCCATAGAAATCTCAATCACTCTATACACACATACATATCTTAGTTCGTTTTCTTATATTTTTTGAATAAATTAATGCATTCTTTTTGTAACACATTTTAAAATGTAATTAGTGGTTGTTTCCCTCTCTCCAATGTATCTTTTCCCCTCTAACTTTTTTGAAATCCTCCCCATTTCCTGCAGTCTCTATTGGAAGAAATAGGTACAGTTTATTCAGCAAGTACACACAACAATTTAAGTGTTAAATGTCAAAATAAATTTTGTCTTTCACTTCACTAGCAGTTACCTCACTTTCCAACCACATCTTACTGAGAAGAACTAAATAAGCTATGAATTTCTACTGTTGCAAAATAGTGCTTACTTTTTAGAGGAAAACCCTATCAATTTGATTCAAATTGATTTTATTTATCTCTAGTTCTTTCATCACAGCACCAAATAATAAATTATCAATATAAATAGTAAATAATTGAATACAAACAAATCAGGCAGAGGAATGGACTAAAAGTCTACAACAAGCCTTGGCATTACTTCTGTAAAGGGGAATTTAATTTTCTTGAACTTTGGAAAGCTCTAAATCATTGTATTCCCTAATTATCCTGAAATTAACATTAAATTAATTCTTAATGATGACAACTTTGTCATCCAACTTGTTTCTTCCTTTGATTCCTCCATCTCCTTCCACCCAACATCAATATAGTTATGATTTTATAGAGAGAATAATGAACTTGTAGTAAGACTGTTTCAACTTGTATCCATATGGGTACTTATTAGATAATTAATTTGGAGCAAGTCATTTTATTTTACTTTTTGAAATTGATTCTCATCGCTGCAATAAAAACTGTAGTCCCTAACTCATAGAACTTGATTTAGTTTCAAATTAAATATTATGTTCAAAGCACTTAAGAATTAAAAAAATTTGGTTCTCATCAGTGAATTTTACATACACATAATTTCATGTGAAAATTTTAAGAAAAATCACACCTTTATTCTTTCCTTCCTCCCTCATTTTGTTTTTCCATCTTGTTTTCTCTTTCTCTCACTGTGTCTTTCTTTTTCGTTTTATTTTTAAATCAAATAGTTCAGTTGTAAGTACAAATACCAATTTCATATTTGAAGTCATTTGAGATAAATTCTTCCTCAGTTGTTCTGAAGTATGCATTTGCATGTATGTGAATGGCTTTCCTATATAAAAATTTATAAAGCCCTATGACTTATGAGGCACTGTGCTAGGTATTGAGAAACAGCAGGGTATAAAAACAGCAGTGCTTTACCTTTTAGTCTGCTTTGCAAGTTTCATTATAAAAATAGCTGTAATTTTCAGCACCCTACCAACACTGATGCACTGCACTTACACATGCAAGTATTCTCTGAGTTACATGGCAAGGGTTTTATTTCATGAAAAATGCATGTATCCCCATGATCTTAGAGGAAGGGCACTAGAAACATAATTAATGTTTTCTTATTTCACACTTTTTTATATTAGAGCAGGGGTGGATAAACTACAACTGGTTGTCCTAATCCAGCCTTCTGCCTGTCTGTCAAATAAAAGCCCTATAGCAATGCAGACATATTCACTCATTTGCCTGTTGTCTATGGTTGCTATTGCACTACAAAGGCAAAACTAAGTAATTGCAACAAAACCTTATGGTCCACAAAGCCAAAGATACTTATTGTCTAGCCCTTTACAGAAAATGTCTGTTGATCCCTGTCCTAGAGAAAAATCTCCATCAAAATTCATTCATAGAGAGTGCTGGCTCTCTAAACATGTTATAATTGGCTCCATTCTCTCTACAATTAACTATCCTTTGCTCTGCTGTTCCTTTAAATAGAACCTATCCTTCCACATTGCATGTGAAGAAGCTTCCCAAAATGACTTTGTTAGTCCTATGTCTCTCTTGTTTAGCATGACCCATGCTATTTGTACAAAATGAAGAGATCTCTTATAGTCACGAAAAATGGTAATTATCCTGAGACTCATATGTATTTAAATTTCTCTTATTTTTCCCTATTGGTTCTTTCTTCATCCCCCAATACTTATTTATTTACTTATCTGTTTTGTTTTGTTTTGTTTTTCTTTTTGTCTTTATTTATGTTACAAAGAAGCAATATTTGGTCAGAAAATAACCTCATTGATTCAGAGGAGATTGTGCGGTAGTGGAGGCTAACTAGGAAGACAGAGCTGCCTACAGTTAAAAAATGACAGTAGCTCTCTTGCAGCCACAGGTACTGCAATGCCATGGCCTCCTCCTGGCCACTCTGACAGCATGCTCCAGGCTTCAGACAGCTCCGGGTATTCACATTTCTGCAGAGCCTTGGACACTGGCCAGTAGGCTTCTCTTGTTCAACCTGAGGCTAACTAACTACAGCATGTGCTGCTGCTTCCCCGTCCAGTTCCACATTACGCACAGCCTTGTGTGTCCTGCCTATAACCCCACTTTTATCCAGCTAGGAATTTGGAAGGAGGTTTTGTGGAGCCAAAACAATACTGTGCAGGGTCCAACTACCATGCTTTATCCAGCTGGGTAACTTAAAATAATTTCATTTACTTTTCTAAATGTCATCGCTATGTATTTAAGAGTCTTTTAACAATAGTGTTGTGTTTTTTTTTACCTTATTAATCAGTAGGCAATAGGCCAGTATTTGTCTTTTCTCCCTTGTAACAATTCTGTAATATCATATTGACCAAATTTTAGAGAAAAGGAAACTTAATAAGCAACCCAAGCCCACATGGCTGGTTATCAACCAAACTGAAATAAATCCCAGCTCCTCTTGAATCTAAAATCCCTACTTTTTCTCACTAATCTATCATGCTTATCTGTAACAACTGACCTTAAAGCAACATGATCAGAGTCCTGAGGACTGAAATTGCTGGAAGATCTCCAAGTCTGATTCTCTTAGCTAGTACTGACTCAATCCCACCAAAACATGTTTGAAATTGGAGGTAAACTGGGCTTTGTAACTCTGGGTTAGGTCTCTGACAGTTATAAAAGTACCAGTTACTTATATATGGTGTAATGAAAAATTGTCAACCAGCAGAGAAGAAGAGAGTAGCAGAGTTAATGATACATTTTTAAAATGTATTGTAAACCAATGATAATCTATAATTTAATTGAGATTTGCTTTTTCCACTACTGAGAATAAGTATTTTCATTTTCTACATAACCATAGTTAGATAAGGACACAAATTACTGCTTGTTTTATGACTCCATATCATTGGTGGATCCCTGTCTGATTTGCTGTGATGATCAATACTTTTCACGAAGATGTATTTCCAGAAATGCAGTTCTTTATGAAGTTTCAAACCCATTAAACTAGTTCACTATTTACCTTTGTTTTGAACTTTCTCTTACATGTTAGTTTGCCATTTCCTTCAAATTTTAGTTTTATCCAATCTATAACTAAGAGAAATTACACAGAGGAAAAAAATGTAGAATAGCTGTAAGAAGCACTGATATGATTTTTTAAAAACCCATTGGCTTGTTTTTACAAGAAAATTTTCAACTTATTATGCAGTGCTTCTCAAACTTCAGTATGCGTGAGATTTTAATTCAGTAAAGCTGGGATGGGGCCCAGGAGTTTGAATTTTTCACAAGCTTCCAGATGGCAGCAGGTGGATCGTTGGACCATACTGGAGAAACCTTTAATTGATTTTCCTATCATTTATATCCTAGAATGTGGCACAAAGTAGGATATTTAGTAAGAAATTATTTGAATGGATAATCAAAAGTGCTAATAGAAATAGGGCAGTTTGAGGTATCCAGTATTTTATTGTTTCAGCACTCAATGAGTAGTTGTCATGTACTGGATATTAACTATCTATCTATCATGTATATATGTATGTTTGTATGTATGTATGTATGTATATATGTATGTATGTATCTATCATTTATCAATCGATCTATTATCTATTTATCTATCTATAATCTATCTATCTATCTAAGATAGATAAATTGGTATACAATTGACCCTTGAACAAGCTAGGGGGAAGATGTGCCGAACCCAGAATAGTGAGTAAGCTGTAAATAACTTTTGACTCCCCAAAACTTTAACTAAAACCTTAACTACTAATAGCCTACTGTTGACTGGAAGCCTTACAGATAACATAAACAATTGATTAACACATATTTTATGTGTTATATGTATTATATACTGTATTCTTACAACAAAGTAAGCCAGAGAAGAGAAAATATTAAGAAACTCATAGTAAAGAGAAAATACATTTGCAACACTGTACTATATTTACCAGTAATGTAAATTTATGTTCTTTTCACATGATGAAAAAACTTCACATATAAGTGAACCTGTGTAGTTCTAATCTGTGTTGTTATCTCTATCTCTATCTATACTTCTATCTATCTGTCTTTCTAACCTTCTATAAGTAGGAGGAAAAGTAGGAGAGGGAGGGATAGACAACAATCAGACATGTATGGAATTATAACTGGAATAAAGGCACTTCGTATATGCTCCATGCTTCCAAATAGCTCTGTGAAGTCTAACAAAGGTGTGGGAAAATAAAATATAATTCAAAGATAATATTTAATTGTTATTAAATTAATAAGTACACAGAAAAGTAACAATAAAAAATACAAAAATAACGTCTTGCCTCATATACTTGTCACATAGATGAGTTTTGTAAAAGTAAGTTGGTAAATAGTGAAAGGCAATATATATGCAAATAATTATAAATCTCTTCCCCCTTTATAGAGATAGGTAGGTCTGCCCAGTCCCATTCAGTATGTTAACCCCTGAGGGTAGCAAATTGCATATCTCTGTCTGATTTTTCATAGAAGGAGGCAAACGTTGCCTATTTTTGTGGCATAAAATCTGCAGGGCCTGGGGCTATATGTTAATGATTGTCTATCTGGGCTTTTAGAATATTTTCCCTTCTAGCTGTTGTAGCTATTAAATAATTGGTAGAGCTGCCAGAAGTAATAAAGACCCCTGTTCTGAGAAACCTGAGCATAGTTGATCTCTTTACCAAGCATGTAAAATGTATACTGTGGTAAAGCTACCCTTAAAAATTGCCTCACCATACCCTTATTATTTAAGCACTATAAATATATGTTATTAATACTCAGAATAGACAGCATGAACTTTTTTCTGGGATCCCAACAATATCCAAACTTTACATGGCAGTGAACTTTAGTAATACAAGTTCATGGAATATATAGGAAATTAGAAATTCAGTGATAAGTTACTAGGAGTTTTCTTTGACAAACATATATATATATATGTTTATATATATACACATACATACACACATATACATATACACATATATATAGTGTGTGTGTGTGTGTGTGTGTGTACTTCCTTTAAGATATAGTAGTGTGTACTATGTAAATGATAACAATGAGAAGTAAACCTTTAATCTTCTGTGTATTAACTAAAGGCTTATTTAGAATACACTAGTGGAGATATATTCAGCGTGGCATTGTCCACACAATGTGCCCAGTTCTAAAATTATTGTTTAACTTGATGATATATGTCTTCTTTTGAGAAAATAAGAAAAGCAGAAAATAAATTCATTTATCTTATAGTCAGTACCCTGAATTTTGAATTTAACGAGTGCTGAACAGAATCAGAGTTGAATATAACAGAACTAATGGTCTATTTTGAAAACCATCAGTCCCTTTTGTCCCATATCCTATAAATAAGTCACATTAAATTAATTCATTGTTCTTGAATATTTTCCATGTAGATTTCACATTTCGAGACACTTTCTGGCGAGAATATTTTAGAAGCTTTTAATAGGAATATGTTGTAAAAATAAAACCAACCCAACTTAAAATGATAAGGGCCTGTTCAAAACATCACTGGCAGCACAAGCAGTGTTTACATCACACCATGGCAATCTACACAGAGCCACCAGCTGAGTCTGCTGCATGAAAAAGACACCTGGTCTAGGCATGCTCCACTTCAAACTTTAAATAAATGTATTAAAAAAATATAATACCTCTAAAAGCTGATAGCACCTTATAGTCTTCTTTTTCAAGGAGTTTAAAAATGTCTTAAGAAAGGGTGATGCCTATTTGGGATTTATGATTATTACTCATAAGCTTTATTGCTCATTCTGCTTTCACACTCAGCATCCACATCACATCCAACAGAAGGCATCCAGAGGCCGGCTCATCACTTCAAGTTGTTTTGATAATAATTTATCCCAGAGTCTGACTTCATTGTTCTGCATGCATTACATACAACTTCTCTGGAACATCAAACATATTTATTGATAGAAAATTGTGTCTTTATGAGTGTTTCTATAATGAAATAGGATGAGAGATGTGGAAAGTCACTGGCAGTTTCAGTTTAAGAGGTTCTCTTTAAGAAGAGAAAAATGGGAATGTTTTTATGAACATGAAATAAAACTCTAAAAATAGATGAAATGTTCTTCTAATATCTACTGTTCAATAATGTACAATCGTATTGTCCTTTGTGAATGAAGAGGGCACTGTGGATTCTTTCTTGTTGCCAAAAGTGTCCATGTTTAGAAGGAATAAGCATTATACACCTCCTCCTTCATATAATCACAGCCTGGATAGTGGCTACTCTTATAGATATCGAGACTCCCTCTGTGGTTCTTAGTAGGGTACTGATTACTGTTAAGTGAGAGGTTCTTTATCTTCCCCTGCATCCCAATCCCTGCCCTCCACAGCCACCAACACAAGGGAAACTGGGTCTTAAGTTTAATACTGTTGACAAGATAACCCTGCATCTCTGGCGTGCTGGCTTGCAATAAAGGCTATTACCTTGTTGGCCATCTACCATATCATTTTGCTGCCTACTAATGCATCGATCCTTTTTCCTTTTCTCTTTTAATTTGCATTTAGAAGAGCTAGGAACCTTACTTGGCAGAGCTAACTGATGATGTAGCTAATGATAAAGCAACATGTCATTACTTGAATCTCAAAAATTAGAAGGAAAGGAAGAGATAATAGTTTTGTTTATTTTTTTTCATAAAGCCAGAACCTTTTATTTTTTTCCTTAAAATTGTAAAAAAGGGTTATCCCAATGTGGGCTAGGTTATAGTCTTCAAATTTATGTCAAAAGGTCAAATTTGAAAACTACAGGGGGTACAAAAGAGTTAATTGGAAATAAAGACTGAAAAAGACAATAAGAGATATAATGACACTTGGAACACTGCAGTGGAAGAGGGCTTAGTATTTTATTTTGCTTAGTTTAAAATTGGAAAAAATCAGATAGATACAACTCTTATGTAAAGAGTGATAGGGAGTCAAACCTCCCAGTACCCTACCTAAGGATGAATATGGTTATCAAACTATCTTAGTGTGAAATAATAGGTTAGTTAATAGATAAACGTGTGATCTGACAGTTCTTGCCTTCAAGAAGCTCATAGTCTAATTGAATATAAGTATCCATATTATGTTCTGAAATATGTGCACTCTTCTTTCTTTGCAGTTTTGTCATTAGGGCTGTGCTAGTATCAACATGTATATGTATTCAGCAGCTTCTGCTACTTAGAGCAGTGGTCCCCAAACTTTTGGACAAAAGGGACCAGGGTTCCTATGAGAATCTAATAGCCTGATAATCTGAGGTGGAGCTGACGTCGTTATGCTAGCGCTGGGGAGCGGCTGCAAATACAGATGAGGCTTCCTTAGCTTGCCCGCCACTCATCTCCTGCTGTGCTGCCTGGTTCCTAACAGGTCACAGACTGGCACTGGTCCACAGCCTGGGGGTTGGGGACCCCTAATCTAGAGGACCTGGAGAATACCACATGAAGTAGGAAATCAGAAATTCCAAAATATTAGTTTATAGCTCTCAGACAATTGGAATTTTCTTTTAGAAAGACTATAAGCCAAGGAAAACCAAAGAAGTTTAATGATAATAACTCTACATTTCGAAAGCAAATTATCTCTCCATTTTTTCACCCCCCTTTCCACCTTTCCAGGTATATATGTAATGATTCAGGTTGGATAAATCAAAATCACTAAATGTCAAAGCTGATAAAATCATCAAGACTAAGAATTCTTTTAGTTCAACCATCTTATATTCTGTTTGAAACATCCTCTCTAAATTTCCAGTTTCCTTGGGAATTTGGTTTTATTTACTTTTATTCCTTCCTTCCTTCCTTCATTCATTCACTATCAGTTACTCCCTTTCTCCTGTACTTTAAACACCTAGTTCTTAAAATGCCTCAAACATCTTTAAGATTTTCTCATCTTATGGTAAACAATGTAAAATATATCCTTTGCTCTACATATATTTATAGTGGTTGCTTTATATTTCGTAATCAAGTATCTTGAAAGAATTGTTTTGCTCAGAGTTTATACCTCCTCAATTTTTGCATGTTAACCTTACTATAATCTGAAACTTACCTCCATCAGTTCACTTCTATCCATTAACCTCTGTGTTGCTGAAGCCAAAACACACATTTCTCATTCTCTTTCTAGGTTTCTCTGAGGCATTTCAATTCTGAAATCTTCTCTCTTTGCTTCCAGGATACTATTCTCTCACTTTTTTCTCTTTGGTAGAAAAAAGTATTTATGTATTCTTAGTTCCTTTTTAGAATTTTCTTTTCCTCTGTTTGTTCCCCAAATAGCAGTGTTTCCAGGATCTTCCCCAAATCCTTTCACTTTTCTTTCTATGCATTCTCCTTGGGTAATTTCATTTACAGTCATGGTCTCAAGTATAACATGGAAAGTTATGACTTCCAAATCTATATCTCCCACCTAAAACTCTCTCATGAATTTCAGAAGTATATAGCCAATACCTACTCGATACTCACATTTGACTACCCAATGGGAATCCCACATAAATCATATCCCAAAGAGAACTTATGTCTTTATCTCTTTTTACTTCTTTCTGTGTCCTCTATTATACAGCACAGTTGGCAAAGATTAGGATGATTTTCTTTTTCTTCCCACGCTCTCCACATCAAGATGGTTGATTCTACCTTTCTAATTAACATTTCTTCCACATCTCTTCTGCAGTCACTACTTTAGTCATGTTCTCACCTGGATTACTTGGCAAATTCCTGATGTAGCTAATAATAAAACACCATGCCATCACTTGAATACTTTTTACTCTATAGCTATAGAGTAAAAATAAATCTGGATTAGAGTCTAATTCCTAATAGCTGGAGGAATGCTCTAATTTTTTCTAAATCTCAATTAGAAGTTAGTGTGATGATGAAGAGAAAGGATATATATTAAAAGCTTAGGACAGTGCCTATCATAAAAAAGGTATGTGAAAGTAGCTTTTCTTTATATTAAGAAAAAGTTGTTCTGCTTCTGGTATTGCCTGTTTCCAATCTATTCTTCAACCTTAATAAAGAATCATATTTCTAAAATAGTTAAGATTGTGAAATTCTTTTCTAACATTTTGGAAAATATCTAAACATCCTACCAAAGTGTAGAAGTTTCTCTTTCCATCCAAATCTTTTAGCACCAGCTGTGCCCCACCCACCCCTTAAATGCAATGCTGAGCTCTAGTTTTACCAAAATATTTACTGTATCTCTGAAGTATTATGTTTCCTTGCCTTCACTTACCTTTGCATGGGTTTCTCCAATTCCCAGAACTCTCTTTCCTTCATTCAATTAAATATCTACTTTGTCTTCAGTATTCAACTCACACATCTGTGCTAAGCTTTCCTTAACCTTCTGTTATTATATCTGTGGCTAGGACTCTCCTGTTTATTTTCATAACACCCTGTGTATACCTCAATCCTTATACTTTGCATACTTTATTTCAATTATCTGTATTTTAATATGCCTTTCCCAGTACACTATCTTCTTATAGCTGAACCTCTAAAAGTACATTTTAATTAATAAACCCATTTTGAATTAATTTTAAGATAAACTGGCTATGAGAAGTCTGATTCACCTTTCTATTGAGCAGTTTATCCATTCTGGTTTTTCTTTCTCTGCAGATAAAGTCAGGAGCTTTGTATTTTAGCTAAACTTTCTCCACTAAGTAAGTTTGAGAAGTAAAAATGATAAAATTGCCAGATAAAGTGTGGTATTCTTTAAGATTAAGCTCAGTTTCACATAACAAGTACACCAAGATAAACAATGGCTCAAGTAAAACAACTTTTTTTTTTAATCTCTTACATAAAAGATATCTGATAAAATCAGTCCAGGGCTAGTACTTTGGCTCCATATTCCTTAGGATCTCAGGTTTCTTCTTATTTTGTCACCATCCTTCACATGCTGCTTCACAATCCAAGAGAATTGCTTCAGCTCCAATCATTACATCCTTATACTACCCAGCAGAAAAAAAGGGAGAGAGAAGTGTCCTATCCCTCCATTTATGGACACTTTTATTTGTGTCTGATGACTAAAACTTTTTCTGCGATCATACACAATTGTAAGGAAGGCTTGAGAATGTGGTTTGCTAGCTAAAAGGCAACATGCTCTGAAGAAATGATGTTCTTATTACTAAAGATTAGGAAGATTCTAGATATTTTTTTTAATTTATTTTATTTTATTTTTTTTTTTTTATTTTTTACACTACTGCACCTGGTCTTCCTAGGTGGTCTCCCATCCTGGACACTTTTTTGTGTCTGATGACTAAAACTTTTTCTGCGATCATACACAATTGTAAGGAAGGCTTGAGAATGTGGTTTGCTAGCTAAAAGGCAACATGCTCTGAAGAAATGATGTTCTTATTACTAAAGATTAGGAAGAGA
>NW_006441071.1:9052808-9241308 GCF_000325575.1 Pteropus alecto
GCAAACAATCTGTTTTTAAGTAACAGGCTTCAACTGCAAGTTCCACATCCTTAAAATACAGCTATTTATGACACAATTAGCAGTTATCGACTTTCTCTGAGCTTAACTGTAATTCAACAGATGCCATTTCCTAACCAATGGACTATACTTTGTTGCACAATAAACCACCTCGTATCTTTCAGCAAGAAAACACACTAAATTGGAATAATAAAGACACCACCCAATTAAATAGGATGGTTTGGTTTTTTAAAAAATATTTTAGGAAGATTCTAGATATTTTTTTAAATTTATTTTATTTTATTTTATTTTTTTTTATTTTTTACACTACTGCACCTGGTCTTCCTAGGTGGTCTCCCATCCAAGTACTAATCAGGCCCAACCCTGCTTAGCTTCCAAGATCAGACAGGATAGGGTTTCTTCAGTGTAGCATGGCTGTAGATGATAGTAAACATTTTTAACTAACCATTAATCTCTTCTGTCGGTATGTTTGAACCAGGAGTTTATAGAGTGATAGGAATCCATGGAAATGAAGTAACTGCTGAGCAGGAACAGTTGGTGTAGTGGTGTTGCGTGCAATTAAGCATCTTTCTCAACACCTCTGCATCTTGTCAGGAAGGGTGTTTATATTAGTAACAAGGTAGATTAATAGGTGCCAAGATAATAATAGTCATCTTAAATTTCCTGTCTGGCTTCTTAACTAATTGGGAATTTTTAATATAGCCATCTATCATCATGTATCCACAACAACTTTTGGGATCTCTTGACTAACCTTAATCTTAAAAGATCTCTTGACTAACCTTAGTGGATGAGATCAGAAGACATGGCATAATGAATAAATGTAATTCTTATTAGAGATCTACTTGGATCTTAGAATCTACCTAGGATCTATGAGGAATCTTAGAAGGAAAGTAGACTTCTTGAAGTGAGCAACATTATATGTTTAGAAAATGGGAAATGATTCTAGGTAAACTGTCTAGTTTGTAGCTTATTTTGAACTAAATAGGATCACAGAAATTTCTAGATACAATAACAGGGAAAGGGTGCCTTCTCTTCTAGGATTATCAGATTTAACAAGTAAGAACACAGGTGTGTGTGTGTGTGTGTGTGTGTGTGTGTGTGTGTGTGTGTGTCCCATGCAATTTGGGGCATACCTGTAGTAAAAAAATATTATTTTTCTGAAATTCAAATTTAATTAGGCATCCTGTACATTATCTGACAACCCTATTCTACTCTAAGACCCTCAATTTTTTATTTAGATGTAGAATATCAATCTATCAGTATGGGGAAACCATGAAAGCTCAGATTGTGTTCTGTAATAACTATAGTATAATACCTTCTAGAAACAATTTAATTTTTATCTAGATAACAAACCTATAATCATGCAAAAACAATGAAATATTCTTAGACATTTAGCTAAGTTTGGGCATGTTTATAAAACAAGATAGTTGTTACAAATACAGTGATCGTATTGAGATGACTGGTTTTGAAGCTCAAGCCATTCACTCAACCCTGAGTAAACTACTTTAAGTATAAGCTTTAGTTCTTTAAAATGTAAAATGAAGTACTACTTTGTAAATTTTTATGAAGATTAAATGAGATAATATTTGTGAAGAGCCTGGCACATAGATAGTTTGTGATAAGTAGTAGTTACATTTCTTGTAAGAAAATGATCTCTAGAACAATTTTCACTTTTAATTATAGAAAGCCAAGGTAGCAGTCTAGGTCCAATCAAGTTAAAGAGAGGCAGTATGATACAAATAATTATTAACTATAATAAACATAGCTATAAGCTATAAAGAAATTCTCTATGGTACCCTAAGACTGAAGGAGAGTGCTCAAGAAGGACAAACTTGGAAGGGATTTTGTGCTCTTTGGAGAAGATGTGATTTGGCCTCTGGATAGCAGAGATGATCACTGGTTTGGCCAGGCTAGAACTGGTCTAGCACTGCTTTGCAGACAGCAGGCCACCCTCCATAGTGTGTATGATGTGCAGGTAATGAGCAAATGGTGTCTGGGCGTGCAGTGGGAATCCAGGTGCCAGTGGGAGCAAAAGGCTTTCAGTGCTTGCTCTTTGAAGAAGGGCTGTCTACTTGGTGGATGACTCTCCAGGATGCACGTACTTGCATACAGTCTACCTACGTAGGGCTTGTCAGGGTTGTCCAGACTATCTACTGAAAGGTACTGCCCAAACAAGGCTGCAAGCTCAAAGGATCACATTCTGGGCGGGTGACGACCAGGTAGTTCCTTACTAGATGTCTTCAAAAGACTCTCCTGGATCATGCTAGAAATTACAGGAAGCTCTACTTCCTGCAGTATCCCCACCCCGCTTCCCTCTAATGAGGAAACTTAATTCCTATTCGCTTTAAAGGAGAAATGCGTAAACAAATTTGGTTATTTATCACATTGAAGGGTGTTTTCAGAGCTGAGAGGCAATAAATTGATAACTGACACAGCAGATAATCCCTAACAAATACAGAGATAATGTAGAAATCACGGCGCTATAAATATGTGTGCAAATACTTGGTTCTGCTCTATAGCTTTTTCAGTTACAAAATTTTTATATGAAAAATTGGCTTATATAGGTGTAAAGTAACTTTAGCCTAATTTAAATATGAATACCCGTTAGCATCATGATAGCTATGCATATGCTGGAAAATAATTTAACAAATTACAAAATAGAACATCAAAGATATGCTATGGTCTATTGAATCAAAAATCTAGTTTTTGAAAACTGCCTAAATATAATTTACCTATCCAATGTCAGTTTAAAATTTGCACAATAGGCCATAATGACTTTTTAAAATCTCATGTAAATAATGACCCATTTAATATGTTTTGCTAAGAAATATATTTTAAATAGTCTATTATATTGCTTTGATATATTGTAAGAGAGGGCTCATTTTCCCCCATTTTCTAAAAATGTTTCTCAGAAAAAATGATAAAAGAAAAATTACTATGCTGAGCATGGTGCCAGAGGAAAACTGAGAATCCTTTAAAATATAAAAATTAGTCAAACTGCTGACAATTGCTATATTATGGCAAAGTTACATGGTATTAGAATGAATCACAGTGGTTATCGGGCCAGCTTTACAACTAACCTCCTTGAATCTCAGGCAACCACATCCTCTCATTCCTCTAATTTAATTTCCCATGATAATAGTAATTTTTATAAACAATTGATTCTTACATCATGCCACATTGTGCTGAGTACTTTATATTTTCATCACATATTTTTATTACAGCAACAAGGCATTATTATTTTCATTTTACAAATGAGAGAAGTGAGGAGAATTATTGAATTACTTGTTTAAGAGAATCATCTAAGAAGCAGAAGCGCTGGGATTTGAATAGTTGTCTGTCTGTCTCCAGTGCTCCTACTGTTTTTAGGCATGTTTCTAACTCCAGGCCCAAAGTAGTGATTTATACTTCATAATCAGAGATGTTAGACTTGACAGCACTGCTTCTCAAACTTGAATGTACACACATATCACCTGAGGATTTTCATAAAATACAAGCTTTAATTTAGTAGGTCTGAATGAGACCCAAGATTCTAACAAGCTCTCATTTGATGCCCTTATTACTAGTCTATGAACTGTACTTAGCATAGAAAAATGTAAGAGAACAATGCAGTTGGAACAGATCAAAATAACTGGAATCCAAACAATGTGGGATCCAAATAACTAGGATTTCAGCTCTGCAGCTAACTTAATAGAAAAACAAAAGGTAAGTGGAAGGGATGAATTATAATTCCTGGGCTTGAAAATAAGAGAATTTGGAAGATCATTCCGTAAACATTATGAAATAATTCACAAGGGCAAGGAAGGATCAATAATAGATGACATTCCTAACTCATCTTATGAGTCCAGCATTACCCTAATATCAAAACCAGACCAAGGAAATACAGGAAAACAAAAGTAAAGATCAATATTGCTCATGAACATAAATCAATAATCCTCAAGAAAATATTGACAAATCGAATCCAAAAAGTATTAAAAGAATTGTGCACTATAAGCAAGTAGGATTTACCCCAAGTATGCAAGGCTGGTTCAACATTTCAAAATCAATTAACGTAATCCATCACATTATACTGATATATGATTATATCAGTAGATGCAGATAAAGCATTTGACAAAATCTAATACCTATTCATGATAAAACGCTCATGGAAACTCAGAAAAGAGAATTTTCTCAAATTAATTAAGACTATCTACAAAAACCTACAGCTAACATTAAAAGTAAGACACTTGAAGCTTTTCCACAAAGATCAGGTTAAAAGCAAGAATGACTCTTCTCACCACTGTTTCCCATATCATACTGAAAGTCCTTACTAGTGCATTATGGTAAGAAAGGAAAGTGAAAGGTATAACAGATTGGGAAGGAAGATGTAAAACTAACTGTCTTTGTTCCAAGATGACATGAAAATCAGAGAGTCAACAAAAACAAAACCAAAAACAAAACATCTTAGTAGTTAAGTGATTATAGCAAAGTTGTAGGATACAAGATTAATATGCAAAAGTCAATCACTTTCCTATATAACAACAATAAACAATTGTAATTTAAAAAAATACAATACTATTTATATTACCACTCCCCAAATAGAATACTTAGGTATAAATCTAACAAAATAAGTACGAGATCTATGTGAGGGAAACTACGAATGAAATACAAGCATATGGCATTTTATTGTGATTCACTCTATTGTGCTTTACAAATGACATTGAATTTTTTACCAATTGAAGATTTGTGGCAACCTTCTATAGAGCAAGTCTATCTGTACCATTTTTCCAACAGCATTTGCTCACTTCCTGTCTCTGTGTCACATTTTGATAATTTTTGCAATATTTCAAACTTTTTCATTTTATATTTGTTATGGTGACCTCCTGTAATTAATGATCTTTGATGTTACTCGGGCAAGTTCTTCCACCGACAAAAAAGATTACGACTTACTAAAGGCTCAGGTGATCATTAGTATTTTTTAAGCAATAAAGTATTTCTAATTAAAGTTTATACATTTTTTTAGACATAATGCTACTGCGAACTTAATAGACTACAGAATAGTGTAAATATTCATTTTATATGCATTAGAAAACCAAAAACAATGTTTGACTCACTTTATTGTGATATTTGCTTTATTGTAGTGGTCTGGAACTGAACCCTTAATATCTCTGAGGTATGCCTGTAATTTAAGAGATATTCCAGGTTTACAACAAGGAAGGCTCAATATTGTCAAGATGTCAGTTTTTCCCAGCTTGATTTATAGATTCAATGCAATTCCAACCGAAATCCCTGCAAATTATTTTATGAATGTAAACAAAACTTTTCTAAAGTTTGTTTGGAGAGACAAAAGAATAGCTAACACAATATCGAAGGAAAAGAACAAGTTTGGAGTACTAATGTTACCCAACTTCAAGACTTACTATAAATTACAGTAATTGAGACACTGTAGCATTGATGAAAGAATAGACAAATCAATGGAACAAAATAGAGAAACCAGAAATAGAGCCACATAAACATATTCAGTTGATCTTTGACAAAGAGTAAAGGCAATTCAAGGAAACAAAGATAGTCTTCTCAACAAAAGGTGCTTGAACAACTAGACATCCATATGCAAAACACATGAATCTAGACACAGACCTTACCTCTTTCACAAAAATTAGCTCAAAATGAATCACAAATCTAAATGTAAAATGCAAAACTATGAAACTCCTAGATGATAGCATGAAGGAAAACTTAGATGACCTTGGGTATGATGATGACTTTTTAGATATAACACCACAAGAACAATCCATGACATAAATAAAGATGGACTTGATTAAAATTATAAATGTCTTCTCTGTGAAACAAAATGTCAATTGAATAAAAAGACAAGTTGCAGACTGAAGGAAAATATTTGTAAAAGATACATCTGATAAAGGATAGTTATCCAAAACATATAAAGAACTTCAAAAATACAAAAATAAGAAAACAACTTTATTAAAAAATGGGCCTACGACCTTAACAGATACCTCATCAAAGATGACATACAAATGGCGAATAAACCTGAAAAAAAATACCCCATATAGTATGTCATCAAATAAATTAAATTAAAACTAGATATCACTACGCAACTGTTACAATGCCAAAAACTGGAACACTGAGAACAGCAAATATTGGCTTAATGTGGAGTAACAGGGACTCTCATATATTGTTGGCAGGAATACAAAATGGTATAGCTACTTAGGTAATTTGATAGTTTTTTACAAAACAAAGAATACTATTACCATATGATCTAGTAATCACACTCCTTGGTATCTACCCGAAGAAGATGAAAACTTATGTCCATACAAAAACCTGAACGCCACTGTCTATAGCAGCTTTATTTATAATTGCCCAAACTTGGAAGTAACCAAGATATATTTAGGTGGGTGAAGGAATAAACTGTGGAGCATTCAGACAAAAGATTATTTGATGCTAAAAATAAATGAGCTATCAAGTCATGCAGAGACATGAAGGAACCTTGAATGTGCATTACTAAGTGAAAGAAGCCAATTTAGAAGGCTAGGTACTGCATAATTCCAACTATATGACATTTTGGAAAACACAAAACTATTGAGACAATAAAAAGTTGCCAGGGCTGTAGAGGGAAGCTGAATGGGGATGTTTTGTTGGGTGGGAGGCAGTGAAAATACCCTATGATAATATAATTATGGAAACACTGTATGTCATACATTTGTCCAAAGCAATAGAATGTAAACAACAAGAGTGAAACATAATGTCATCTACGGATGCAGAATTATTATGTAGGTTCATCCTTGGTAAAAAATATACCATTCTTGTGAGTGATGTTGATGATGGGGTAGAGGGCACATGCACAGAGCAGGGGCTGTATGAGAAATCTTTGTACATTCCTCTTAATTTTGCTCCGAATTTAAAACTGCTCTCTAAGAACAAAGTCTTTAAACTTCAAGTAGGAAAATAAATGACAAAAGAAATGATGCTTATCCATCTACCATACCCAGGAATAATGATCATGAAGACAATTATCATTAGATCTCAAGCCAATTTTTTCTCAAGGTAGGAAAATGCTTAAAATACTAACATGATGATTTAATAACTAAAAAATAGCTTGTTAGATTTTAGTTATCACTAAGGTAGTTACATTTATTGTCTGTGTAAATCTACTTATAAACATGTTAACCCTCAAATTGTTTATATTTTACTTATTTACAGTTTTCAAATTTATTTAACATTATAAAATCAAATACTTATAATCTGAAGCCTAGCTAATCAAAGTGTAGGGCATGGACCAGAAGCATGAGCACCATCTGAGAGCTTGTTAGAAAAGCAAACCTCAGGCCCCAACCTAAATGCCAAAAAATAATGTAATTCTTATAGTAAAGTTTGAGAAGTATGGCCCTGCAGAAGTTCTGATTTTTAAACTATATTCAGTCATTGAAAGACCAAAGAAAAATATTTCTCAGTATTGTCGTTTTTTTCAGTCCTCACTTTTTATTTATTTATTTATTTATTTATTTATTTATTTATTTATTTATTTATCTATCTATCTATCTATCTATCTATCATCTATCTATTTATTTATTTATATTTATTTATTTATTTATCTATCTATCTATCTATTTATTTATTTATTTATTTATTTTTTAGTTGAGGCACTCCTTGGTTACCCTCACAGATTGCAAGGACCTTGTCAGCTTACAATCTTTATTTTTTTATTTTTTATGCCTACAGCATCTGGTCTTCCTAGGTGATCTCCCATCCAAGTACTAACCAGGCCTGACCCTGCTTAGCTTCTGAGATCAGACAGAATTGGGCTTATTCAGGGTGGTATGACCATACACAGTATTGTATTTTAAAAGTATATTTAAACCAAATATGTTTCATGAAAAAAAATAAAATGCCAAATATATAATCACATAGTAGCAGTGTTTGTTTTCAGAAGCGTTTCTTATATCAACAGGAATTGAAGTAATCCAAGCAGAGGCTGCCCTTGAAATATAATTTATTTTTTTCCCTTTGGCTTTCAAATTTGTTTTTCTCATCTTTCCTTTTTTTTCTAAGTACTCTAGTGAAAAATTATGATAATTACTGTCTTGAGATAATTGGCTGAAGCAGATCATGGGTTATTTCATTAGCATCTTGACCGGTGAAGTAGAAAGAAAGCAAGTAAAACAGAAATACAATCATGAAAGAGGAAAAATCACTTCTTTAGTTTGTTTTGCTGTTGACTTGCCCTTTGAATTTTTACATCACACCTGCACTCTGGCCTCAGCAAAACGGCAGATGCAAACTGCAGATGGAGCCAATCTCAGTTGCAGACAGACACATCTGCCACTGATCACATGAGTCTCAATTTGAAAGATGGCCAGCAACAACCAGATTTGTGTCTTGGGGTGGCAGAACACAGGGCATCTTTGATCAGTGAGGATACTTACAGGCTGTGCTATTTTCGTTTGAGCACTTAACCAAGACTACCTTTACAACTTCATTTCAGAAAATTAAATACTATTGATTCCTCACACCACCCCCACACCCCGCCCCATAACTGGGTATAATTAAATACCCTTCTCCAAGTGCTAAAAAGGGAAAAATAATATTAACTATATATGTATATTCAATTTTATTATATATTGCTATATATATTTGCATATGTATCTATATTATATTTATAAAATTTACGATAAATTATGCCTCTAAAAATTGTTGAAAAAAATCAACAGACAGGTATTTTTTCAATTTTGCTGTCAAAAATATGTGATACATTTAAGTTTTTGTGAAGATATGTAGTGTTTGGCAAGTCTTACGTATATGGAATTTTCTAAGGCAGATATTATTTTGCTAATTCAAAGTATATGTGTGTGTGAAAGGACATAATTCTAACATCTGAATGAGGCATAAATATATTTTGAAGTATAAGATCGACTAGGAATTAATATTCTGTAATCAAATGACTATACTAACATTAATAATTTTATTCTTAAATAATTCTACTTCAGTCAATGAATATGCATGTATCAGACATTGAATGTATGTGTCAATGAATGTATAATTAATACGTTCATGTGTGCATGCATATTCTGAAACAATGATTACTTAATGTACTATTGTTACTGTTTGAGTGAGATTTGAACTCCAGCATCGCCTCAGTGGCATGGGTGGGGTAATGACGCAGAAGTGCAATGAGCATTTTTCCTCATATCTTCCCCGCTGATGCAGCAAAAAATTACTGGTCAGCAAGATTTAGAAGAAGTAAGATTTATTAAAGGCACATTTTAGAAGGAGATGAGGCACACTAAGGAAATCTGCAGCCCTGTGGAATTTGAGAGGTGAAAAGATAAAAGAGTATACTCCAAGGGAGAAGCAAGTTCTCAGCAAAAAGGTCTGTAACCATGCAGAAGTAGGAAGGTCTGTATTATATTTGGGCCGCAGTGGGTGATTACAAAGGCATTCCTAGGTAATTGGCATGTGAAGTCATTTTGATTGACACTTGGCTGCCATATAACTCTGTCTAATGCATGTGTACTTACCTAGAATTCAGTCTGTTATAATTAGATTCATGAACTTCCAGGCATAAACGTGGCATTTTAATGATGATATAACGAGGCCGAAATTATGAGCAAGTTAGGGTAGTACTTTCTGTGCATGCATCTGTGGGCCAGATTAAACTAAATATAGGTTATGGCCCTCCCAGCCTTTGTCTCCCAGGATGCAAGAGGGATTCTTCAACTACCAATGGGGTATTCTTTAAGTGTTCTCTGGGCTGAGCCTCCAGTCCTTTGTTCTCCTGTCACTCAGGTCTGACTAGCTACTTAACGCTATGAGTAATATAATTACATAGCAAAATACTTTATACGCTGATGTTTCTATAGATATACACAGATAAATGAGACTAAGTATTTTGTACATTAGATTTTCTTTTAAATTTCTAAAGCAACAATATTTCCAATTAAAAATAATGTTATTGAAATAGATATATTCAGCATTATCAGTAATCAAGTAACTAGAAATCAGAACAATTACATGCATTTACTTTCCTATGAAATTTATAAAAATTACAATGGTCAACCTAAATACTCACTTTGCTGCTGGTGGAGCTATATGGATGGCATATAGGACAAAAGACTTGAATAGTTTGTGTTTTGATCTACATTTTCTCCTTTGCCATTAATAGGTCATAATTAAACAGTCAAATACTAACCATCTTTATGTACACAGATGTTTACTGAGGCATTTTGATGTTAGTGATAATCTGGAGACAACTTAAATATTCAGCAATAGAAATTATGGCACATCATGCAGTCGTTTTAAAAGGTACTTTGTAAAAACATTTAAAGACAGTGGAAAATGCTAACAATATTATATTAAATGAACCAAAAAATGACAAAATTTAAAATAGAATCTCAATTTTGAAATCATATGTTCAATTAATATCTCCTGAGTTGTTTTTTGGTTTGCTTTGGCAAATACTGGTCTAGGTATTTGAATATATTAATTAACAAAATAGAAGCCTCTGGTCTTCACATAGCTTATGTGTTAGCAGGAATAGGACTAATACCAAAATGTTCAAATCTTTTAATGGTAAATTCTTGATTGTAAGTAATTTTTATATTTTATTTGTACCTTTTAAAAATGTTTTCCAGTCACCTACACTGACAATTAATTATTTTAATAATAACAAAAGTACAAATATTTAAAAATGCAAAAAATGTCAGAAAAATAATTATGCTATGTAAAATATTGCATAACTGATACTCTACATAAAAATCTTAGAAATAACCGTGGACTTTGGTTCTTTTCAGGTATCGAATCATTCCTCTACACCTTAAACTTCAGACAACACTTATACAATAATCTTTTACATTTCCCCCTCTTCCAAAAAAGCATACTTATTTCACTAATTTGTTCTAAAAAAAAACTAAATAATTAAATTTCAGTGAAAATATACTTAGTTGCAATTAATATGCAAATATGAATTTTTGGTCCTGGAATTGGTTTCTCTGGCTCAATTTAGCACTACAGTTCTAGGTGATTATTTATCCATTGCAGGCAGTGCCTTGATAGAGCATATCCAGTTCGAAATTTTTTGTGCTATAACTCAGTACTCATTTACCTGCAACTGTAGGATCTATTTATGATTTTATCATTTAACCAAATTATTTTTATACTTGCATGTGATTTTTTAAAATATGTTTAGTGACTGCATAATATTGTAGTTGTTCAGTTGCTAAATGGATAATTATTCTCATTTGCATCATGCCTATTATTATGATATTGAAGTAACCTACATTGTAAAACTTCTTGAAAGATTCCTAACCCATCTCTGCTAGGTTATACAATATAATTGTCAAGATTTGGCAAATCTTTCCTAGGCATCTCCATGTCAGTGGTACCAAACACAAGTGCATACAGAGACTAGACTAACATGAATGAGTGGAGAAGGCTAGGAAGAAAGGAGCCAAGAGACATTTGGATAATATATGCCCTGAGTACAGGAGACAGCAGATATTCAGCTTCAGCTAATTTGCCAATCAGGAGTAATAGCCTAATTTTTATGACCTTTAAATAAATTAGAAATCTACTTCTATTTTTTTTATTTCTGTTCTTTAATTTCCCCCACCCCTACTTCCACCACTGACCTATGGATGTTGCTGTTTTCCCCTTAAGAACTGAATCTCTGAAGGCAGAGCATCTCCTGCCACATGCTCACAGTGCACACCTGGCACCCCCAGTGCACTGGCACACCTGAGGAGCCGGGGCCCGGTGCACCTTGGGTATGGTCCTTGGCTCCACCTGGGGTGCGAACCCAGGACTGTCTGCATGTAAAGCAGATGTGCTAAACACTACACTATGGAGCCACCCCAGAAATCTACTTCTCGAATATAAAATCTGTCACCCAAAAACAAACAAACAAACAAACAAACAAATAAATAATAAATGCTGAGCTGACCAAATGCAACACTCCAGTCAACTGGATTCAGTTTACCACAGGGAGAGTTCAAACTTATGAAACTTGCACATTTTCACCTATTATACCCTTCTTGACATTGGATTTTGTTTTTGTTTTTGTTTCTGTTATTGTTTTTTTAGGAAGCATAGGGAAAATTTTTAAAGAAGATTTAGAATTTCTATGTGTGTATGTAGAAATACCTTTGGCTTGAATTGTCAGGTTTATTGATGTTCAATCAGATAATTCTGTTTTAAGTTTATAATTTTAAAAAGTGTGCTTACTTTTAAAATTATCAGTCTTTTTATAACTTTGATTGTAAATCAGTGTAGGTACATAAATGTCATGGATACTTGCTAAAAGAATATAGGGAAATTAAGTATATATGCATAAATCACGTGCTGAATTTCTTTGCTTCTTAAGCAGTGCATACTCTTAGATTTACAATGTGATTTTAAAAGAAAATGCAGTGTATAATAAACCTTGAATTTGGAATGCTAGGTATAATCACAATGTCTTAGCATCTCAAAAGTAGATAGGGAAAATAAAGAACCAGAACAAAATGAAGCCATTTTTCCTTTTCAAAACCAAATATAAACAACAACAACAAAAAGTTCTAGTGACCATAAACCTGAGGCAGCAAGTCATGGAAGAAGGTAATTCTTGGAGAGTAATGTTTAGAATCAGCGACCAAGGCATCATACAAACTCTATTGAATTTAATAGATCTAAAACTCTTAATAAAGCATTGGGCAAGAAATCGTAGAGCTAGTTACTGTCAGCTCATTTGCCACAGCCATCACCAGAGGACGGGGATGAAATTCTCAGTAGGCACAAAAGCAAAAACACAGAAATTGAAAGAATTTCATATCATTAACAATGTGAAGCAGCATTTGCTCATCTTAGCAGCCTCAAAGATAATGATTTGTTTTTGTACATGTCTATATTCTATCCACTGAATACTTATGTGGGTTAAAGTGGTGTTCCAATAGTCTTCTTCCAGGGATACCTCTGGAAAAGGTTACTTTATGGAAAAAAAAGAGGTGTTGATAGATGTAATCCTTGATTTTAGAACTCACCCAGCTTTAAGAATGGAAAAGTGTCCCCTACTGGACAGCCTTGATTCAAAGACTTCAGTACAATATTTAGATAAAAGTTTAATGAAGAAGTAGGGCTGAAGTTAAATACTATGCTCCAGATGCTTTAAAATTGTATGTAATACCTAATTTATCAAAATTTATATTAAAGATTATTTATTTTAATGTAATATCAACAATAATAGTAATTAACCCTTTGTAAGGACCACCCAGGAAATATATAGTGTACTTCACATGAATTAACTAACTTAATCATTATGTCAATCTAGGAGGTAGCTACTGTTATGACTTCTATTCTTTAGATATGAAAAGATAGATTAAGCTGGAATTTGAACTTGATCAGTCTGATTCTGAGTCTCATAATGGATAGATGTTTTGCCTGGTAAGCAATGGAATCTGATTCTAACCTCTATTTAATACAGGTCTAATGATCTTCAAAATAGAAACTGTTTTCATTCTGCCAGGCTGCCTTTTATATAAATGAGGGATCTGCAGGGTGCAAATGATGAATAGAAATCCTGAAAATTCATTCTCTTGAAGACTAGGAATGTATATTTGCACTGGGAATATATATTTACCCTATTTTGATAACAATCAATAAAGCATACTGCAAGAAACTTTCCCATTGCAGGAAAAGGCTCTTGACAAAGTATTTTGATGTTTCTTAGAGCAACGTTAACTAGGAGACCTCTTTGGTGGTTTTTTGTTTGTTTGTTTATTTATTTGTTTTGTTTTCTCAATAGCTACCCACCTGCCACTATAAGAATGGAAAAACAATTTTCCCTCTACCATTCTCGATTCTTGGCTGAGATCTCCCTGTAATAAAAAACAGATTAGCTGTAGAAAAAAATAAGTTTAATAATATGTATATCTCTTGATACATGAGTGACACCTAGGAAAACTGAGTAACTCCTTGAAATGGCCCAAGACATCACCTTACGTACCATTTATCAACTAAAGACCAAAAAAGATATAGTGTGGGGAGTCAATTATGTTATGGATGTTATCAAAGTGTAGAGGAGGTGGAAATCCTCCCCTTCCCCTCTTGGTTCTTATGGCTGGTCAAATAATTAACATAAGGCAGATTAGTGGAAGACAATCAAATTTAATGCGCATGTTACTGGTCCAAAGTCCATGTGACTGATGCTTCAAAAGGCCAAAATTCAAAACAACATAGTCTGGAGTAAGGATAAGTGTATAGATCAAGAAAGTGTCAACTGAGAAGGTGGGAGTCCAACTGATACCTCAAATTCATCTTCTAAAAGTATAGCATTCAGGCTTCTGTTGTGTCAGTAGATGGGGAAGTAGGAGGAGCAAGAGGTGATTGAACACTGCAGACATCTGGGCACCAGCTGGAGTTCTAGGAAGACCGTGAAACTTTGGTCTCAGTCCATTAACTCCAGTTGATTTGATTTCGGTCATGAAATCCCATCTCCTTGGGAGAGACACCTTCCCACAAGGGGCTGTTTTTGTAATGGTTAGTATGTGTAATGGTTAGTATGTGTATGTGCAAGAACACAGCAGGCGTAAACAGGATGGAGTCAGAAAGTGAGCATTTCACTCTGTTACACAGAAGCACAGGTAATTCACATAAACATAAAGAATCCCAAAGATAGGCAAAAGGAGGAATATATATCAACTGGATTAAGAAGGAGGTGGGTATCTGGGACTTCAGAAGGATGTAAGGCAATTCTCAAGATGAAGAGAGTTAATGTTTAGTAAACAAGTATTTGCTGAACCATCTAGAGACAATGGGACATAGATCTGAAAAGGGGCTTGCTAGGTTCTTCCCTGTCTACTGTGGCTAGTTTAGATTAAAATATAGTTATCTACAGCGGGACTCCCCAGCCTCCAGGCCACAGACCTGTACAGGTTCCTGGCCTGTTAGGAACTGCGCCTGTTAGGAAGCGGGCCGCACAGCAGGAGGTGAGTGCAGGCCAGAGTGAAGCCTCATCTGTATTTGCAGCAGCTCCCAGGCTCTAGCATCACTGCCTCAGCTCCACCTCAGACCTTTAGATTCTGCACCCTTCCCTGGTGCCAATAAGGTTAGAGACTGCTAACCTGTGGTAATAGCTCCTTCCTAGAATATACCTTCTCTCTTAAATGTTTTTCTAGTTTGAGTGAAGGTGAAAAAATTTCTTCTTGAACCTTCTGGTCCTTAAAAATAACTAATTTAAAATAATATTCCAAAGAGGCCTATTTGAGTATAGCAAACTCTGCTTCCCTTCAACAGTAAATTGGTGGTTATGCAGATTTAAGTCTTTGCTTTCTTTGTAGGACAGTTTCTAGAGATTTACAGCCATCCTCTTCTTCCTGATACTGAGAGGGAGACATCCTTACAAATAGAGATTTGCCTTATAAAAGTAAATCTTTACAAAAGAGATGGTTGGGTTTTAGAGTGCTCCCGTATCTGCTGTTTATTAAAAATAATCGGCCAGGATAATTTTTATGCCAAAGAGGTATGTTTAGAGGCAACAAATTCTGCTCCCATTTACCACCTTTCCTTGGTCAACTTTGCAGCTTTTTTGGGTCAAGCCTTTGGAATCTATCAAGAAAGATACCAAAACACAGTCACCAATGCAATTTTTCTAATTAGCAATCTATTCTATGTATGTAGACACAAATTTGCAGAAACCTCTGGGGTTTTAAATCTTCTCTTCTCAGGCATTTCAAGTTTACATCTTTTTCAGTCTCTTTAGATAGACTAGGGCTAGGGGGTAAAAAAGACATGAACTTTGATTCTTTTGTTTCTTAAGGGAAGCCTGACACTGTGGTCAGAATTCAAACTATTAAATCCCAGCTCACCATAGCAGTCTGGCCTTGACCTAGTTTTTTTTATTTGTAGAATAGAGGTTGTTAAAAAACAAAATTCAACCAAGTAAATTTCAAGAGCTAATTAGCTTTATTAAGCATCACATAAATAGGGCAGCGTCTTTTCCAGCCACTGGAAGGGCGCTCCTAGGACTTTTACAAATGGAAGGTTTTTATAGAAAGATAGGTAGGGCAAGAGAGCTATGAACAACAGTAAAGAAAGGTTCGATTTTGGGGTAGGACACCTTTCCTTTGGAGAAAGGAAAATGGGAAGGATTTTTATTATACGGATTGCCTCTTCTTTCTACGGAGTTTAGAAACGGCCCAAATGAGATATTATGTTACAAGTGCTTGGCCAGAAAATTCTAGATTGGTTGATTAAAATTAAGTTTTGGAAAGAGGTTAAAACTGCTCTTAGATCAGCCATTAAATCTAGGTGTAGTATCATGGGATTTTAATGGGAGTGATGTCATTTTGGGCTTGTGGTTTTCTAGCAAGGCATTGATGATTTCTGTTTCTTAAATTTATTTTGAGAATAAACAGCAAAATTCATGTAGCATAGTGTCCAGTGCATAATATGAACTAAAAATTCTGAATATGATTTTCTCTACAGTTTATTATTTAAAGAGCCATAAGTAAAAATAGAAATGCCCAACAATCATTATAGATTCCAGTGTGATTGAATTACTTGTGATTTGTTCAATTTCTCTTCTAAATCACTAAAATTATATTGCTACTCTTCTAATCTTCACCTTCACAGGGCTTTAATGTGCATACATAAATAACCCATTACACTCAGTCTGTATAAAGGGTGTTATCAGCCATGTGTTTTGCATTGAGGAGTTTTCATTTGAGGGTAAATTCCTCTGAATTATGGTGCTGTATATGGCAGAAACACATCATTTTTATAGCAGTGCTGGGAAGTTGGATTTCTCTACCAAAATGAGCTTTTCAGATAGCTTCATCTGCCTTAACCATTGAAGAAGAACACTTTTCTCAAAAGTATAGCCTGCGGGCCTGTGCTTGGAGAATACTCAGACATCATCTGTGTGTGCTTGATGATCAGTTATTGTTTTGGGCCTTAAGAAATTTTTTTGTCTGTCTCAATCTACTGTTTTAGTAAGGTCTTCAGTTGTTTTTTCTGATGTCAGACAGCCTTTTTTAGGGTCTTGTGTTACCCCCAGGTGGTAGATAAACTTGTAATAGAGGGCCCTTTTGCTGTGTAAAACTTCAGAGTATTAGAGGTTTTTTTTTCCCCCCCAGATTTTTATGATCAGAGAATCTTTTGCTTAACATAGATTTATAGCTATTTTTTTCTAAAATTGACAGACATTGTCAGAAGCAAAACTTCTCAAATACCAGAAGATCTGCCTACTGGCCATGTGATACAACATTGTAGTAATGGAGGATACAGGGCTAGACAGGGATAAAGGGAGCAAATACCTGAAAGTTATTTGTAGTTTAAAAAAATCATTCTATCATGCAATAAGCTTTAAAGAAATTGCTGTCGCATTGAGACCAAACTAATTATAATGAGATAGAACCAGATAATGTGCTTTGATTTTAGAATCAAATTCAAGAAATAGCTTTAGGTTCTTTTTTAAATGACATCTCCATTGATAAAGGATGTAAAATTTTTCAAAACTATTAGCTAATCGTTTAATAGTAAATTTGACCAAGTGTAATGACATCTACATTTTCTTATTAGAGTGCTTATGGTTATCTACATAGCAAATGTCAAATTGGGGATTTATATGCCATTTATACTATGTTATATCTAGGAAAATTCATTCTGGTTGACATGGAAAACCTTTTTAAAAGAGACTCATGGAACAGTTTTAGATGGCTTTCTATAGTACCAAAAAGTGTTAAGTATAATAACAGATTCCTTTTTAGCATAAGTTATTTAAATAGACAGCTGAGCCATTGTAGTGAGAAACAGTCAGGCAGCAGCTTAGTTTTGCACTTTGGCCTTTACTTACAACATAAAGGAGTCTCATTAAGACAAGCCCCATTATGGTAGGGAATCTGTCTAATGCAGCTCATTCTTGCATCTAATCCAAGGAGCTTTAATTACTAGAATCATTAATCTCACTAATAATAATAACTAACATTTGAAGGACTTTGAAATTTATGAAGGGTTTTCACATATAGTTCCTACCCTTATATTCTTGCCCTAACTTTTCAGTTATTCTCCCTATCTCCGATCTCAGCTCCTTCAAGTTTATTCTCTATATTAATGTTCAAAAACACAAATTTCATCATAAATTTGAATAATTATACATCTGCAGTGGTTACTTATTTCCTGTGGGCAGTCTAAATCATTAGCAAAACACACAGGATAGAAAACATTGGTCGTGGGGAACCAGGTATTTTATAATGCACGTGCGCGCGCGCGCACACACACACACACACACACACACACACACACACGAATAACCTAAAATTTTATCTTAAAAGTGACAATATAAGGAGAACAGATGCTGCAAATCTTTGCTAGACTTTTTTCTAGCTTATTTTTTCATGTGAAGAATTCAGAGTCCAATGATATAGATGAAGCAGGTTAGGAACCAGAAAGTTCTAAGAAAAATTTTTATATTTTCCATATATAGTAAACATTTTCTTCAATTGTAGCATAGTGGATTTATACATAATAGACACTCAAAAAACATTTTCTAAATTTTACTTTATTTCAGTATAGAAAGTATTGTATTATAACACTTTGTTTAATGCAGAATTGCCACAAAGGCGCAGGATGATGATATAGTAAGGGTCCGGTGTATAAATTATGCATAAATACTGGGCAAAAGGGAAGGAAATGTTTTGTTAGATGAAAATAGAATGCTGTGCAGTTTCCATTCAAATACATTTAAAAGAAAAACACAATCTGAATTTATGAGCATACGTTTCAGAATTGAAAATAAGCTTTGGCCCATTAGATTTTCCCTAATTACTATCAGGGGCAACCTCTTATTGAAATAAGATTGTTAAGTTTATAAGAAAGTAGTCACAATCTACCTCTCTTTATAAACGTTTATTTATTTTTTTTTAGTTTCTTTTGAAATCTACATTTTTCTGTGAATTATGAGTATTTATTGATCACCAAGTGTTCTCTTAGGCTATGTTTTTTGCCATTGTTGTTTTTGTTTTCATTTTGTTTTGTTTCATTTTGTTTTAGTATACTGAAGAACTACAGAACATGGGATTAAAGACCAGAAATGTAAATATATATTTCCATGAAAATGACTCATTTTTGACTTGTCAAACATATTGAAAATTTATCACTCTTACATATAAACATGATTTAAAGTTCTAAATATAATAAGCACTGAAAAAAGGAGACATGTTTTGAGAAAATAAAGGATTCTAGTAGTGGTGATTATAAGCAGGACCAGTACAAAATATATAGTTCAGAGAATGCTTCGTAGAACATAATGAATTTCCGTATTTCTTTTTAGCATTGAGAAGACTTCTTATACTAAATGTTGGAACATCTTTCTTTAACAGAAAACATTAATTCCAAAACATATAAATACATAAATTTGTTATAGTCAGAAGTAAAATTATTTTATACACAAATTTCTCTTATTTTATACACAAATCATTTAGATTACAAAGGCCAAAGATTCCTTTTACAAAATCTAAATATAGCCTTGCTTAAATTGAATCTTAACTGATTTTGATACATGGGATTTGATTTTTAAGGTTGTTCCTATTATATTTTAATAAATTAAAAGAAATGCACTTAAATTTGTTCAATGGATTAATTCTGATTAAATAATACTGAATGGACTGGGTGTATTTAGATTGCTTAATCAAGGCTTATACCTACAACTAAGGATTTGTTACTGAGATGATGGTGTCACTGCTGGGGTGATGTGAAATCCGGGGTTGCCCCAGCAAGCGTCGGGGAGGAGGAAAAGATTGGTGGTGTTGTGTGTTGTCCCTCAGTTCTTCCCCACCAATGCAGCAAAGAATTACAAGTCAGCAAGATTTAGAAAATGTAAGATTTATTGAACGTATATTTTAGGATATGGGCCATGCTGGGGAAGGCTGCAGCCCTGCGAATTTTAGGAAGTAAAGAGATGAGATGGTATGCCCCAAAGGGAGCAATGGGTTTGGAGCCAACAAGAGCTGTAATAACGCAGAATTTGGAAGATCTGTTTATATTTGGGCCATGATGGGAGGTCCCAGATGATCCAAACGTGAGGTCACCTTGACTGACAGTTGGCTGCTGTATAGTGCTTCACATACCGTGCATGTGCTTGTCTAGAATTCTATCTGTTATAATTAGATTCATGAACTTCCAGGTATAGTCATGATATTATAATGATGGTATAATGAACATTAGATTATGGTCAAATTAAGGTAGTACTTTCTGCGCATATGTTTGTAAGTGGTTTAGCCAGTAGCTTTTTTGGCCTTTGTGCTCTAGGATTTGGGGTAATTTATAACGCTAAAAGGGAGGTGTTCCTGGGACGTCCTTAAGGAAGGTCTTCAAGGGAGGTTTTTATGGTTACAGAGCTGGGCCTTTGCTCCAGTAGCTCATACCTGATTAACTACCTATCAGTGGTGCTTATTTATGTGTTCATCAACTGGTATAGTTCTTTTACTTCAGTGCTAATGAATGAAAAACTGGGGACTAACTCTTAAGTACACTTTTATGTTTCCCTGTAAAAAAATGAAATTTAGAGATTAGGCAAAATTATATAAACCAAACTAATGCTATCCAATTTTCAATTAAAAGAGTTTGCAGCAATAATTCAATAAAATAACTAAAATTTATCTCATTCATTCATTGCCTCTTCTAATTTTCCTTTAACCAGACATTTGCAACATTTTAACCTTAATCATTGTGATCATTAAGTTCAGTCATTAATTATTTCTTTAAGGGAGTTAATCTATTTTTTCCCTACTCTTATTCTCATATATTTTGTAACACTAGCTAATCTTCCAAAATATAGTAGCCAGTTTGAGAACCTTTAGAAAAATCATTTTCTCCAGGACAACACAAGTTATTATTCAATCTATTTAGAACTTTATAATGAGTGCATCCTTATTGATTCACATAAAAAAAAAGAAAGAGATATAAACTAGGAATGGTTGATTGGCATTATAGGTCTTCATTATGAAAAGGGAGGGGGAAAACAGGGGGAAAGCAGTTTTTCCTCAATTAAGTAATACTTCAAAGATTATCCAGAAAACATTAAGATACATGTCAGGGAAGACTCCATCATAGCAAAGAATTATTGTATGTAGGTCTTTTGTAATAATGAGAAAATCGCAGGTACACATTATCAATAAAGAAAAAATAGGAACAGGATGTAGGATGAGTTTGCATATATATTATCTAATTTTATTTCTAAAACAATCTTTTGAGGCAAGAGTTACAGTTCTCGTTTTAGATATAAATAAGTGGAGCAATGTAATATTACAAAAAATAAAATTATAATTGTTTAGAATGACTGATGGCTATGTTTTACCATGTACTTAACATTTTCTAGATTTGTTTTTAATGGTCATTGTTTTAAATATAGAAATTTAATATATTGGCAAGGTCAGTAATTGTGGTCATATTCAGTATTTCTAAGTCTGTTTTCTCTTTAAGTTGAAAATAGCTGAAATTTAAGAAGAGAAAAACAGCATTATTTATATTATTAATTTTTTCACTTATATTTCTCGAATTGAAAGTAAATATTAACACATGTAGTAGTGCAGTCTTTTCTAAAAAGTCTAACTCCCACAATTATTGATAATAATAAAGAATAAAAGAAGGAAGTGGACAATGTTATCTAGTAGTTTTATTGAAAAACAAAGCATTGAAAATATCCATCTGTTTTATTTTAGAACATGATCTGTTAAGAGTCTGATGAAAGCAATAGATTATCTCCCCAGAAAAAAAGTTATATGCATATACATATTAATCCCCCAATCTTTAATCAATTAAAATTACTTTTACGTATGTGGTGGTATGCAATATAGAATCTACAGATTTATGACAAGAGATTCAATAATTATTTATGACGTACAACGTTCATACTCACTCCCAGGACTCCACTATTTGTTTTTCCTAACACTTTTTACTGTCTAATATACTACATAATTTATTCGTGTTATAATTAGTGTTTATTGTCTGTTCCACCTGCTGTAGTGTAGCTTCCACCAGGGCGATGATCTTTGTTCTATTCAACAGTGCATCCAAAACAGTTCCTAACACAAAGCAGTCCCTCATTATTTCCTGAGCCAATAAATAGAGATTTATGATGACCGGATAGCTTGTATTAAGAACAGGGTCTGACTTTTGAACTAGGATTTTGGCAATGAATTGCTGATCTAAATATCCCTAACTCCATCCTTTCAAAAGTAATAGATAATGTATGCTTAATTATTTAGAATGAAATAGTGAATCTGTGATTTTACAATAACCATATACTATTATTTATATGACTCCTCATAATAAAAGGAAAATTTTAATCAAAAGCAATTGTAACTCAGATATTATAGCAAGTAAATTATTAAATTCTGAGTCACATATTCATGCAAAATTGCATCTTTTTTTCTCAATGTATTTACTTTGGGTGATAACCATGTTTTATCTTTGTTAGCTCTGTTGATAGGTTTTTATTCTTTTTTTTGTTTTTTGTTTTCCAGCACTGTGTTCCTTCTCTCATATTTTGGAGCCATTCCTCAATTAAAAAATCCAGGTTTTATTATGAACAGATAGTTTTAGCTATACCGTGAAATATACAGGTGGGAAAAAAATAGTCGGTAACATTATTAGCTGATATATCTTCATCACAGCTACTATTTGAAAGACAACTGATAAAATGTGAGTAGATTGTTCAGATTTTGTGAGGAAAAGAAAAAATGTTCTTATACTTAGGAACTATTCATTAAATTTTAGTACAAAGGGGATATAGATAGATGATAGATGGATGGGTGGGTGGATGGATGGATGGATGGATGGTTGGATGGATGGATGGATGGATGGATGGATGGATGGATGGATGGATAGATAGATAGATAGATAAATAAAAACTTTTATCCTTTGTCATCCTAAACAGACACAGATAGACAGACAGATAGCCAGATAGCTGGGTGGCTGGATGATAGATAAAATTTTCAGCCAATGAAAAACAGAAGAATGAACAGTTCTGCTATAATTGAAGACAGACAGATAGCCAGATAGCTGGGTAGCTGGATGATAGATAAAGTTTTCAGCCAGTGAAAAACAGAAGAATGAACAGTTCTGCTATAATTGATATAGAATACTAGCCATGTCTGTGAGACTCAAAGATAAGCAGGAAAGAAAGAATAGTTAAAGGGAGCCCGTCATACAGTTGGTATTTCTTGTAGGTGAGAGCCTCTTAGTTGTCAGATAGGAGGAAGCAAGCCAATGTCAAAGCTATGTTCATCACTCCTTCCTCTACAATGACACAAATCCTGTTAGACACTTCTCACATTGAAACAAATAACTCTCTTTACATGGCAGTGTGCCAGAATAGAACATTTATTCTCCATAGTATGCCTAATTCTTAAAATAGGAGCTGACTGGCAGAGAATGAAAGGAAAAAAATGAACGAATGGATGAATGAATGAATAATAATCTATGAGTGGTATCTGCAGAAGAAGACAGTTTATTATGACTATCTTTTCATTGTTCAGAAAAGGAACATACTGGGGTATAAGTTTCCTATCTTAACTTGTCAGATATACTCTCCTACCATTATTCAGTTGCAAGTTAAATTGCTACAGAAGATATTATTACCTTCTCTAATTCGTGTTGTAAAGACTTAGCTAGAGAGTCCCCTTGTTTCCATGCTTTCTCATACCTCTTTAATACCATTGTTTTTACTTGATTAGTCTGTATATCTTGCATACATGTGAACACAGCATAAGAACAGTCCCCAACTGACAAACTTCAATTTTCCAAAAACTCATCTTGAGCTCATCTACTTGGACTCAGAAGGCATTTTACATATTATCAAAGAAGCAAGCCTAGAGTGCAAAGGGAATAATTTGGAGGCAATTGAAATATTAACAATGTTAAATAATTCTGTTCATTAATAGAACATATATCTCCATTTCTTCCAGTCTTCCTTAATATCTTTTAACAGAGTTTTACAATTTTCTTCATAAGGTCTAAAATATTCTATGTCCAATTAACAACTAGATATCTTACAGTAATTTTTTTCTTTTGTAAATGATAGCATATATTCTGTCATATTTTCCAGCTTATTGTATCTAGTGTAGAGAAAGGTGCTCATGTTTTCAAGTTTACAGAAGGTCTAGAAATGCTGATTATAACAATTGAAATTATAGAAATATGGGTAAAAGTATAGCCAATGAAATCCAAAAAGAAAAAATAGCAAATTAGAAGACAGATTTAGGGAAATCACTCAGAATGAAATGCAGGAAGAACAAGATAATATGAGAAGAAATTAAGATACCACTAGGCTAGAATAGGAAGAACCAGTCTGTTGTAAAAATTTCCAGAAGAGAAGACTTCTGGATAGATATTGGAGAAAAGGCTGTTCTAAAGCCAGCCCAAGATAGCCAGAACTGTCATGGTGGGCCTCAGGGAAGCCCAAGAGAGCATTGAGGTGTCACGGTTAAGGGTATAGACTTCAGATTCAAAATGGTATCATTTAAAGTGCTGGGTCAGACATTTACTAAATGTGTGAGTGCTTTGACTAAGATTCATTCTCCCTGTCCTCTAAATGAGCATCATATGAGTTCCTAATTTATAAACATTATCATGAGACACAGTGAGATAATGTAGGGGTCCTGTTCAGCATTGTGCTTGGCACATAAGCACTCAGGGAATGCCACCTATTATAGGATTCTAGAAGTTTAGTGTAATTATATATTTATTTATAGTATATATAAATAATAATTATATATGTGTGTGTGTGTGTATATATAGTATAGAAATGTAGGTACTAAATAATACTCTAAAACTTTATCGCCATTTGGTTAGATACAATGTTCTCTGGTGGGGCAGGGGGACATTTATCAAGCATTTCTGCAGTGCTGTAATTCTGGTAGTAGAAGAAGATTGCTTGTATTTATCAGTTTAAAAGGCTCCAGCGTGGGGGATTTAGGGACCAAGGATCATGAGGAGCTAAATGTCAGTTAGGAGGGCACTTTGGATCAAAAAATACCAAAGCTCAAAAAGATCATTTGCCAAGATGATATAGCTTAGTAGTAACAAAGCCAAGAGTAAAACCCCAATGCAATTTTGTACAAATCTCTTTCTTATAAGTCACTGTGAAAGGGATTGAGTCATTGGAACATAGAATAAGTGTTGGGGAGCCATTAAAGAGTATGTTTACCAATAATGTTTAAAAAAAAGAAAAAAAATGTACTATGAAAAAATTTTAAATAGGATATAAATTTGTATATATCTTGTAACAAAAAAGTTGGCTTTTTTAAAATAAAAGATTTTAAAATGACTGTGAAGGAGTTGAAAAGGTCTATATTAGTTGCCTCTAAAATTTCTTCTTTATAACCTTCCATATTTTTATACTACAGTTTTATTAGTATTTAATAATTTCATTAAAAATGACTTAAAAAACATACTCAAGATTCAGGAGGGCAGGAAACTACATTTGGAATTAGAATTTGGAAGGGAGACAATGGTTTCTAAATAAAGTGAATTTAGGATAGAAAGAATAGTGAAAGAATAGGATTTCCCCTCTCTTCTTTCCTCTCATATTCCTCATCCCATTTTCATTTTATTTTTTTTTTCTTTTCGCATACAGCAGTACAAGTTGTGTACTGTACAAGGAATTTTGTCCAAGAGGATGAAGGAGAGCTTTCATCCAGCAAAGGTGGGGCTGTGTCCATCAGAAGGAAAGAATCATTTTTTTTTAAATTGGTAACCCCTCCAGTAGTATTCTTGCATGTCTGTGCCATGGTGGAAGCAGGAGCTCTTGGTATTGAAGAAGTGTTGGGAACAAAGGGAGTACAGGTACCAACAGTGTGCTTTTCACCTAAGCCAAGTGCCAGCTCAAGTCCTGCCCATTTGGCAGAATTCCATTTTATCTACCCCCCTCTTCCCTATTGCTTATCATACTACAAGACTAATCAAGTTCTGAGTTAGCAATCAGAAATGACTGCTTCAAAACATGCTCAAATCCTTATGAGATCTATGACTCTAGGTACATTATTTAACCTCTTGAGGTCTCAATGATTTCATTTTTACTTGGATAAAGGTTAGATTAAAAAGATGACTAGGTTCATTTTAATTTTAATTTCATCTCAGGATTCTAGCTTGACTTTCCACTTTTGCTTCTAATCCTCAATATCAGAAGGGGTTCTAGGTGTGATTGAGTAAGGAGCAGTGCTTGGGAAAGACCCAAAGCAGAATAGAGGTTCAAGGATAATCATGGGATAAGACTGATTATGTGGCCTAGGAATATGAAGAAAGTGGAGAAATAAGGTAATCTCCATTGGTTAATATATGTGTATGTATATATCTATGTGTGTGTGTGTATATGTATGTTTATATATATGTGTGTGTGTATGAGAGAGAGAGAGAGAGAGAGAGAGAGAGAGAGAGAGAGAGATAGGAAGAGAAAGAGAGAGAAAGGAAGTTCTATTTGTTGGTGAAAGAGTTTTGTCATTTGTACTACTTTCATAATAAATAATGGGATTTTTCAGAGCCAGAATATATTCTTAGTAGGGATGCTTTTCCTTGTATAGTGGTGTTTGTAGTGGTTAAGGCTAAGGCTATTTTTAGTGAATAAAAGATTCAATTATTTGATCCTCAATTAACAATTCTCAAAGAATGGTCAGTGAGATGTTAAAAGCAATTAGAAGCATAATCACCCCCAAATAAGTTTTAAAACAATTGAAAATAACTCAATAGATTAAAAAATGTATTAATGTTGAGGTTTTGTTTTTTTTTTTTTTTAAACAATTTAATAGACTGTTTTGTAGAAATTTTCAGAGCTTTAAAGGTGTCAACATCTGCTGTGCATCTCCAAGAAAATGCTATGGTGTCTTGGTTTTCCAAAGTTATTTGACCATTTCTCACCAGTTATGTCATAGGACTAATATTTTGTGAAACACATTTTGGGAAACTATAAAAATGTTAATTTTAAGATAAAAAAGTTGAGAGCTCATGGAGAAATTCACCTGTGATATTGATTTAGACAATCATGAGTTCTTTTCTGAAATCTCAGTGTAACTTAGAAACAACAAAATATAGTAGTAAAAAGCAAAATCATGAAGACAAATTGCCTGGGTAGGAATCCAAGTCCTGCCATTCACTATCTAGGTAATCTTGGCCCAAAATCAGTTAACCTATCTATACCTCAGTTTCCCATTTGTAAACTGAGGAAGATACTCCTAATAGTACCTAGCCCATGTGCTTATATGAATATTGGATTAATATGTTCCAAACACTTAGAAATATGCTAGTACATAGTATGTATTGCATAATTGATAGATTAAATAATATATATTCTGGGAATATTAGGGAATGAGAAGTTTCAAACTGTGAAAAAGGAATATAGCTATCTTTAAATTCAGAAGACTTATCTATGATAGAATTTTATAGAAAGCAGAGTCTTTAGAAATGTGTTCTTAGATGTGTGATGTAGAAAATATGTATGGTTGAGAGGAGGCATATTTTCTGTAATCAAGTAATCAATTTGATTATTTTAACTCTTGTACATGCTTGCTCATTTATAGAAATGCATGATCTGTGTGACACTTTCTCAAACTTTCCTGCTAGGCACCACATGCATTTAGACAACCTGTACACCAAACTGCCTGCCATTTTCTAAACATGCTATTTCTTCAGATTGCCACAACTTTTTTTTTACATATGATTCTTCTACCCTGAAAAGCTTCTCTCATTTCTGTACCTGGAGTAATTCCTATTTCTTTTCAAATCCTATCTAATCGAAATGCCACCTCCCCGATCCTTCTTGACAGAGTCGATTTCTCATTTCTCTTTTCCTATTGTATCATTAAAATACTTTTAACATCATATTATAATTTTTTATTTGCTTATCTCTATTGTTTCTTTGCAAGAAATTAAACAAATTTTGTGGCATAAAACAATAAACTTCTATAATTTCACACATTTTCTGATGGTCCAGCAGCAGCTTAGCTAAGTGGCTATGGCTCAGGGTGTCTCATAAAGTTTTAGACAAGATGTTGACCATGTTGCAGTTATCTGAAGGCTTGACTGAGACTGGAGTATCCACTTCTGAAGTGATCCTCATGCTGGGTGATTTGGTGTTGTTTTTCAGTGAGAGCCCTCAGTTCTTGTCATGTAGACCCATGTTAGTGTCCTTATGATATGGCAGCTAGTTTCTCTCAGAAAAAAGGATCTAAGAAAGAACAAAGCAGATACACAAGGTCACCTGTGACCTGTTTTGAAGTAACACATCATCACTTTAATCATGTTCTACTGGTTAGAACAGCATCATTAAGTCTAGCCCATACTCAAGGAGGGAGGTAAGTTCCACCTTTGAAGAGGGGAGTATTGGATCCGAGGACATATTTGAAAACCCCCATTGTCTTTATATTGTTTGCTCATAAATGCAGAGAGAAATGAAAGCATTATGTATAAAGAGATAATTTAAAGAATAATCATACCCCTTAGTGTTTGAATGCAGAAGAGCAAGGTCATTAATTTTCATTGATTAATACAGAAAAATACACATAAAGAAATTTTAAAACAACTTTTCAAACTTAGGATATCTTAATCAAACTCTTCCAATTTATAATGTGGTTTAAATATTGCTATGATACATTGAATATTTAATTCATAACATTTCTGTACTAAGAACCCTGCAGAGTATCAGATCACTAAAAGTTGTGCTCTTACCTATTTATATGAACAAGTACATTCTAGAATGATTTCAGGTATAATTACTGGTTTCGAAAACCATATTGGATATTTAAATTGTTTCTATTCTGGTAAGCAAACATATAAAATTTGAAATGTATTTAATTTATGAGGGCAAAAATGAATACTATTATCGATCAACAAGATAAGCTTCTAGAAAATCTGATTTATAAGAAACGAGATATCTCTAGAAATTTCTATAGTTCTAACATCAAGCTTTAGTTTTTCAGAGACCATGGGGAGTTTCTCGTCTATAGCTTCAAAACAATGGATCCCAATTTCATTAATGATTAAGTTTGTATACTGACTTATGTGAGTTGTAAGTAATATCATCTATAGTAATTTAAAATTCTGAAATACATTTTAAATTGAGGGTAGAATGTGTTATATATTTTTATACCTAAATATTTAGAATGAATTTAAACTAATAATATTTCAATTCACTATCTAATTCATACACATAATTTTATTAGGCAATTTAGATACCAGTTTGAAGAATATGAACTGGCGTAACACCATAAAGTCTTTAATCCTTAACCACATCCTATGCTACATTATTTCAGCATTTTATTTGTCACCTATCATCTGAAAGAAAACCAGCCCTCAATCATTTCTCATACATTTTGCTAATCTTAGAATATTTGAGGCTAACATCACAAATGATGTATTAGGTAATGGTGATTGTTTGAAAATATTTCTATGTATTAACAATAATTGACTTTCCTAAACAAAAACAGGTAAGGTTTTCTATAAAGTAAAGTGTGGAAAAAGTATAGTATGATATTCTCTTTAACAACTATTAAGGAAGTACAAAGGGTACCTCTGAATATTTTATTGAATGTATGAAGGTGTGTAACATGTAGAACACTCAGACAAGAAGTATTCTTCAGGAATTATTATATTGGCATTCTGTTTATTTTATCTGGCCTCTCTGCTCAAAAAAAAAAAATTTCACTAAAGATACTTTTAATATGACCTATTTTTTTAACGGCATTATGACTCAAATGTTATAATAAACACTATATATCAATAGCAATTTAACTTTATAATGATAAAGTACACATGTATATTCCTTTGCAGATGCATAAATGTATGTTCCATGGTTACTCTTAAGTAAATGTATTTTTTCCTAGTTAAACACAAATTCTTCCAAAGGACATGTGTGCTCATGGGATCACACACACTCCAAAGAGAAAAATTATTGCAATGAATGATAATAAGAATGGTGCTTTGTATGAACTCCATTATTTAGCCCATCTTGAAAACTGACAAAGCACTCTAACATTTGTTTCTAAGGAAATTTTTCTAATTCATTTATATTTGAATGCTTTTCTTTTATTTTTTTGTTCTATATTATCAAGTGTTCTTCCTTTGTGTTCTAAAATGATTCAGACTGAACTGACAATTTTAATACAACAGGGTTACTATGGAATTGTAATAACCACATTATTAACTACTGTTCATTGTTTCTATACAGATGCAATGGTACCATCCTATACTATACTATGTCAATAGATAGCCAGGGCTCCAACCACCTTTACTCAAGCTTTAGGTATCATAGGTCTTTGGGAAGCAGATTTCTTCCTTGGGCAATGAAAAGGTACTGAACTAAGTCATGAAGGGTGTCATTCCTCCTGGATAGTCAGTGGGTGGGCATTGTGCTGTGTTGATAAAGGGACAATTTCTCTAGGTGACAATTGGATGACTAGAGATTCTCACTTCAAAGGCTAATGATCAGATGAAAAATGTCTAAACTTATTTCATGACCTTCACTTTGATTCTATTCTAGGTCCCCTCCCTTCTTAGAAAAATTCTCTTAGCTCTTGGGGTGCTCTCTGGGAATGCTCTTGTGATCAGTCACTTGGCATTTGTCTTCTAACCTTCTTATAAAGCGTAATAACTTCCTCCCACATTCTCGACATTTTCCTCAGTGGCACTTCCTCTTTCCTCAAAACCATTCTCATTATATTGTTTCATAAGAGTCCTTAATGGGCTGTTAAAATCCAAGCAACAATAACAAAACCATATGTTTTTTCTTCAAGGAGAAAGATTGTTCAGTATGTAAATCTTTGAAGAAGTGAATATAGATATAATATTAGATATACGTATTTGTGTATATATACATATTTGCATACCTTGTCCCTTTTCCAGCAGAGAAAAGGAAGCTAATATGTTTTTTACATCCATGTTTATGACAATGGAATACCGCTACTGCTATACATTCTCTAACTGTTAATTATAGAAGTAAAAGGGAAAACAGAAATAAAACCTAGAGTAGCTGCATAGATTTATTTTCTGAGTAGTTTAATTATCATCCTCATCATCATCATCATAGTCAATATTTAATAGTTACTATGAGGCAGGACTTCTACACACTTTGCATACATTATATTGATTAATCCTCGTAATCAGGTATGAACTCTTTGTATCTCCCATTGAAGAATCTGAGTGTTGGAAGAATTTTATTTTAAATTTAAATAAGATATGTTCAGTTTTGTGCCAAAATTTTTATCCAATTTTAATTTTTATGTATATACTACTAATAAAGTTGAGCATTTTATAATGCTTACTGGTCAGTTAAAGCAATCCACACCATTTACTATTTCTTATTTCTAGGTAATTGGCTGGAGAAATATTTGCTCCTAAAAATTTTAAATGTTGAAAATTATGTAATAGTGAAAAAAATACAACAAAGTTTTATTTGGTATGTGACTAATTTTTACTATTTGAGAGTAAAAACAGCACATAATAGCAAATGACAGATAAATTTAGTAAAATCCTCTTAAAGATATACATTTCTTCCATGGAAAAAGTAGATGTTTTTGGTTGCATTTATGTTAACCTTTTTTCATGATTTCCTAATATAAGTTTTCTTTTCAAAAGTTTTTGTTAATTTAAATCTAATGACATATCTCCTTTTCTCTCATCTTTTGCAAATGTAGGACAAGTAATACTGATTTGTAGAAAGTAAGACACGTCATCTATATTCTGATTCCTCAGTAAGCCCATGGAAATAGTATACATTTTAGGAAGTTAATCAGTAATATATGACAACATTCAACACATAACGTTCCAGTGATATTTCAAAATATTAATGGCATTAGATAGCTTTTGAAGTAATTATGGCTAGCATTCACAAACACAGTCCTAAGATTTATGTTTCACTGGATTGTTCTTTTTGAATTTAAACTACCATAATTATAAGAAAAATTATTATTTTATGGAGTTCTACAAAAAGAAAGAAAAGAACTTAATTATTCCATTAGGTATGCATCTTGATTTTAGAGATGTTAAAAGTTGAAAAACAACATATGGTAAATACATCTAACAGTAATTGTTACTATTGGCGGAAATATAGAGTAGTTTTTGTGAGCAAGGGAAATAGCCACAAGCACACAGAGTTGGTGGGAGTAGAAGCTGGTACATTCTTTCTGGAGGTCATTTTGATAATACAAGTCCAAAACTGTAAAACCATTCATATCTTTTGATTCTGTAATTCCTCTTAACCAAAAAAAAAAAAAAATAGAGACATGCAAACATTTAGGAGCACCTTCTATGTTTTAGGCTCTGTTCTAAGCACTTGGGATATATGAACAAAGGCAACAAAAATCCCTGCCCTTGTGAAACTCATATACTAATAGAATATAGAAAATGACTTTGATATATTGCATTGTGAAAAAAAAAACCCAGTATCTGAAGTATTATTCTAATTTATAAATGTTGTAGAAACATTGTCAGTTTCTACAACCCATAGGAAATGGCTTGGTGTAATGCATTTAGCCAACTAAGTCTTATTTCCGTTTGGGTTTTACTATATAAATTTTTATCATATTTGATTATTAAAAATGTAAATAACTTACATGGACATGTTTCTAATTTACTAACCAATCTATATATCCTATTTTTATTCTGTTTGTGTAAATCTTTACTTGCTCTTAAAACAGGGTCTTTACTAGATTCTGAGCTTTGAGAGGCCAAGACTGGATAAATGTGACTCTGTTGAGTGAGCACTGACTCAATGGTTCTCAAAGTGGGGTGCCTAGATCATCAGCATCAGCATCCCCTAGGAACGTGTCAGAAATGCAAATCTGAGAACTTTACTCTTCACCTACTGAATGAGAAACATTGGGGAAAGAGCATAACTAAGTGCTTCAGCCATTCTGATGTACTCTGAAGTTTGAGTATCACTGTAATAACTCATACTCAGTTGGAAGAAAGCAAATTAATTTTTGTTGGGAAACTACCAAGAATCAATCACCATAGTGGGCACTTCAACTACATTACTGCATTTAAATTCTAATAGTGTATAAGACTGTATCATTAGTGGATTCCTTTCCTGACTGGATCTGTGCCCTTGGGCAATTTAACTACTCTGTTCCTCAGTTAATTTATCTATAAAATAGATATGATTGAAGTGCCTACCACTTAAGGTTGTTAGGAAGATTAAATTAAATTGACAAGTGTTTGAAAAATCTTTTAGCACTTGTAAGCCTTATATGTCTTTGTGCTCATCGTCATTATTATTGTCAATTATTTTTGAGGACTCAATAAGTTAAAAAATTGGCCAGATATAATACAGCTAAAATTTAATCATAGGTTTGATATAGCCTGAATTTGTTCCTAGGTTTGAATGAAGATACATATGCATTTTTAAATAGAAAAATTAAAGTTAACATGAATAACTTTAATCCACTAAAATATATGAGCAAGTTATGTCATAGCAGGAGAGAGAGGCAGGTACAGAATGGGAGGACACTGGGAATATTTTACTTTAGTGACTATTAGAAATATAAAAGGTGGGTAACTGGAGAAATAATAATAGTGAGGAAACATGAGCAACACATAGGGCTAGTTTTGTGGTAGAATAGAAAAAGAAAATAAAAACAAAAATTTTAGTGTACCAGCTTTCTTTTCCAAAGCTTAGAACTTGATAGGATTCTATGTAACATCATCTAATTGAGATGGGGGGCAGAGTAGAATGGAGATGAGATAAATGGGAGACAGAGAGGTCATGTGGTACTTCACATACATAATCTATGAGAACCTCAACCTAGAGATAAAGAAACCGTGCCTTAGAAAATTTAAAAAAAAAAAAAAAACTTTCTATATTGCTAAAATGATGATTCTGATCCATGTTTCTGAGACAAAAACTGGGATTTTGCATTGATAACAGGTCCAGAACTATCAGTGATCATCTATTGTTTAACAAGAATCCCAGGTGATTTGTATCTGCATTTAGTTTGAGAGGTACTGCTATATATCTTACTTTTGCCTCTGGATCGGTAATTGCCAAGAAAGTGATAAAAGGAAAAGAATAAGTATAGAGGGTACTTTCCAGGGATTTATTAAGATAGCTAACCATGCAGAATAAGCTATAAAGATGTGAAACCTAAATACTGCTATATATTTTCAGAATAGAGATAAGGATCTGATAAGCGTGATGGCAGTCACAGAACTGAAGTTCCAAAGCTTATCTGAGCTCCTGCATCAGTTGAAGTGAGATGAAAATGAATGTCGCCATAGTAACTAATTAATTTACATAAAGCTCCAACCAAAACTGTGAACTTTCACACATATTTGTAGATTTTCCAATATAACCATCTCCAGTAACTAAAGAATCATTTTATTATGCTGGGAATTACAATTTACGACTGTAATTTCTTCACAAATATATAGGTATCTATTAACATGGCAGCTTTTACAATGAGCATTTTTTTAAGCTTTACCAAGTAGTGTGACTTAATTCGGTTTAGGAAAAATTATGAAAATGTCATAAATGAAAAAAGTTTGGAAGATTTCTTTGTTATAAACCCATTTACAATTTGAGGTTATTATTGTCAATCATCAATATAGTAGGAAACATTTTTATAAAATTTTAATGTTTTGAGTAATTCGGAGAGGCATTTTTCAGGAGAGTAATGTGTAAGAGTCAAAATATCAAACATAAGATCCATACATTTTAAATTAAGTTGTAAATCCCCACCCCAAAATGGATTGTTTAATGTTGTCTCCATATCTATTGGACACCAGAAATATTTGTAATCATTATTTTCATTTGATATCTTTTTAATGAAAAAAAACTTTATTTAGGGATTTTAACATTTGGTGTTTTATAAGCACAATTTCAAAACAAATATCCGTTCAGTTACAAAGATGTTAAAGGTATCACTGCCGATAGAATAAAATACAAATTCCAGTCTACAATGTTTATGGCCACCTTTTTTTCTAACCATGAATTTTCTTGTATAATGGTTTTCAAATGATTTTCAATTTTATAATGAAATCCTCACAAAAGTTCTGGGAGTAATGCTAATGGTTTTTCTTGGTGTTAATTTACAAATAAACTCTTTTCTTGGTAAATTTTATAGAAGACAGAAGTTGTCATTTTTTTGTTATTTTTAGTTCCAACATATAAAGCATGTAAATACTTAGCAAAAAAAATTAATAAATTCAGACAAATTTGAATCCCCAAAGAATATGCTACATAATTAATTTTTTTTCAATTACAGTTGACATTACTTATTATATTAATTTCAGGTATACAGAAAAGCAGTTAAACATCTATACAACTTATAAAGTGATCCCCCGATAAGTCTTACATCCACCTGACAGCATACATAGTTATTACAATATTATTGACTATATTTCCTAAGCTGTGCATCCCCATGACTATATTGTAACTGGTCAATTTGTAATTCTTAATTCCTTAATGTTTTTTATCCAACCTCTCCTTAAAACTCTCCCCCAAAATCTTGCAACCATGAATTTTGTTCTCTGTATCTTTGTTTGTTTCTGCTTTGTTTTTTTTTGTTTTTTTAGATTCCACATATAAGTGAAATCATATGGTATTTGTCTTTCTCTGTCTGACTCATTTCATTTAGCATGATACTCTCTAGGTCCATCTATGTTGTCGCAAATGGCAAGGTTTTATTCTTTTTTATGACCAAGTACTATTCCATTATATATATATATATATACTACTTCTTTATCCATTCATCTTTTGATTCGAACATTTAATTTTTTTTTTTGTAGTTCTATGTTCCTTTCTTATGCTTTTGTTTTCTTATATTGTATGTTGATGACTTTCTGTAGTGTCATGTTTGGATTTATTTCTCTTTATTTCTTGTGTGTGTGTGTGTGTGTGTGTGTGTGTGTGTGTGTATCTTTTATAGATTTTTTGGTTCATGGTTACCATGTGTTCCATATACTAACTTATGTTTATAACAGTCTATTTTAAACTGACATTGCTTATCTTCAAATGTATTCTAAAATCACTACCATTTTTACTCACCCTCTCCATGTTTATGTTTTTGTCATTTTTTACTTCTTTTCTATTAGTGTGTATTTGTATATCCCTTAATTTACTATTGTGATACATACAATCTTCCTACCTTTTAACCTTTTAACCTTTGTACTAGATTTAGTATTGGTCGATCTACTGCTTTTACTGTTTGCCTTTGTCAGTGATAATTTTTATTCTTTGTGATATTTTCTTATTCATATATTATATTATATTTATTTATTTATTTATTTATTTTCATTTTTATTCTTAAAGAAGTTCTTTTAACATTTCTTATAATTCAGGTTTGGTAGTGATGAATTCCTTCAGCTTGTAAAATAATCTTGGTTGTAGGTCCTTGCTTTTCATCACTTTGAATATTTTATGGAGTTTCTTTCCAGCCTGTAAAATTTTTGTTGAGAAATCCACTTACAGTCTTATGGGAGCTCCCTTGTATATAATTGTATTTCTGTTGTGGCTTTTAAGATTTTCTCTTTGTCTCTAACTTTCGGCATTTTCATTACGATGTGTTTTGGTGTGGGCCTCTTTGGGTTCCTCTTGTTTAGGCTCCCTGCACTTCCTGGACTTGAATGTCTATTTCCTTTGCCAGGTTAGAGAAGTTTCCAGTCATTAAATTTTCATATAGGTTTTCAATCCCTTGCTCTCTTTCTTCTTTTGGTATCCCTGTGCTGAAAATGTTCTTACTCATGATGTGGTTCCAGAAGTTTCTTAAACTATCTTCATTTTTTAAAATTATTTTTGCTGTTCTGATTGGGTGTTTTCCACTACCTTGTCTTCCAAATTGCTGTTTTGATACTCTGCTTCATCTAATTGTCTGTTGATTAGATGTATTAAATGTATTCTTCATTTCAGTTATTGTATCTTCATTTCTGACTGGTTCTTTTCATGGTTTCTATCTCCTTTTTTGATGACCAGTGTTTTGAACTCTGCATGTGGTAGATTGTTTGCCTTCATTTTGTTTAGTTCTTTTTCTAGAGTTTTGTCCTATTTTTTCACTTAGGACATGTTTCTTTGTCTCCTCATTTTGGCTGCTTCCCTGTGTTTGTTTCTATGTATTAGGTAGGGCTCCTAAGTCTCCCAGTCTTAGTAGAGTGGCTTTACTTAGTAGGTGTCCTCTGGGGCCCAGTAGCAGAGTCTTCCCTGGTCCTCTGAGTGAGGTACTTAAGCTGTGTCCCTTGTGTGAGTTGTGTGTGCCCTCCTGTTATAATTGAGTCTTCACTGCTGTTCACACATCAATGGATGGAATTGACCCTCAGGCTGACTGCTGTGAGGACTGGCTGTGGCTACAGTAGATGAGTTGTTGTGCAGAGGCTGACCCAATGCAACAAGAGTCACTTTAGTGGGGCTCTGGTGCCTGCCAAGTCTATCCTTTGGGAATATCATTTTTGACACTAATTGGGTAGTGTTCTGGTGTGGGCTGAAGCCAGCCACCAGGTGTATTTGTTCTGGGGCCTCCTGGTGCAGGCCAAGGTCAGACACTGTCGTGCCCAGCCTGGGGCCACCCGGTAGGAGCTACAAAATGATCTCTGGTTGATATCTGCCTGTGCTGGGCTTGGAGGTGCCTAGGAGAGGTTATGCTGTGAACAGAGGCTGGCTGACACTCATGCCAGGCTTAGGGCCACTTAGCAAGAGGAACACTGAGGCCAGCAACTGATTGTTTTGGGTTTGTGGACCTTTGAGAGATTTTAGGAAATTCTACAACATGGGCCCAGGCCAGCCACTTATGTGGATAAGCCTCTGTAAGAGGTTCTGGCTGGTGCATGAATTGGGTGAGGCTGGATCTCAGGGAATCACCACGATGGGTCAAGCAGTGTTAGCTAGTATAATGGAGACTCAGACTTGGCACCTGCCTACATTTACAGGTTTGGTTGGAGGAGTACTCAACGAAGGAACAATGGCAATTAAGTTCAGGAGAGTGTTGCCTCTCCCTGAAGCCAGATTATTCAGTTTCTCTCCATATGTTCTTGGTAGTTTTTGAGCTGTAGTCCCTTTGCTAGAGCTTAGGGCAAGTATTTCTGAGCAAGTGAGTGTGTGCTTGAGTCCTTTAAGAAGGTGCCTGGGCATGTAGCTGCCCTCCGTCTCACCAGGACTTGGATCCATGATGATTTTCACAAACAGCTGTTGTAGAGACTCCTCTTTCTAGCACTGGTTCTTCATGCTAGGACCCCTTTTTCCTCATTGGGTAGCTCTGCAGCTGAGATACTCCTTTTTGATTCTTCACCACCATACATGGGTGTGGGACCAGCCCATTTGAGGTTTATGCCCCTCCTACAAATTTCAATGTGGCTTCTTCTTTATATCCTTAGTTATAGAAATTCTGTTCAGCCAGTCTTCAGGTGGTTCTCGAGGGTGGTGGTTCTATAATTTAATTGTTATTTTGATCCAGTCAAGGGAGGAGGCGAGCACAGGATTTACCTATTACACCATCTTGACTGAAGTCCTGTGGCATAATTTTCTACCACAGTAAAACGTATCCAAATTATTTAAGAGATCAAATTGAACTAATAGGTTGTTGTAAGGCACACTTTTTAAAATAACTGCTTTAATGAGATATGATTTACATACCATAGAATTCATCTTTTTCTTTGTACAACCTTTTAAAGTGTACAAATCAGTGGATTCAGTATATTTAGCATTCTATAACCGGAAACACGATCTAATATTAGAATATTGTTATGATCCAAAAAGAAATCCTGTACCCATCAGCATCATTCCAATTCCTCGCACCCCTCAGTCCCTAAAGAGCACTAATCTGCTTTCTATCTCTATAGTTTATTTCTCACTTGTATTCAAGAGATAATTTATTCAAACCTCAGATGATAGTACCTGTTGTCTAGTATCTAGTCTCTTCCTATCTTATTACTCTATTTGGGAGTTTAAGAGAATAGGGAAAGGGGGGTAGCTCCTGATGACACAAAATTACTACTGGAGCTCCAGGCATTAATTCCATATTCTAGCCAGAAATTTATGAGAAAATGGGAAAAAGATGGATATACTCCCACATAGAGTTACACTTTCTAGAAGTTGCTCACTCCACTTCCACAAACACACTTTTGCCAGAATTTAGTTTCATGGTACTGAGACTAAGGATTATAATTGTATGCCAAGTGACCATGAACCTAGAGAACAATCAGAGGTTCTCTTTCTAAAAACAAGGTTAAGATGAATATTGGGGAATAACTAGAAGTTTCTGCCATAGTGTTAAACCCACTTGAACTTGTTTAAAGTTTGTTAAGCTAGAGTTTGGAACACCTATAAGAACAATCCTTAGAATATTATGGACTGTTAGAGCAGAACGTCTAGTGGCTTTCAATAGTGGCAATGAAATATAAATTATTAAATATAATATCAATAACCAGAATATAAAATCTATGTGAGCAGTCTTTATTTGGCTTGTTCATCACTTTAGCTTTACATTCTAATATAGTAGTGGCTCAATAAATATCTGTTGATTAATTTAATTACTGAACTAACATTATATAGCATATTATAGGTATACAACAGAGTTACATAGATGACCTAATCATGGCATGAGTTGATAGTTCCAAAACCCATCACTGTATTTTACTTCAACTTTCCCAAGGTTTAAAGTTTGTTTTGAAAGAGGTAATCTAGGTATTGAATAAGACATTGAGAAAGTTTGTATATTACTGAGTTTAAGTAAAATGTAACACCTACTAGGATGCTTTTCTTCTTAAGGGCCTATCTATCCAGCAATTATTTCTTATTGAAACATTCAGGTATTCATCAATTATATATTGAGAATTTACAATATTCCATGTTTTACTGAAAGAGTCTACATTTTTTATTTCCAAACACATTGCCTACAATTATGAGTTCTGTTTCTGAGAGGATAAGCTTGACAGCCTTGAAAGAAGAGTTCAAAGTTTCTGTTTTTGTTACATTATTTTTCTAAGTAGATAGAAAGCTATCTGGTTTTCAAAAAAAAAAAAAATCATTTCTGATAACCTATACCAAAATTGCACATATAATGTAAAATTTACATATCTTGCAAAATCATGAATTCTAAAATTTATTGGCAGAAAATTCTAGTAATTGGCATGTCTGATAAATAATGCATAGTTTCAATTTAGTATTTCATAAACTAGGTATTGTAGAGCTGTGACTATCTAAAATTAATTATAATATATTAGAGTTGTAAGGCCAGAAGGGTTTTAATTTATTTACTATTCATGAAGATTTATAAAAGAAAGTGAGGGTGTAGTCAGAGAAATCACTATCTGAAATGCCACTTCAATGAATTTCTCCATATGCTGAGTCACATATCCAATAATTCTATTCATTAGTAGCATTAATTACAGAAAGATTAATTTAAATACAACTTTTAAAGATTTCTGAAGTAATTTAGTTAACATAAACATTAATGTGAAGCCTAATCTTTGACATGATAGGTTTAGGATTTTAGAATTCCAAATTACCAATCATTTCCTCTGAGGTTTGCTTACTTGGCTTAGCGTAAGTTCTTTCTGAATGGTTATTCAACCAAAGACAAGTAGAACAAATGAGAGAAGTATATCTGATAAAATTTATTTAGCTAGACTTTTATTGTATGAAATAAAATTTCTTGAAATACCTTAAGGATAAAACTCTAACCCAGTAACAATGTCAATGACAGTTTAATAACATCACAAATCTATCCCCTAAAAATAATTTTCTTATAAATATTACATAAAAATTAACTCTTTTCTCTTTAAATATATCCCAGTACTCAGTGTCCTTACCTGAGTCAGGCTACATAAATCACTGAAAAAGTTAGATTAAAGCTGGGGCGAACCACATTTCTGCTTTGGCCTTTTTTATAAGCCTACAATTACCTCTCTTGCTTGGCTTTGACTTTGAAGACCAACCAGCTAAATGCCTTAATATCATTTCTGAAATTTCCGAATTTAAACATGAGCAGTAACTTATAGTTGGGTGCCCAACACATTTAATGAGTATAACAATTTCAGTAATACAAATTAGGATGTTTTGGATTACTGTTCATATCTGAATATCATGTTCAGATATAGATAAACATTCTAGATATAACTGGAGGACATAAATCTCCTTATGTGTATTATATACTAAAATCCTATTCAGTTAAAAGTGTCAATTTAATATTGTAAATGTGCAGCACTGTGCCTGCAGGAACAATCTAGCATCTGATAGTGCTAAAATAAATTATTGTTTTGCATTATAATGTCAAATCTTAAAGCTTGACTTTAAATCTTTACTAAAAAATAGTAATAACAAGTTATTAAATTTGTGTGCCCATGAAGTTCATTCCACAATGGTAATACTTAGCTTCAACCTAATGTTGATTCTAACGTTCAGTCTTTTAACATTTGCTCCAAATTTAACTTCATGTACCACTTGATAAAAAAAAATGAGAGCAGGGGGACAGGTCACTATAATTCCTTGATTGACTTTTTGAAGTATAAGCATGCAAATCGTACTAGATTCTTAGGAAAGGTTTTGTCTTTAAAAAATATTAGTAGAAAATAGATCTTCTGAAGTCATCTTCTCAATCCTTGCTTGTTTAGGGAACATGAAAACAGAAAACAATGGTGTCTAGGGAAGGAAAGTCTACAAGGTTAATCCATGTGCATTGGGATTTGTAAAAGCAATGGGAAGTAGAGACCTCTATGAGAGGCTAATAAATAGTGTCTGCCAACTTGGGAACAAGGACACTTGGAGCAATGGACAATAGGTGGAGTAAAACACAGTGGATTGAGAATTAGAGACTCAGAATACAGTCAGGTTTCTGCCACAAATTAACTCAGTACTTTGACCAAAAAAGCTGCATTCACTATTGAAGATTTCACTCCACAAATGTACTTCAATTTGCAAAATAGGAACAAAAAATATTAATGTGAACATTTAAATCTCGATAATAGTCATATTTGTTTTCCTCTAACATTGCATCAGAAGAATATTAGAAAAAAAAATTTATTTCACTTCTCAAGCAGTTTTTTTTAGTGTCAGAATAATTTTCACATATAATAATTCCTCCTAAGAGTTAAATATGATTCCCTTGTCAGATAAACTGTTATATAATGGTTTCTTCTTTTACAGTAGAAAACAGTTGCAACAATTTAATACATAAACATCTGAAAAAAACATATGCTTCAAATAATATCATTCATTAAGGCATTGACATAATAGACTCAATCTATTAGTTTCTCTCTTCTATTAACTTATATTGCAATACATCTATCACACAGTAAAACGTCTATATACCAGTCATCCATGAGTTTTTTAAAGAGTTCATGAATACTACTAATTTCTTCATTAAGGATAGATTAAATCTTTAGTTTGCTTCTTTTATTAATATAGAAGAGTATCTACCTAGAAGTAAATGAATTTAACAGCTTAATAAATGTGCTTTGATTAGTAAGTTACTACTGCAGAAAAATGATAAACCTCTTGCAAAGTACATTAATTATTAAATATGAACATATGTGATGGTAAGCAAATGGCCTGATTTAAACACTATAGTGTTAAATCAGTGTCATATAATGTTATGTTTAAATTAAATATATTAATTTAAGATATACTATGGAGTACAATGCATTCTCTAAAATTCTGATAGAGAATATTTATATTCATGGGAGTTATGTATTATCCAATGATCGAAACAGATTAGGCAAAGATAAAAATAGGATTATAGTCTGATAATCACATTTGGCATGTTTGTGTGTGTGCACACAATTGTGTGTATATATGGATGTGTGTATATTTGATACTGTCAGATTAACGGAACCAAGAAGCTTCTCTAAAATAATATATTCAAAATACATTTTGTTTGCAAATGTGTCATTCACTGTAGTCCCACAAGAAGCAAAGGAGACAATAAAAATTTTCTGCTTGTCATCCCTGCACTTAAGATCCCAAATTAGAGTAATTAATCTTAAATCACAATAGTTTGATATGAGTTGAGTAACCATAATGCTATTTATGACAAATATTGTAGTCAAAATTTTTTCTTAAAATTGTATGTACCTTAATTACTCATATGTTATAATTTCTCATAATATAGAATCACTATTTAACATTTTGTGATGCTTGAATTAAAATGCAATACCAGTACTAATAGAGAATGTTTTTGGTTGTACTTTTCTAGGTCTCAGGGTGGTGAACTTCTTTTTGAATTCCTAACCTGTGAGCTTTTGGTAAGATTATTACTAATGTACTAAATTTTAGAGTTTTTTTCTTTATTACCCCTGCTTGATAGCATTTAGTAAATGTAATAGTAAAGGAAATTTGCATGATTTACTTGTTACCTTACCATACGTTTCCATAAATGTTGAAGAAACTGATATTTTCTATCCACATATTTATGTTCTTGGATAGATTATAGTAATATAGTCATTTGATACAGTCTTTGATATGATATTAAGTAAATTTGAAGGCATCGTTCTGAAAGGTAAAGATTTATACTACTGGAAAATAGTTCTTTAGGCATGAATGACAATTTTATATATTAAAATTTTTATAGTGAGTTCTATTTGATGCCAATGAATAAAGGCAGTGAGTTATTGAAAGTAAAACTTATTTTATCGCCTGTCAAGATTTATCAAAAACGGGTTCTTCTATGAAAGCTTGATATTAGAGCTTTAGAGAGCCAAAAGTAAAGTATGTAACTATGGAAATAAATGATAAGAAATAACCAGTGACTTCTAAGGTGACTTTTTTGGCATCGTGTATTTGTTAATTTCTGTGGCTAAATGCATTCAGTAACATTTGTAAAAATGTAAATCTGGATTATGCTTATAATTAATTACTCCAGATAGTAAGTAAATCTAAGTTTATTTGTGTTGGGACACTAATGAGGTAATTTTTAGTAAGACAATTTTCACAATTCATCTCTTCTTTAATAGTAAACATGATGAAGATTTAGTTTGTAGTTGATATATGAAATACAGATAATAGGGGCATTTTTTTATACATTTTATATTTATATCCTTTGTCACAAAGGTGATTGACTAAAACTCCTATTGATTTGGTTATACAGCATTATCAAAATGTATCTTGACGTATTTTAAGTGATTGTAGGCATCTTTAAGGTGTACTTTTTGGTTGTACTTTAAAAAAAAAAACTGAACAAACGATTATTAAAAACAAGTGTTGTATAAAAACAAGGGGAAATTTCTGTGCCCTACCAAGAGGACTCTGCTGACAATGGAAGAAATTTTTATAAAATATATTATTTGGATATTCGTAAAATAATCATTTTATCCCCTAGAAGTATTTTTTTTAAGTTGTAGCTTATATTTCACAAATATACCTAAGTGAATATATCTCATAAATTATTTCAACTTATAAAATGTTACAATTTTTTTTAAATTTATTATCATCTCTGGTCTTTTTAACTTTCTTATATAAACATAATATACATAGAGAAAATTGCTTGTTTCTTAAGTGCACAATCTCAGTGATTTGTTGCAAAATGAACATACCGATATGACCAGCACTCACATAAATTGAGCAAACAAAAAAACATAAGAGTATTTTGAAGCCTCACACCTCGCTCTTTTCTAGTAACTATACTCACAGAGCATAAGTGCAATGTTACTTCTAGAAGGAAAGATTACTTTGCCTCCTTTTCTACAGTCTATGATTGAAATCATACAGTAGGTATGATTTGCTTCTTTTGCTCAACATTACATTTGGAAGATTATGTACAGTAGTAAATCACTCATTCTTATTGCTGTGTAGTATTCAACTGTGTGAACATACCAAATTATGAATCTTTCTCCAGTTTATAAGCATTTGGGTAGCTTCTAAACTTTAGCTCTTATGAGTAGTGGTCAAATGGACATCTGGAACATGTCTTTTATGGAACACCTGTGTGCATTTTGTTGGGTATTTAAGACAGGAACATGTTCTGCTTTAATAGATATTGATAGTTTACCTGAGTGGTTATGTAAGTTTTTGACAACAGGATATAGAGTTCAGTTGCTCCATATACTCACTAACAACTGGAATTTTTTCATCTTTATATTTTAGCCATTCTGGTGTGTATGTATGGATATTTTAATTTGAATATCTTGAAGACTCATGGTATTAAACCCTTGTTTTTATGGTTATTTGTCATATTTGTGATGACAAATATGTGGATGTTCTCTTTTTTTAAGTATCTAAGTTTTTTGTACTTTTTCTACTACATTATCTATTATTTTTATTATATTATCTATCTTTTTACTATATAATGGATATTAAATACTCTGTCAGATATGCACGGTGGTATGTTGGATCTGGTTCAAACTGATTCACTAAAGCCAACTTTTAAAGTGTCAAAAATTTTGAGAGCTGCTTGGTAGTTTGAAAATATGCCATGATAGAAGTATTTATACTATGTACACAGGCAAACACAAAGAAATAGAGCTTTACCCTTTCTTCTAGAGAACTAGTTGTTAAACATTAACTAGCACACCTCGATATTTATTTTGTATGGTCTTAAATCATTCAGTGGATTTTCTTCTTACTCTCCTCAACAGTGTCTTTTGATGACTAGAAGTTCTTAATTTTAATTTATTCTAGCTTATTAGGTGCATTTCTTGTATGATTAGGGTTTTTCATGTCCTACTTAGGAAATGTTTGCCTTTGCCATAGTTGCTAAGATATTTTCTTATGGTTTCCCTAAAAGCTTTATTGTTTAAACTTTTACATGTAATAATCTCTAGGTTTTAAATATATCTATGGTATTATCCTGTGCATTTAAGATATTTAGGTGCATAGATTTTCATTAGACTAGTAATTACTCTGTATATATTTTATCTTATTGTGAAATTAATATATAAACATGAAGATACTGATATTTATGTTTATTTAATGTTTTAATGTAGCTATTTATAAGCAATTTGCAGTATTTTATAAAGTTAATATGTGTATTCATGCATTGTCCACTATAAATTTCATACACCACAATCAGTTATGTGGCTATTATTTTGAAATAAGTATTCAGCAGCATAAAAAAAATTAATATTTGACTTTAGTCCTAAATGTATTATGAAAATTTATTTTCACTATATATTATTAAATAAACTCAAAGTCTGCAGAATACGCATTTCACAGAATCATTAAAAAACTGAGGATATTAATCTGACCTTTAGGCATTCAAATAAAAATATTATTAAATTTATATAGTTGCTTCAAAAATATTATGTTTAATAACTTGCATAAACGTGACAGCCATGATAAATGCAGCCTACAGGTTAACTATAGAATAATATTGTATGCACTTCATTAAGATTTTTATTTACCTGTGACAGATGAATGTTTGTGTGTATGTGTGCGTGCATGTGCATGTGTGTGTATAGATATATAATTTTAATGAAAATTAGCATACTTGTTTTGTGCCTGGTAGGAATGATAGTATAAAAATCAAATCTTTCTTAAAATTCTGAGCCAATTATGTAAATGTGTATATGTTGGCCACAGATCGTAGTATCCTATTATGCACCCTTTTTGAATTACATGTGTGTTTCCTCTTGAAATAATCATCTTGATTTAAATACACTCAGTTTTCTCCATAATGACTGAAATATTTGAAAGATGTAACAAAACATAATGGAATTAAATAATTATTATCAAATGGAAGGTTTAAGAGTTTCAATATGCACATGTCAGATTTAGCCTGTTTATTTTTAAAATCTCTGGCTTCTTACTGGAAGCCATTTTTAACTTCAGAGTAAGTCATAAACAGTGGAAGTACAAAAACAAACTGAACAATATGTTTTTAATAGTTATTATTTTTCAAAAATTATAATGACAAATTTCATGAGGAAAATTTTAAGTTTATAATTTAAAATCCTTGAAACTAAAAAATGATGGCATTTTATTTATTTTCATATATTTGGAGAGCACAGAATTTGCATCAGTGAAATTTTTTCTTTTAGACTTTCTTGCCTATTTTTGATAGCCAAAGGTGATGAAATATATACAGAGTATACTAATTAAAAGCTAACTAGTTTTTTTCAGTATATTTTTGCTAAAATACTAGTTTCTGTGGCATAATTAAAGCAGGAAGAACAAAAGTGAAACACAGAAAGGTGTCTTGAATATTAGTCCAAACATATTCTGTGGCATTAATAGATATCTCTGATCCTCCAACTAGTCATTTCAAATAGCTAAATAATGCGTCTATCTGTGAAATACATACAGCACAGGTTACATAGGTAAATATATTTGGATTTAATTCATGAAGGTCTTTCTGAAGATAAATGATAGTTAATGGGGAAAAAATCCACTTAATAGACATAGACTTCAGATAAAAGTAATCGATGCCAGTTAAATATACTTTACTTCATTTTCAGAGATGGCAGAGCTTGGGGACAAATAAAGTTCAGACATGTAATTAGCATACTGCATGAAAGAACATTGTAGAAAATGAAGAACTTTTAACATGTAAATTGTTTTATTATGAATGATTTGAACTCAAAATTAATATATTGAATTATGCAATAAAATTTTAACCTGAGAACATGAATGCAATTTAAAAGGGCAAAAAAAGTAAAATGCAATCAGATAAAAATATTTCTAAAAAGTTTTGGTAATATAAATGAAGAGTGAAATTGAGAATAAAATTACTGGAAATAGAAGATACTCTATATTTTTTTAGTTCCTATTTATTTTTAGTACCTATTCAATTATATATTTATTTCATTGAACTGTTAGAGTATTTTGACTTTTTCTCCCTGAGAAATAGAAATATTTTCTAGTACCTGGCATGTTGTCTATCAATCGCAGATGTTCTCTAAATTTTTTTTTTTTAATCTAGAAAATCAATTGTATGGAAATTAGAAAGTTTGAATTTCTTTTGCTAAATCAAATATTTGTTTTCTCAAATACATCCCCTTTTCACCCTTTCCAAACCCTCCCATCCTCTCTCTCTCTCCCTTTACCCCCTGCTCTCTCCCTACCCTCTCCCTCTCTCTTCCTCTTCTTTCCCTCTTTTTCTCTCTCTTCTAACAAGCCTTTATGAAGTATTTACTGTGTGCTAGAAAGATGACTAACATGTTATAATGTTGTAGCAGACAAGACATATCTTTATTGATATTACAATCTAATGAGAAAATGTAGATTAAATAAATGCACAAAATAAATTGCAATTTTGATAAATGTTATGAAGGAAAACATTCTCAAATATAGAATGTCTTAACAGGAGTGAATATTTGAGTTAATAGTTTAAAGGAGAGATGTAGCTCACCACATGAGGGAATGGAGAGGAGAGGGAGTTTAAAGAGATTTCTAGGAGTTAAGGAAAAAAGGAACTTGGAATGTTCAAGGAATTAAAAGAATGTTAGAGAAGTCAGAACATAGTAAGAGAAAAGGAGAGATGTTTGAAATGAGATAAGTCTTGTAGGATATTATGTGTATTGGATTTTTTGTAAATGCCATTGAAACCATTGAATGCCTTTAAGCAAAAGTTTTGTTTTAAGATAAATGATTTGTGAAGAATGAATTAGTGAGAAATAAGACTGAAACTTGGAACATCATTTAAGAGGACATTTAGAGAGTTCTTAGAGATGTGATGTCCCGAACAAAGATGGGATCACTTAGATCGTTTTACAATCTATTTGGAGGCAAAACCAAAATAACTTATCATTGATTAGATGTAGAGGGTGAAAGAAAAAGAGGCAATAAGCATGAGGCCTAGATTTGAGCAATTGATTGTGTAGCAAGATCATTCCCAACTGAAATGATCAAGATGCAGTTGAGAGGTAGGCTCTAGTAAAAGAATCAATAAATTCCCTATGGGATCAAGGATATATTTTCTTAGCTCTTTGCACTTGGAGTGATTTGCATTTGTTACCTCAGATAAAAACCAACTTAGGAGTGGGGAATGAGGATTCAATAGTGGACATTCTAAGGATTCTTTAAAACTAATGATCTAGTTTACTATAGCTAATGTTCTGAGTTAATGTTTGTAGAAGTAAGTATGAATTGATGCTGTAATGCATATGGTAACTATTGGCATGTAAACATTCTATGAAATGAGGCTGAGAGTATAAATTTAATACAATAGATTTTGACAATGTTTGGAATTTTAAAATAAGCCTATGGTGAGATCTGGACAGTATATAAATGGAAAGAGGTAACAATGGCTGTGTATTTTTTAAAGGAACAGGAAAAATGGGAAAAGATTATTTCCATGAGCAAAGAATTTCTAACTTTAACATGACCTCTTACAGTTGAACATAAGCAAAAGTAGAAACAATATGAGAGGACAAATTTACTGGACAAAGGGGAAATTGAAAGATCTCTATAACCTTGTGTCAACATCATAATTTTCTACAGAAAATGTCATCTCTCAATTTGAGGGAATCTGATAGAGAAAAAATGAAAACAGAACATTTTCCTCATTTTATTAACTTGCAAATAGGTTTCTATACATTTATATCTGCCTTCTTCGACAAAGTAGAAAACATTGGAAACCAAAACTTTCCTGTAATTACTCATAACTATTTGTCTGTGAAGGTGGGACAACTGTCATGCAATTATGTTTGCAGCATGAAATTCCTGTTGCATTGCCTTGTTTCACTTATTTAATAGCATAAATATGTCATAATTTACATCCATCTGCAATCTGACATTTATTCTAACACATTTTACCTGGAAATTTGATTTTAGGAATTTTTTTTTTTTTTTTTTTTTTTACATTTAATTCAGACCATCCTACTCCTAAGTAAAATAAAATATTTCATGATTGCACAGTAGAGAGATCTGAATATTACCTTTTAAAAAAGAGGAGGCAGTCATGAGACCCTCACCTCAGGCAGATCTGAATTTAAGTCTTGTATATCCCTAACTATAATCTTGAGATCAGGATATAATATTTAGCCATGATTAATAGATATTAAAAAACTTGGCATTTAATCATATGGCTTCTCATTCAGAGTTTCTTTTTTACCCTTGATAACCATAATTTATGTGGGCAGCAGAAGAATTATAATATGGTAAAGAAACAAAATTAAAACTGTAATTATATCAGAACTTTTATCTATCAATTATATATATTGAATTTTCATATAAATAGGCTAAGTATACTTATTTGAAATCTCTTGTTGCATATTATAATAACATATCCAGTAAGTTAATTTCTATGTATAATTATTACAAAAAGGCAAATATATTCTCTTCAGTGTAAAACATTCCAGAATATATATCATTTCATCTATTGCATCTTATTTGAATCTGGTGGGTTACAAGGAGAGATAATGTCATTATGAACACATTTTTATCTTGAACTAAATTTAAGAGTAAAAGATGTTTCATTTATTTTGCTGGATTTGGAAGAGGTAAATATATTTTTAAGATAAATAGATAAGTTTCTATTGTCTGCTTCAAGTTTAGCTAATGAGTAAATTATCACACAGACTTATATGGTATCAATAAGAACTTCACAGAAATTCTACTAGTACTCTACCACTGTTCCCAAGTACTCTGAGATGGGCAATAATTTGTACCACTGTAAAAGGAAATGAAACAATATGGAAGGTGGAAAAGGCTGAGGAGGAAAATTTATTATTACTCCAAATATATAGCAACTTTTAATAGATTCGATAATTATTATTCTGTTGATATTTCTATTGTGCTAGGTATTTATATTTATAGGAAATTATTGAGTATGTGTGTATGTGTGTGACAGAAACAGAAAGAGATTAAAGATTCTCTAAATATTTTAAAGCAAGATAATTGGGATCTACCTTTCCACTACCTTTGCCTCTACCTTAAAAATATCATTTAATAATATCTGTAAAACAATGGACAAATCATAAGCTCTGAATATATATAATTTTGGGACAATGCTAGTTTCTTTCTATGTATAGATTTATAAAATGAGTTTTTTTCCAGATATAAAATCTATATTATTTAGCTAAGATAGACTCTCTCTGAAAGTGTTAAATGAAAATTTTAGTTAAGTGAAGCTTTTTATTTTAATGTCTTTGAAACCAAGAGTTAAGATATTAAAGTGTACTTTTCTCTTATTACAAGCGATGGTGTTTATGATCAACTGATACCTAAATTCAAACAAAAATCTTTGAGAGGTTTATCTCAAACCAAAAGGTTCTAACATGTCTCTTATTAAGAAGATTGGATTTCCATATTCATAGGATCTATATTTCTATTAGGATATAAATCTGTTATAGAGATGACATTACTGTGGCATCATTATTTTACAGTGATTCTATTTGCAATATAATAGCTCAGTAAACATTTTATCACTTTTTTTCATTTCAGAGATGTAGTTTTGAAAATTGGAATTCATTTAACATACATTTTTACTATATTTAAATACATTTTTATCTATTAACCCAATTATTAAAGTAATATTTGCTTTGAATTATTCATAAAATTAAATTTATTCATGATTTTTTATAGTTTCTTAAAAGTATGGTTAAATGAGGAAGTCTATTGTTCTTCTAATATAAATTTCAAGCATGCCAGTTAAAATGTTTTATAAAAGGCTTACCATGCAAAATTGTTTTGAATACTATTGCCAGAGCATTTGCCCACGCATGAAATAGAGATATAACTACAAAATGTTCAGGTCAAACCACAGCATCAGGAAAAGGTTGAATATAAATTAAGGATGAAATCCAATGTATTTGGAAGGGACTTCATTTTCTTCTTGAGAAATCAAAGGACACACATATTAAACTTGGTATGAGATTTCTCAAGTAACCCCCCCCCCCAATTGACTTTGCTAAGGACACACATAACAAAAGCACTGGCTTATTCATTTTTTTAAAAACTTTTAGAAATAATTTTGGATAAGAATATTTTTACTTAAGAATATTTAATGTACATAAATCCTTTAAAAGCATGGTTTCTATTCTGAAGGACACCTGGAGAAAGGATTTCAGCAGGGACCAAGCATATGAGTATATTCATTTTCTAATGTGTTCAACAATGAGTTACTAAAAGTAAGCAGTGTCTATAAAATCGTGCCAGTCCCTGGGCTACATACGGAATAAAAGCTCATTTTTAACCTCCCTGATTAGTGAAAAGGAAAGACGTGTGGATATGTATATTGTAAGTCAGCCCAGAATCAGTAAGTTTTATTGAGCATGCAAAATGTGCCAGGCAATGTGCTAAATCCTTTACGATAACTGGTGATTATCTCTTTTAACACTCACAAAATCCCTGCGACAAAGGAACTGTTGCTTCTAGTAAAACTGAGATTAAGGAATGAAACTTTCCTAAGGCTTCACAACCAGGAAGAATTGTAATAGAGATGGTACATCCTAATAGAAGAATATAAAGCAAATGTTATAGGAGAGGCTAGGATAATGATAAATGCTTGGGAGTCTGTGAAGACATCCTCCTTCGTGGGTGTAAAATGTGAGCTAGGTCTCATAGAAAGAACATGAGTTTTACTTAGTAGTGAAAGCAGATAAGGGGAATGTTTCTATCTAATAAGATTTTCTGGGAGCATAGCCTTCTGGCCTTCATTTTATCATTTGTAATATGCGATAGTGGGACATTATGATTACTAATTTTTTTTTAGTTCACAATTTTATGATATTATATCTATTTACATAAAAGAAAAAAGAACTTTCTGAGTAAGTGATAAAGATTCTTCTGAGACTTCTGCCAGTATGCCACTTATTCTCCAGAAAGAAGAAAGATTTTTTTATCCAGTGCATGGATAAAACATCATCTATTCTCTCCAAAGATATCTGGTTGAGTCAAATTTTTCTCCCTTTAACGGATAATGGGAGGAAACTGTGATAGTGACATATGAGGCAGCAGCCCAGCTAATCCATGGTAGATGATAGTTCAGAATTCTATATTCTATAATCTCAATCATTTTACTTCTGTGTGGGGATTTCTTTCTTTGTTTATGCCTCTAAATGTTTTCTAGTTACTTTAGGAAAACTTTGTTTTAGAGTTACAAGGATTTCCCACACTCACAAGGCAGGAGCAAGGTATGTATAGCATCCAGAGACATATCACACAGTGCTGATCGTGATAACAGTTTAGGCTCCCAGAGAAAACCAATGTTGTTGAGAAGACTACAAAGGAAAGAAACAGAAAAATGGCTATGATTGTACTTTCCCTTTAATTTGGGCTTTTTTATGGAAAATTGAGTGAACAGAGTTAGGGTGAATTTGTCACCAAGGGTTTCCAAAAGTTTTGAAATATCATTTGTGATTGTGAGACATTAGCATGATTTATTGGCCAAGAGAAATTTGAAAAAACCACCATTCTCATTTTAGGGAGAGTTTCAAGACAATGGAGCAAACTTGTAAAAGTTAGCTAGGTGAATCGGAGTTTTCAGGACCTAAGTAACAAAGAAAGTAGTAAATATAGAGTAATCCTACTTATGCCGACATACCTGCTTTTCTGCATATATTAAGTCTTTGTAATAACTAGAATCACAAAATCGGAGCGATCGTGTATGTACACAGGAGAGGATGAGAAGGTTTCTGTGGTGAGAATTATTGCAAGAGTCAGTGGGACACTCTCAGATGAGTGAAACTGTTGCCTTGATATAAAGAACTGCAGATGTGCATTTGGAATTCATGGTTTCAACTTTCATAATAAAAAGAACATCAATAAAGCTTAGAAATTTCAGGAGAAATAGAAGATCACAATATCAGAGAAGCAATGGGGAAAGAAGTAGTTTCTCAAGTCAGGGGGCCTGTGTTCAAATCTCTTGGACAAGGTAGCCGTACTCTGTCTTACGTTAACTCATTTCTCCAAGGGAGGGTTATAATCATTCCTAAATGATTACTTAGTGCATTATAAATAATAATGAAAATAGCAAAAACAACATCAAGAAAAGATCATTGGATTTGGTCATTGGAGAAGAAAGTCATTAAAGACTTATCAATTTATTTACTATGTTGAGTTTTTTTTCTTAAATGAGTATTTTGACAAACTGATACATTGACTATGTCAGTATATATGACTCTGTGCTTAGCTTTGTAATTGTGTAATAAAGATGGTTTACTTGAGTATTCTATTTCTTGGTATATAATAATAGTAGTAATAGTAATAATAAAAACAACAATAATACACATGTAAACACTCATTTGAATACTGTTTATAAAGCCAAAAGAATTGATAAAGAAAAGGTAATCTATATGTTTTTAAATCAAGTAAAGGAAGTAATAAAAACAATAAAAAACACTTGAATTATTTTAAGACCTTTGGGCATTCCTATTTTTATGTTATCTGGCAAATAACATAGTCTTTAAATTTGCTCTTGAAACAATATAATTATAATAGCAAAGAAATCTGAAAACACTTTTAACTGTATATAAAAGATCCCTTATTTTAAAAGGAAGTAGATACTAAAGATTTCAATGGAGAAATTGCATATGAGACAAAATTATCTGAGAGTAAAAGAGGAACATAGTGTAAGGGGAAGGCAATAATTGCCTGGTTAGTTTTAGAATGGTATAGGTTTAGCTATTTGATGCTGACAGATAACATTTCCAATCAAAAAGCACATCTGTAATAATGACCAGTGCATTTTGGTGAACACGCTGCACTAATAGTAAGAGTTCAGAGTTCTTTCATGGTCAGCCTATGACCTTTCTCTTTAATTCAGAAATGGTCCAGTTAATATAATCATTATTGCTTGCTAAAACTACATTGTAAAGAAAAAACAATTCAATTATTCTGTTCTTAAAATCTGTGCTACTCTCTACTTATTAAAAGAAATCAAGATTAACTTACATTTTCTGAAAATGGGAAACTGGAAAATTAAAGGTAATATTTTTTTCCAGTCAGCCTCAGTGAATTTATTTGAAACAAAAATGATTTTAAAATACTGCTTAGCAAAGTGTTTTCCATTCATTCGATAAAAATTCTGTGTACTTCCTAAAAAATAATTACATAACTGAAGACTCAGACAGTAGGTTAATATAATCTTAAATAATCCATTTCTTTATGGAACTAGACACAATGTATGTTTATGTTTTAATCTACTTAATTGAACTTGGGGTATGAAATGAGTCTTTTTTACATCAAATGTATACTATCTTATCTACTATCGTGAGTAATTTTATCTTTCACCTCTAAAATAGAAGTGAAAAATATTCAGGAAAATATTTCACAAATTTAAACAGAAGTTTAAAAAAATACTGTATTTTTGCTTTTTCATTTAAATACTAAAGTTTACAAAGAACAACAGAATAGCCTTAATCATGCAATTCTTTTTTTATAATTTCTGTGACATATTGATATTTTTTCTCCTAAAATAAGGATTTAAAAGAAAAAGATGAAAAAGCAATACATTTATTAGTAGCTAGTGACAAGGAATACAAAGATTTCAGAATGTAAATCAAAAAAAAAAATTACAAAAGGCAGTGCCAATCATAAGCTTCTAGTGAGTGCTTTAGTGGATAAAGTACTCCCACCATCATCTCTATCCAGGCTGGATTGCTAAGTAAAATTAATTCCATTTTCTACTTTTAGATTTTCTTCTGTCAAATTTAGAAGGCAGCCTGCCAGCTATCATTAAGATTTTCTTAGAAAAGAAGTGCTAGAACATAAAAATACAGGACTGTTAAAATCATTGTGTCAACACAGTGGTTTAGAGCGGTTGTATGCAAAATTAGTGTGTACAACATTTCTTAGAGAAAATTTGTTAAAGCATAGATTTTCAGGTACCCTGCTGTCCAGGGTGTCTGATTCAATAGATGTGGAGTAAAGCCTGAGAAGTGACATTTTAATTAAGCATTCTAAGGTGATTCTGATGCAGGTTGTTTTAGATCACCATTTGGGAAACTATTTTCGAGAGGAATAAAGAACAGAATATTTTTTTATGTGAAAAATGAAGTGGGGAGAAAATTGGTAATATAAAAAAAAGTGAAGAAAGGTAAGTAATAAGGGGGGAAAGGGGAAAGCACTTCTCAAATTGAAGTGCTTGGTTAAAATTAATCAGTTACTATTTTACTTAATCTTCACAAAATCTCTATGAGAGGTATTATTACCTCTGTCTCACAAAATAAAAATCTGAAACCTAAACATACCAATGCCTTTTCCGTGTATTGCCACCTTGTTAGATTCTAAAGTTCATGCTATTTCCACTATACCAAGCAAAGCTGAGGGGATATGTGAAACAGGGAAGAAATAAATCATTTATGCAACATCTCAGAGAGAGGCTAAAAGGTTTTTGTGTTATCTTCCTAAAAACCTAGTAACAGTTATAGGTTAAGGACTAAGAATTAAAAAAAAAAAAGAAAAGAAAAGAAAAACACAATCCCAACCTCCCTAGTAACCCAATGTGTGCATGAATACACACACACACACACACACACACACACACACACACGCGCGCGCGCGCGCGTGCATGCAAATCTTATTCACCACCTGGAAACTAATGGCTGCAGATTTGTTTACAATTTTCATTATGTCATTAATGTTCCCAGAAGGTTTTTTAAATCCATCATTATTCACTTTCTCTTTAACACTTTGTGTACACATATTGCTAATGATTCAAATTTCTTAGGATTGTGCTCATCTTGATCTTTAGAACATTTAGAGAAAAGACACTTATTTTGGCTAAAATTTTTGATTGCTTTCATATAGTTAGTAAACTTTAAACCACTTAGCCAATTATCATGAGTCAATTCTGGTTTATGAAAACTTAGTTAAAATAATTTATCCTTGAACTATGAATTTTCAAAGATTGTCATTTCCCATTACCTGAATTTAGAAGTGGGGAAACTGAGACTTAGAGTGACTGACTTCTATTTTTATTTTTTTAAGTTAAATTTATTGAGGTGACATTGGTTAATAAAATTATATAGGTTTCAGATGTGCAATTCAATAATGCATCATCTGTATATTGCATTGTGTGTTTACCACCAAAGACAGATCTTCTTCCATTACCATTTATTTCACCCTCTTTACCCTTATCTCTACCTCCCCCTTTTCCCCTTTGCCTCTGGTAACTGTTAAACTGTTGTCTGTGTCTATGAGTTTTTGTCTGTCTTGTTTGTTCATTGCTTTCAGTTTTAATATCCCATATATGAGTGAAATCATATAGTTCTCGACTTTTTCTGTCTGATGTATTTCGCTTAGCATGATATCTCAAGATTCGTCCATGTGGTTACAAATGGCAGCATTTCTTCTTTCTTATGGCTGAATAATAATCCATTGTATACGTGTCCCACATCTTTTTTATTCAATCATCTATCAAAGGGCACTTTGGTTGTTTCCATTTCTTGGCCACTATGAATAATGCTGCAGTGAGCATTAGGGTGCATATATCTTTATGGATAAGTATTTTCAAATTTTTTGAGTAGATACTCAGGAGAGAGATTGATTGGTGATATGAAAGACATATAGATAGCCAACAGACATATGAAAAGAGGCTCGATCAACTTCACTAACTATTAGGGGAATGCTACAAATCAAAACTACAATGAGATACCACTTCATACCTGTAAGAGTGGCTATTATCAACAGGATAAATAATAACAAGTGCTGGAGAGGTTGTGGGGGAAAAGGAACCATCATACTCTGCTGGTGGGAATGTAAATTGGTATAGCTTCTTTAGAAAAAAGTATAGAGGTTCCTCAAAAAAATAAAGAATAAAATTATCATATGAATGACTTCTATTTTTTTATTCTTCTTTTGATCTTCTAAAGATCCTCTCTTTAGAAATTTATTAACTAGTATTATTATTCAATGCTTTCTCCAGAATAAGAAACACACAGACATACACATGCACACACACTCACACTCAGTTTTAATATCTATGGCAAACTTTTACCTTTGGTAGTATTTTTACTTACCTCCTGGAATACCTTTTTACTCTCTCTCTTCTTGTGCACTCTAATCTGCTAGCAAGTGCTGAAATATCATTAATGATTAATATTTTGAATGAAAGGGATTTAAGTGTGACATCTTTCAAGAGTATTATATTTTATCTGTGAAATTAAAAAAAATAATCGTCTCATTTGAAAAATGTTTTAATCATGTAATAAAACTGAATCTGAAATGATGGCCCTGGAATTAAGTAATAAAAATATTTTTAACTATCTGATGGATGAAAACTAGCACTCTAACTCAACGCATTTATAGTGCAAGTGTTACTTATTTCTTACTAATTGCCATGCCAAATTTTAAATCAAAATCTCTAAACTATACTCAGTTCTTTAATTATGTACTAAGCTCTTAATCTTTCTACCGATTGCTGGAGTTGCTCAGATGGCTTTTAGCTCATCTTCCTTCAAATCTTTAAATTCAGCAGATTTTTGGAAACCTGAGGCAAACACCTGTCATGTAAAATATATTGAATGACTGATGATGACATATTCCTGATCAACCAAGTTGGACAATACATAAAGAAAATGGAGTTCAACTTCTGATGGGCATTTTCTGCTATTCATGAAAAAGTGATTCAATAATATTTACTTATTAATTGCCTCACCTAAATCCTTTAGTCTGAATACATATGGACTATCACCTCTTCACACCTTTGAATATATTGTTCTTATCTGGCTAGCTCACACATAATTCTGATTAAATAAATTATCCATCTGTGAATCCCTTAGGCTTAACTTTTAATACTTACTTTATATTATTTCCACATTGTATCTAGCCTTTTTTCTGCTCCCAACATGTCAGAAACAAGTAATTTAGTTGCTAAGACTTTTCATTTGCCTAAAGACAAACTTAACCTCTATAAAAATGTGCATGTTATCTTGCTCTCTGTTTGATATACCATGGATATCTGGGAGAATCAAGATTAGACTTTTGTCAATTTGAATTTTTGATAATGAGGTGGTAGGAAATCGGCAGTAAATGCATTGAGAAAAAAGCTCTAAAGCATATTTAAGCTTATGAAAACCTTTCAACAGAACATATTTAATTCTGGTAGTAATAAAACGGATGGGATTTTGTAAAGCTGAGCAGAATTCAGCTTCTAATATGTCAGCTTTACATGACAGATTATTAATAAACTGCCACTGTTATCACTTGATACCAATCTTCAGTGACTGCCTATTTTTGAACTTGAAACCCACATAGTTTTTTCAAGTAATCTTTACTTTGTGAACCAGTTTCCTCTTTCAAATACATTTTTTTTCTGCTCTGTAGAAATTCTTGTGTCATTTAATTAATGGTTTCAATTTCATTATACTAATATATTCCAAAAATCACTAGAGCATTATGTGAGTATAGATATATGATAGATATATGATAGATAGAAAGATGATAGATAGATAGAAAGATAGATAGATAAATGATAGGTTTTTTTTTAATTTGATAAAGATGAAGTTACAGCAGAATAAAAATTAAGAAAGAGGATTCACTTTAAATTAGGTACCTAAGAAAATGAGAACGTTGGTAAAATCCATTTTCTCAACTAACCTTCTCCAGTGTATTTGCCTTTTTCTGTCTTTTGTTTACCTAACTCTGTTGTAGATATACCCATTTTCTACTGCTTTACCTTTATTAATTCAAGAAAACACACTGAGCATCTGTATGCAATAAGTATTGTGCTAGTGTTAGAAAACTAAAACTTAAAACTAAGTTAACAAAGCCTGCAGAGGATTTAAAATTCATGAGGGCTTTACAAGGTCTAAGGTCATCCTCTAGGTACAAAGGAATCGTCATCTAGGAAGTTCTCTGTGATATACAAGTCCTTGTCACTCAATCAAAATGAGCTACCCATCAAAGGAAAGTTAAAAGGTTCTTTGTAATAATTTGTAATTAGTGTGTTAAGGAACATAGCATCTGATAATGATAAAGTGTGTATAAGTTCATAGAGAAGACAAAACAAATAGAAAAACCTAAGATTCATGGAGGGATGAGTCACTAAGTTGTATATAAGTAGCCTATGTTATACTTATTGTCAAATTAGATGGTTGATGTCAAAACTGTTTACTCCTTGGGCAAAACTGAAAATAAGGTTCATATTCTTAAGTATTTATCAGTATTTACCAAGCACTTACTCATTACATACCACACTGCTGGAAAATAAAACCGAAGTATATAAAAGATGATTAGCAGAATATTTGTGGAAATTAAGAATCCTGATTCTGCTTATAATTAATTGCGTGACCTCACAAGTCATTTATTTTCTCAGGTCCTCCATTAGTTCAAATATAAAATGATAAGGATGTATGTGTACTGTTGTGAATTTTGAATCCTTTCAAGCTTTAAATTTAATTATTCTTAATGTATCAGTTGGGACGTTTTTGGCCACAAGTAATAGGAAACTAACTTTCTTAAACTCTTAAAAATAGTTTATTATCATACATTATAAGGAGAACAGCTGTATATTTCCATGAATGATCAATTCAGTGCTTCATTGACATCATCAAGGGCCCAGGTTCTTTCCATCTTTATACTCTATCTCCTGTCATAGACTGTCCTTGGCTTATCCCTTCACACCTCATTTATCAAATGTATCATATGCCCCAGCCTAAAACAGCCATTTACTCTTGGACTAGATCAATCTTGTTTACACTCTGTATCTGAAAATGTGTCCTACTTCCACAGAAGCTCAAGGCTGCACAGAGAAAGATAAAGAGCTTTAAAAAAAAAAAATTAAGTTCTTTTAAGGAGGAGGAATGGTTCTTGGCTAGGCATCTAGTGGTATCTGTTATACTTATTATGCTTTCTTGGTATAGTACAGTTTTCCTGGAAGGATATTTTTATTTTTCCTGAAGACAAAATAGATAAATTGTGGGTCTACTTGAGAATAAAATAAGTCCTCAGGGATACACATATCAAATTAAATAAGTGAATACCAACTAAGTCCATAATTCTTATTGTTTACAGTCATATCCTTTCCCAAAATTCTTTAATGATGTCTCATTTTCAATACAATAATTTAAAAATGTACAGAATAAAGATTTTGTTTCTCTCTCAATTGCATTGCTCTGTTTCTATCTGTAACCATCAGCATACATATTCCATTTGCCTTCAGGCTGCTGTTTTTGCCTATGTTATTCTCAACACAACAGTCACACTCCCAGTAACACCTGCCTTCTACCCCTAATTAATCCTTCCTGTAACTGTCCCTTGTACTTGGCCAGTTCATGAATATTTGACCAAAAAAGAGCTATTCTTCTGTCATTCCTTTAAGTTTCAATGATATATTTCATTTCCCCTGTGAATTACTTCATGAATCCTTAGGTGAACTATTGCTTTTATTTTCCCAGTGAGTTTCAGCCATATTCCTATTAGATTGATTATTTTATAGTTTTACATTCATTAGATGATCTCTCTCTCTGCACTGGACTTTACTTTTTGAGGGTAAAGCTATTCTTGATGCTTTTATATTTGACCCTATAAAACTGGCATAATGCAAGGTTTATTATGTGTTTGATAGAGTGTGTGCCTAGGCAAATGATGGTGCTTAGTTAGGGTACATAAACCAAGAAAATAACTGTATATTTCTTTTCTTTTTTGCACAAGAATAAGGTAAGACTAGAAATAAGATAGCCTAAAGAAGTGCTTCTCAAAATTTTCCACGAACATCAAAATATTTTTTTAGCCAAAAACTTGACCTACCCCATAAAAGAGACAATCTACAGAAAATAATTAGTAACAACCCATTACAAGTGCAAACTTTAAATATGATGTTTAATCTTTTAAAATCCTGTTAACTTTATATTTTATATTATTTAGTCTCTTAAACGTCTGATAAATCTATATGTCATAAAATACCTAGTTTTTTTAGGATAAAATAATGTTTATGTATCATCATGTAAAATCAATTTCCAGGAATCACCTTGTACATCCTGACATCTTAGGCAAACCATTACATAGTCTCTAAAGGGTTGAATTCTCTAATCAAAAATAGAAAATAATCCATGAGATATAATATTTTGTCCACATATCATTGCAAATCGCTATGTTCTTGAGTAACTTATCCTCACTGTATATTAAACAAATACATAAAATCCTTATGGTTGTGTTGATATAATTTACCTTTATATATGTATCATTGTTTCTGAAAAGGTTAACATGTACAAATTATTTTCATCTCTTTGAATTCAAAGATTCATATTCAAAGATTCACATAGGTATGTAACAGTCTTTAAGAATAGTTTGATTTGTGTTATTTATTTATAAATGTAAATATTAGTAGATTATGATTTCTTTAGACAAGTATGGAAAAGAGAAAAGAAATCTCAAGTTGAAATCACTAGGTAAGAAAAAGATCTGCAGTAAAAGAAAGCAGTTCTTAACAACATAACATTTGAGTTGCCACAAATGAGGAGGCAGCCAATACATGATTCATTCTGTCTCCATCATAGCATATTTATAAATCCATCTGACATCTCTGGCCTATTGGAGGGCTGAAAAATGAAATTATAGATTTCCTACTATAGATGACACCATCAACGAAGGGGTTTAGGGAGGGTTATTTGGTCATTTTCATTTATCTCATTTCTCTCCTTTCCATCCTTGACAGCTGTAACCCATAACACATAACACATAAATCCCAGGGAGCAGGGCCAAAGTTTAATCTCCTCTTTTTATTTCACCAAGGACATTTGGTTGTTTTCATAATTGTACAAAAAGATAAATAATATGTACAATTCTGGGAATACGTTAAGGTAGAAAAATGTAAAAAGTGATTCTAAAAGGTAGAGACCTATAATTTGTTCTTGACATCTGTGGCTATTTGAAGCAATTTCTCTTTACTTCATATATCTAGAAGTATTTTTATATTCTTACAAAATAATTTAGTAGTATTAAGAACAAGTTTAAAATATAAAAAATAAAACAACAACATAAAAAAGAGAAGTAAAGCATCTTAATTAAATCCATCATCTTCGGATGCAGATTTTGAAATATCAAGATGAATAGGAATTTCATGCAAATACCATCATCCACAACGTGCAGTTCTTCCTGATTTAAATGTAAACGTTTCACTCATCAGAAATGTATCTTCATTTCTACGTAGTCTTCAAAATTGTAAATTTAAAAGGCTGCATATTATTTCAGTTCAGAAGAATTACTAATTAAAACATATCAAGTCAGAGTTTAGTGGACTTAAAGATGTATGCTTAGAGAGTCAAAGGGAGAGAAAAGTTACCTAAATATCTTATTTTACAGTTACCAATTTAGACAATCCTTTACATTTTATAAAACCATTTTCTAATGTTATTAATAAGTTTTAATAAATATTTTAGTATTATCTTTCTTTTTCTTAATTTTTTATGTGACTACATAAGATTGAAATAGTTAATAGGAAATGGGAGAAAATTGAGATATAGGCAGTTTGAAAACTGGATGTCAGTCATTTGAGTTTTATTAAACAAGTACTGCATGTTCTTTTTTATTGAGTTACAATTGACATATTAGTTTCAGTTGTATAATATAATGATTTGATGTTTGTGTATATTGCAAAGTGATCACCACAATAAGGATAGTTAACATTCATCACCATACACAGTTATAAAAAATGTTTTGATTATGTGATGAGAATTTTAAAAATCCACTCTCTTAGCAATGTTAAAACATGCAGTACAGTATTATTAACTATAGTTGCTATACTGTACATTACATTCCCATGATTTAATTATTTTATAACTGGAAATTTGTACCTTTTGACTACCTGTATCCATTTTGCTCACCCCGAACCCCTGCGCCTGACAAGCACTAATCTGTTCTCTGTATTTATGACCTTGGTTTGTTTTTGTTTGTTTTAGAGTCCACAAAATAAGAAAAATTATATTTGTTTTTCTCTAATTTTACTTAGCATAAGTCCTTATAGTTTTATGCATGTTGTTGCAAACAGCATATTTCCTCCTTTGTTATGGATGGATAATATTCGTGTGTGTGTGCATGCACGTGAGTCTCACATTTTCTTTATCCATTCACACAGATTGTTTCTTTATCTTGGCTGTTGTAAATAATGCTTCCATAAACACAGAAGTTCAGAAATCTCTTCAAGGTAGTGATTTCATTTCCTTTGAATATATCCCAGAAGTGGAACTGCTGGGTCATATGATAGTTATATTTGTAATTTCTTGAGGACCCTTTATACTGTTTTCTATATTGGCTATACAGATTTTCTTTCCCACCAACATTGCACAAGGGGGACATTTGCTTCCTCAGATGCTTGACATTGGTCTCAGGAATAATTTATTGGATATGACACCAAAAGAATAAGCAAAAAATGCAAAAATAGTCAAGAGGGGCCATCAAATTAAAAAGCAAAGGAAATCATCAACAAAATAAAAAAAGCAACCAAATCTGATAAAGTATTAATATCCAAAATACATAAGAAACTTATTAAAATCAATAGCATAAAAGCCAAACAATTCAATTTAAAAATAGAGAAAGAACCTGAAAAGACAATTATTCTAAAGAAGAAATACAAATGACCAAGAGGTTCATGAAAAGAATCTTAATATTAGTAATCATTAGGGAAATGCAAATCCAAACCACAATGAAATATTAACTCTCTTGTTAGAGTGGCTATCAACAAAAGATAAGAAAGAACAAGTGTTGGAGAGAATGTGAAGAAAAGGGAACCCATATACACTGTCGGTGAGATTGTAAATTGGTGCCGCCACCATGGAAAACACTATGGAGATTCCATAAGTTAAGAATAGCACTACCATATGATCCATATTTATCCAAAGATATGAAAACATTAATTTAGAAACATATATTTGTGTCCCTGTGTTCATAGAAGCATTATTTACAGTAGCCAAGATATAGAAACAATCTAAATGTCCATCAAAGGATGAATGGATAAAGAAGATATAATACACACACACATACACACAATTAAATATTACTCTTTCAGTCATAAAAAAAGAAGGATATCTTGCATTCATGACAGCATGGATGGACTTGAAGGTATAATGCTAAGTGAAATAAGTCAGATGGAAAAGCACAAATACTGTATGATTTCACTCATTTGTGCAATCTAAAAAACCAAAAAACAAACAAACAGAAAAAAAAAACAAACTCATAGATACAGAGAACAAGTTGGTGGTTACCAGAGGGGAAGAGTGTTGGGAGCCAGTGAAATGAGTAAACAGAGTCGATTGTACAGTAAATTGCACAGTTATCATCAATTGATGATAACTAGACTTGGTAGAGATTACTTTGTAGTGTATAGTATAATTTGCAGTTGTCAAATTACAATTTTGCACACGAGAAATTTATATAATGTTATATGCCAATTTTATCTTAATTGAAAGTGCTTATTTACAATATTGCAAGGTACTAGGCCAGAAAACTGAGGACAAGTTAGATTCAAAAGGTGAAACACAATCTAGCCTTCAAGAGTTTACGATCTATCCTCAGTTGTTATGGGCAGTAACAAGTATAAGGCCATATAAAGGCATGTATTAGGGTACAAAATTAAATGTAATAGGAGACAGAAGTTCTATTAATTTATTTTTCTATATGTAAATTTCCAGAGGCAGACAATTTTTTTAACTTTTGCAGTCACTTTTATTTCTTTGCATTTATTTTTATTGTTACTATTTTGATTAATATTAATATTATATATTGTAATTAGATTTGTTTATTCTTTTCTCATATAATAGAATGTAATTTTATAGCTAATGCTTCCTTTACTTTCATTTGTATAAATGAAAACACATGGATTTGAGATATATTATGTAACCTAAAAAAGTACAAAACACAATTTCTTACATTACTAGGTCCATAAGATATTGAATTTAGCTTGTTTCTAAAATAAAAAAACAGAGAAGAAATCAGTTGGTAGAAGATCCCTAGCTATAGTTGCAGATACTATGTGAAGTATTATGTGTATGTGTGTTTGTTAGCAGAGTTGATGGGACCACAGTACAGTGAAGCCAAATTCAAGGAATCGCTCTATGTGGTTGTTTAGATTTATCCAAGTTATAACAACTAACTTTCTCCCTCATCTTAGTGAACCCATTCAATAATTTGTGATGCTGCTTAGAACGTAAATTGAGTCAATCATTATGGGGAAAACATAGATTTATGTGGGCGAATGATAAAACATGCCCATAAATATGCCCTAATAAAATATTTTATTATATTAGAAATTGTTCTAGAAGCTTACAAAATTAGTAATGCCATATTATTGAATATTCTACAGCAAATGAGCACAAAGTTTTATGAAACATATATATTTGCAGTGTAGCATATATGTTCTAAAAACACACTAAAAACTATAAAATGTCACGTTATACACTGTCTTAAAACAAAACCTAATTTTAGAATTGAGTCTAAATTTTCTAAGTATGTAGAATTATTTTCCACTTTATATAAATACTAAAAATTCCAACCCATGTTTTACTAGATTATAGATATAAAATAAAATTTGTATAATATATAATATTTTGAGCTATAAGCAAGAAAATTAAATTAAAATTTCTATTTTTCTGATTGGCTTTATTTCATTGAATAATTGAATATATTTAATTTTCCTAGGCTTAGAATTTTTGACCTCGTTGACCTATAATCAGCTCTTCATACTCTGTGTTATGGAGCAAATTCCATTAAGTCTAAGTTCCCTAAATAGTTAAGCAGAGTCATCATTTCCTCAGAAATTCTTTTTATCTCTATTTCTCAGTAACAGTGTAGAGATTCTTATTCATTTGAAGACACTGGTGCTGAATCCTAATGAGTCAAGCCCCAAGTGTTCATTTCATGGGTAATTTCTTCAGGTGCCAAACATCAACCAACATTTCCAGGTGTCAGAGTGGGTATGAGTGTTCATTTTCTGTTGGGTGGTGCCAGAACACATTTCTTTCAAGATATTTAACCCTACACTACTTTTGCTTGACACGCCTCCCCCTTAACAATCATTTCAAGATTTTTTTCTAAATAGTTATCAGTGTAATCTAAAAGACAAGTGACTCAGAGAGAAGGAAAAAATTAAAACACAACCATTTGTCACAGTGTGTACTAGTAAATCAATACTCTTGGTCTTAATAATGTTGGGACAGGAGATTACATTGTTCTCTACTCATTAGTCACACATTCATCTACAGAATACTCAAATATCATTTGAATGGACATTGTCTGGCATGTGGACTAAAAGGAGCCACATCTTTATTGGCACAGCATTGAAGATAAATTACTTGGTAGTGCTTCCTGTATTTCATATACCCACATGAGCACATTGATGGAGTTTGCAATTAATACTTTTGGATTCTTGCCCACTTATCCCTTGAAATGCTATAATATGAAGTGGAAGGTAAAGTTTAAATTTAACTTTTCTCTGTAGTCTGTAACACAATGTTTAAAAATGGCGTTAATCCTCGGTTGCCATATTTCCATCAGAATGTAAATCACTCCCTTAAAAAGCCACAGAGTCAGCAGCAGGCAAAATTCCCATATATAAGTTCTGTTGGAGGTGTGTGCCTGTGACTGCCCACTTTTCTTCCTCACTCTCATAGGGTTCAATAATCATCAATTAAGTAATTGATAGGTGTTGAGAAGTTATAAATGTTTAATTTTTTAGTCTAGATGTAATTATTAAAATTTGAAACATAGTAAGCACCTATAGCCTCCTTTTTCTAAAAATCTCCAGGTACTTATGGCTCACACCATGAATATTTTGATAGGAAGTCCCAAATATTGGTAGGTAACCATGGTATGGTCTGGTATATTTGGATTTACTTGATGGTAAAGAAAAATTGTATCCTCTCCTGCTCACCTCATAAATTTGGCAAACTTAGAATATTCATAATATAATTTAGAAGCATTCAAACACAGTAAAAGTAGCATGGTGTTTGGAATCCCAATCTGGGAAAAAATCTGTTTTCCATTTCTCATTTATGGGGCTTGGATCATTGTTTTAATTCTTTTAAGTCTGAGTAACTTCACCTTTTCAATGGAATGGTGTCATTTGCTGTTGTGTGAATGTTTCTGGAAATTGTTTTGTTAATTGTTTTGTACAATATTGGCAGAATGGTGTTTAATAAGTGTTAGCAGTGTATAACATTCTTAAGAAATTAGAAAAGAATAATAAACCTAATTCATTCATGCATTCAATAAGTATGAAATGTTTTCTCTGTGCAAATTAGCATAATAATTTCTCAGAAACAAACTTCTAGGAGTTAAATATTAGGAATTTTTTCAATCAATCAATTGCTTTCAAATTATCAAAGGAAATTATAGAAAAAGCAAAGAGTTGCAATAATCCATTTTGCAAACTATCATCCTAGACATTAGAATTATTGGTGAGCTTTGTGGCCTTTGTATCCATATTTAATAAAAAAATAAATCTAATAAATTGTTATATATGGCAATACAAATATGGCCTCAGTGTCCAGAACTTCTTTTATTTTCTGAAATAGAAGAAGATAGTTCACTCAAATTGGCTTTTGAAAATGGACCAAATACTCCAGATGTTCTAACACTGCCAGCAGAGCCTGTCTATGATCCATGTCAGAACTGCAGCTGTCAACATGAAAGCACACCTGCCACTGGTTTACTGTCAGCAAATGACTTTTCAATTGTATTAGGAAGTGAAGCAAACTGCCGAATGAAGCATTCACCTTTGAAAAGAATTCATGCCACAATGTGATTTTTCTTCATAAAAATTCAGGGATCTCTAGAGCCTTCTCAAGTACTAACCTTGAGCTCAGAGAGCAACACTAAAAATTAGTAGATAAATCTCAGACTGTTCTCAGGTCATTAGATAGAACAAGCTTGTGGTAGGTTCACTACAGAGAAACAAGTATTTGCACATTAATTAAAGAAGCCCTACTACAAATTAGCACAATTCACTTAGAAAGCAGGAGTAAATTATAAAATAGAACTAAATAAACTTATTCGATATTCAATATTTCTGAGGATTTGATTGAAAAACTCATTGAGATGATAAAATTTTAGATATTTGGAGGTTTTAGTTAATGTTTTGAGATATAAGTAAACTTGGAAAATGGCAACTGACAATGAAATTCTCTCCAAGTAAAAAAATGATGACTCTGACTTCAAGTTAAAATAATCTTCCTCTGCTTTAGTTTCGTTATTTGTAAAAAAATGAGATACTTATACTTGTCTTATATCAAGAATAGATGAGATTCTGAATTCTGATGATTCTTAAACTTAGAAGAGATTCGGAGGTGGGGCATCAGATCCATACACTTAGAAAGCCCTCTAGGTAATGGCGATGAGCAGTTAGGTTTATGCATCTTTTAGATTTCTTTGTGTTTGTAGCTTCTTTTGCCACGTGGCTTCAGTTTGCTTCTTTCTTTCCATCTATCGATCTATTTTTTTATTTACTTTCTTCTTCTGGCAACTATGACTTGCCTCTTTCAGCTTGTCTTTAATTCAAACTCCCTGAAAGATTATTTCATTGTTCTATTTAGTCATTCTTTCCCTTTGGATTACTACCTAGCAACACCCCGACTTATTATAGACCACCGGCAGATATATAAATTAACTTGTACCTAACTCTTGTCCAGGCTGGTGGGACTTGGTTGGTAGAGTTGTATGGTCAGCTTTTTATTACCAGCTTTGTGTAGGACTGTAGGTACTCATTTACCATTAAAATGAGAATCCAACTGAATTAAAGAAGGCTTAATGAAAGGAGGGCAGAGGATATAGTGAGAATTGCTTAGAGACCAAATACGAATGTACTATCCGTAGCCTCTGTTCTTTAAATTCATATCTAGTTTCATGGGAACCTGTTTCAGAACTCTAATAGGTAGATACAGAGTGAATTTACTGACCTGATATGTATTTGTAAAATATTGAATCTATCACCATTTAACAGACATTTTAGATATGTTTACTTTAAAATCGTATATACATAACTATATTCAAGTGCTGTTTCACTTATGTTTTATCATGTATATAACAAAGCACTTGAATTTATAGAAGATCAAATATAAACAATGTCACCTAATACCACCATTGGAAAACTGGGACTATGCTAGCTTTAGTGAATATCCTTTATTTTAAATATCTGTTTCTAAAGGTTATAAAATTTTGACCTCAATTTGTCAGCTTTATAAAATTTTGCAATTAAGCATTTAATATTTCTTTCATTGTAATTTCTTAAAGCTTATTAAGTTCAGATTATCATTAGAAATGATCTCCTCCACATCACAGCAGCTTCTTGAAATATCATCAGATTAGATATATAAATAATGCTAAATGGAGACTCTCTTCAATGATAATTTATAATTCTGAGCATGTGACTATAATCATTTATTTATTTATTTCCTTTTTTTATTAATTTTTATTATGATGACATTGGTTAACAAAATCTAATAAGTTTCATGTGTACAATTTAACAGTAAGACATATATATATATATATATATATATATATTACATTGTGTTATAACCATTTAGAATGCTAACACTATGTATATTTTACCAAAACTAATACTCTTTGAGGACATTGCCTCTTACTCCTCCATCTATTGTTCATTTTTGCTCTGTAATGCTTGATGTACTAGAGAAGGAAAATGGAGCTATTATGTATGGGTAAGCTAAAAAAGAGTTACTCCCCCAAAATACTATAAAATCCACTATAGTATTTGAAATCCTAAATGAGTCATTTTTTTAAAAATCTAGAAATTTTCTAAATTTAGAATCCTTGACTTAACATGATTAGAAAAATAGATTTTATTCCAAACCATACTATTTTTTTCTGAAGCTATACCAACTTCCTCAGAAGAAACACAAAGATAACTTTAAATATAGTTGCAGTCGAAATCAGGAGATGATAGCTAGAGATGCAGAGAAAAATCCAAGATTCAGGATATTATTTTATTGCAGTTTATTTTTTACATATTAATTATGTGAATATTATTTTTCACATTTTTAAATATAGGAATAACTTTTATACAGTGAAATTTTATATCTTAACTGCATAGTTTGATGACTTTTGTCAAATGTATATCCCTTTTTATCCCACATCCCTGTGAAAACATAAAATATTCTCATCAACCCAGAAAATTTCCACATCTCCCTTTTCAATCTCTGCTCCAAGAAGCAACTACTTTTATGCTTTCTGTCACTATAGATTAGTTTCGTCTGCAGAAGAACTTCATATACGTGAAATCATACAATAGACAGTCTTTTGTGACTGGCTTTAGTTGCTCAGCATAATGATTTTGCAATTTAAATGTTTTATATGTATTATTAGTTATTTTTTTATTTCTGAGTAATATTCCATTGTGTGAATATATAACAATTTATGTATCAATTGTTTTCGTTTTTTTTTTTTTTGGTCTATTATGAAGAAAGCTTCTGTGGTCATTTTTATAAGTCTTTTAATTGAAACTTTGTTGAGATAATTGTAGATTCCACATGCAGATGTAAGAAATAATATAGAGATTCCTTGCACATTTTTCCCAGTTTCCCTCAATATAACCTTTTGCAAAACTATACTATAATGTCACACCAGGATATTGACATCGATACAATCTACTTATCATATTCAGATTTTCCCACTTTTACTTGTACTCGTGCGTATGTATTAGGTTATATGCAATTTTATCACCTGTATACATTAGTAGCCACTAATGACCACAGTCAAGATACTCAATAGTTCCAACTCCACAAGCATGCCTTATCTTGCTCTTACATAACTGTACCTACAACTCTCTTTAATCCACCCGTCTATTACTAGCTAATTCTTGGAAACCACCAATCTAAACTACACATCTAAAATTTTGTCATTTCAAATGATACATAAATTGAATCATGTAATGTGTAGCATTTTAGGATTGGCTTTTTTCATTCAGTATAATTCTCTGGAGATTAACCCAAGTCGTTGTGCATATCAAGGATTTATTTCATTTTATTGCCGAATAGTGGCATGAATTTGCCATAATTTAACCATTCACCTGTTGAAGTACATCTGGACAAATTGCAGTTTGGGACTACTGCAGGTAAAGCTGCTATGAACATTCACATGCAGGTTTTTATGTAAACATAAGTTCTCATTTTTCTGAGATATAGATAGATTTTATGGATTGAGTATAATCACTGGGTCATATGGTATTTGCACAATTAGGTTTATAAGAAAAAGCCAGACCATTTTCCAGATGTCTGTCCTATTTTACATTCACATCAGCATGTATGAGTGGTTTTTCCTTCCTTGAAAGCGTTTGATGTTGTCATTAATTTTCCTTTTTTCATTTTGGTCAGTGTGTAGTGACATGTCACTGTAGTTATAATTTACATTTCCCTGAGAGCTAATGATATTGAATATCTTTTCATATACTTATTTACCATCTCTATATCCTCGTCAATGAATTGTTTATTCATGTCTTTTAGTCAGTTTCTAATCAAATTGTTTTTTACTGATGAGTTTGAGAATTCTCTATATATACTAGATACTAGCCTTTTGCTATGTGATTTGCAAGTAGTTTCTCCCAGAATATAGCTTATCTTTTTATTTCATGTGGGCATTCACAGAGTAAAACCCCTCAATATTTATAAGATCTATATCAGTCAAGATTCTCCCAAGAAATTAAATTTTATATATATATATGTGTAAATATGTGTGTATGTGTGTGTATGTATGTATGTATGTATGTATGTATGTATGTATGTATATGTGTTTGTTAGATGTATATACACACACATACACACACACACATTTGTTCTCAAATCTTTGCTCTTAACGTTATCAACTGATTAGATGAGGTCCATCAACATTATGGAGGGCAATCTTCCTTATTAAAGTCTACTGATTTAAATGTTAATCACATCTAAAAAATACCTCACAACACTTAGATTGGAAATAACTGTTCACCATAGTCTAGCCAAGGTGACACAAAAAAAAATTAACCATCATAAGTTCAATTTATCAATTTTCCCTTATCTCAATCATGCTTTTAGTGGCTTAAGAATATTTGCCTAGCCCTAGATCCCCAATATTGTCTGTTTTTTTCCTAAAAGTTTTTACTTTTATGTTTTATATTTAAGTCTATGCAGCAATTTGAGATAATTTTTGTATAGGATATGAAGCTTAAGTTGAGGTTTATTTTTTTGCCTATAGATGTATAATTGCTTCAGCACCACTTGATGAAACATTCCTCCATTGAATTGATTTTGCATTTTTGTCAAAAATCAGTAGAGCATATTTGTTTGGCTATATTTTATAAAAGTATTTTTGTGACATATTTTTATTTATCTTGGGTAAATGCCAGCACATGAGATTGCTGGATCATAGGCTATATTGATGTTCAACACATTCTCAACAGTGATTCATGCTATCAGTCTTGTTGATTTAATTCATTCATATTGGATGTGTAATATCATCTCATCATGACTTCAACTTGCATTTCCCCAATGACTAATCGTGTTGAACATTTTATTATGTTTCTTTTGGCTATTCTCATTGCTTTCTTTTGAAGTATCTGTTCACTATTTTTGCCCATTTAAAAAATTTGGTTTTGTCTTTTGATTGGGTTTAAGAAGTGTCCATATATTCTGCATGGTAGTCCTTTGCTGTGTGTTTGTGTGTTATTTGTATTTTTTTCTCAGCTTGTGGTTTGCTCACTCTTTTCTTACCATTGTTTTTTAATAAGTAGAATTTTTAAAAATGTGGATGAAGCCCAATTTTCAATATTTTGTCTTTTATTAGTTTGTGCCTTCGGTGTCTTATGTAATCATTTTTGGCATACTCTAAGATTGCAAAGACATTTGCCTATGTTTTCCTTGAAAAGAAGATTTATTCTGAAGTTAGAATAGTATTTTGGTGTAGTGTTTTAAATATATAGATTATATGATCAATTTGTTGGGTATATAAATGTTGAATAACTAAGATATACACCTGAAACTAAAGTTAGTTATATTTTAATAAACATCTTTTCATTGAAAAATAAATGAGCAAAAATAAAAGTGCATAAATGTAAATATATATTATGTAAACTTATCTGATAGCATTGATTAAACTGTCTACATTCTAATTTTTGAAAAAATTGTTTCTGTTAGTTACAGGAAACAAGCATAGAAATTAAATAAATATAATTGTGAAATTTTCTTTCTCTCTTTAGTTTTGAAAATTTGTGCTTAATTTTTGAAGATCTCAAGTGAATATGCATTTTGGATGGTTATGTGTACATGATGAATTAAACATTTTATTATTATAAAATATCTTTCTTTACCTCTAGTAACATACCTTGTCTTGAAGTCAATTTTGTCTCATACGGCACTCCAAATTTCTTATGAGTAGTGTTTATAAGGTGTAATTTTTACCATTGTTTTGCTTGAGTCTTTATATACCAGTGTGCCTTATATAAACAGCAAATAATTGCATCTTTCTCTATCATACACTCTGACAATCTTTACCTTTTAATTGAGGGAGTGGCTTACAGTTTAGACTACTTTAATTTAATTATTGATAAATTTGGTTTTAAGTTTATATTATTGCTATTTGTTTTCTGTTTGTCCTAAATCTTATTTACAATTTGTAATCCTCATCTTCCTTCTAATTTCTGTCTGGTAACATTTCTATCAGCAAGAAGTCATTTCCTGATATACATATTTGCAGTTGACAAATTTTATTTTATTTTTCAGCATGTCCTTATTTCACCTGAATTTTGACTAGATAACAAAATCTTGGATGGAAGTGTTTTTTTCTGTCCCCCTTTGGCATTTTAAAGATGTTATATTTTTGTCTTCTGTCTTACATTGTCAAGAAAATTTTAGCATTGTTCTGGTTACTATAATAAGACCTTTTCTTGAGCTATTTTGAAATTTTTTGTCATTATTTTTTTTTAGCATTTGCCTATGATATGTGTTGGGTTTTCTCCTGATATATGTTTGTGTGTATGTCTGCATGTGCGTGCGTGCGTGTGTGTGTGTGTGTGTGTGTGTGTGTGTACATATCATGACTGAGATGCACTGAGAATTTTTAGATTGGTAGTTTTCGTTTTCATCAAATTGATAGAACTTATGGAAAGTTTTAAAAAACATCCTTTTCTCCTCTAGGCTTTTCTTTTTTTTTTTTTCTGACACTTCAAATAAATGTATGTTATACCATATTATGAGATCCTTGATATATCTGAGATACATGTCAGCCATTGTTTCTGTGTCCTTCAGTTTGGACATTTTCTACTGCCTTGCTTACATGTTTAGTGATTTGTTTCTTCTGTAGCATATAGTCTGTTAGTAAGCACATCTAATTAAATTTTTATATCATTTATTTTCTACTGTTTTCAGCTTTTCATTTGATTTTTTTAGAGTCATTTTCTTGATCAGAATCCCTATCTATTCACGTTAAATGTATCTTTTTCTTTAAGTTATTGATCACATTTACAGTGTATGTTTTAAAATCATTGTCCAACAATTCCAACACATGTATTTCTATTGACTGCTTTTTTACTTCTGGTTTTAGGACAAATTTTTCTGTTTCTACATACGTCTAGTGATTTTGCTTGTGTGCTTGTTATTGCAGAGGCTATGATTTGAAGGAAATGGATTGTTACTTCTGCCTTAAACTCTATCTTAAAGACTTTAATTCTGACTGTCAGTTAATTTCTTTGTGGCTTAGCATGATTTTGTGAGCCTGGCATATAAGATTTATTAGGGTGGATATAAAGTAGCCTTTACTCTAGAGCAGTTTTATTCCTAAGTCCTTGCCTTTCTGGAATCTCTTGTTAAAAGGCTGGAATGTTAATATAAGTGACTCTACTCTAGATGACTAGAATTCTATTTCCTTTCACTATCGTGTGGCCTAAAGAGTCTCCATTCAACTCACAAATCCATAGCTTTTCTGCTTTGCTTTCTATTCTCTAACTCTGTGCATAATATATTTTTATACCCATTTTTCTTTCACTTCAGGAAATATTTATTTTTCAGATCTCAAGTAGGTGAATGGAATTCTATAATTTACTGGGAACAAGAATTATTTATCAACTGTAGTGTTTTTAAGCACTAAATTGGAATTTTTAACTGGTCCATGAATGTTTACTTTATCTGAACAGGAAAGTAAATAATTTTATCAAATTTAGCTCTTGATGTAATGTCTTAAAGAAAATTTCAAACACATAAAGAAAAAAAAGTAAATTAAAAACAGTTGGGTGAAAAAAGATGGTCATATTTGTTAGATTGTTCTGGAATTCTCCACCTAAATTAAAAATAATGTAACAATTTAATTCAATTTATTAAATTTTAAAAAATCAGTATAAGTTCCTCTAGATCATCAGAAGGGACAAATACGCTGAAGTATAAAGTAAATGTCCTTCTCATATAGATATACAAGAGCATTCCATTCCAAGACTATTACAACTGTTATCTATAGAGCTCTTGCTATGTGACTGCTAATACTGAACCAAGTATTTTACATGCATTTGAGTCTCAAAACAGTCTAAAGTACAATCTTATTATTCATGTTTTAAAAATGAGGATTCCGAGGTTTCAAGAAGTTGAGTAACTTTGTCTCAGGGCTATTCCAGCCCTGACATTGGTGTTCAAGCAAAAAATTTACTGAAAACAGATTGTGACTCTTAATATCTACTGCCTCACTAATCTTATGATAAGATTTCCATATTTATCTGGTGCTTTAAATGCTCTTTTATTGAATAACAATGTTTTCAAATATCTCCATTATATTTATTTTAATATATATATTTTATAAACCTCAAATAAACTTATAAAATGAAATACCTCAAAAATATATAAAATGCCTAAAAGGTCTAATTTTTTTTAAGTCAATTACCCAAGGTACATTTTAATTTGTATGCACAGGAAAAGCCAAGTGGATCTAATTTGCATGGATGCAAAGAATGCATGCAGATATTATAATCATAGTTTTTATTAATTGTTAATTTAAAGTCAGTTTCTCTGTGCTTCAGAATTTAACAGAAGGCAATTTCAAGAGAAGTTCTCATAATATTTTAAGTATAATATATAACCTACCAAGATAGAGTATTTTGAAAAATATACTTCTTAATTGAAGATATAAACCTTAATAAAGTTAAGAAATTTGTGTCATATATACTTAACAAATGACAATGAGATCTAATTGAACACATTTAAACAGAGTAAACCTTTTGGAAACTTTATTGAATAAAATACATTTTCACATAAGAAAACTTAAACATTTAATTCAATCAAATTTGTCACACAAATTAATATTATAAATAGCCAATAACATTTTCTCATATATTTGATTTTTATGATAAAAAATGTTAGAGAAAATAGTAAAACCTACAGGCTTAAATAAAATGAAGTGTGGTTTCGTAAGGAGCAGTTTGATATTAGTTTTGTATTAAATAGGCTTTCTAAATGCTCACTGTTTATTCATAAATTTAATTCAAACCAAGGTTATTTTGAAGTATATCACAGAGATACGGGCAGTAGCTTAGATGCATTTTCTACAAGAGAACAGATTAAGTCTAGTTTCATGAAATTTGGAGTAGCTTACAAAATTGAAGGTAAAGGTTCTAATCTGACAGCTACTGGATAAAATTTGGACTCAAAGTAAATAGTAAGAGCTACTAGATAAAATTTGGACTCAAAGTAAATTGTAAGAGCTTCTAATAATATGCATTTAGTAAACACAAATTATGTGAAAAATAAACACATATTATGATTTCACTATAGTAACTTTCATGTTTTTAAGTAATTAACTCTTTAGAAAAATCAAGTGTATAACACTGTAGTAGGGACTGGATTACAAAGAAGCCCAGGACCAATGTTCATTTATTCTCCAACTAATTTTTTTTTGTTGTTTTCTGTAATGCTCAAGATAAATGGCTTTTATCTTGGTCCTGTATGTGACATAAGATGAGCTCTGAGACTTGCAAAAAGTTCAGCAAGTTATTTATATCTCTTTTACCCATCACCAAAGAAGTATATCCTTAAATATACTCTAGTTTGGGGAAAAAAAAAAAAAAAAACACCGAATCTTTTGTCAATTAAATTTTAGGGGACTTAGCTCATCTTTTTATGACATAATTTGTATAAATATATATTAAGTATTATTGATATAATGATATTAAGTCCAGTAAATTTGGTAATTGTATATGCTCTTAGAATTATCACCTGAAGCAAGATGTAGAACATTTGCATCCCTCTAGAAAGTTGTACGTATTTCCAGTCAATTCCACAACTCCTGTACCTACCAGTGGCAAAAGTTTCTGATTTCTATTTCCATGATTAGTTTCATCTGTTCCTAAAAAAATGTAAATGCAATCTTAAAATACTCATTCTTTTATATATGGTTTCTTTTGCTCAATTTAATGTTTCTGAATTACATTCATGTATTTATCAGGAGTCTTATTTCTTTTTAGTGTTGGGTGATTTTTCACAGTATGAGTATATTACAAATTTGTTTATTCATTTTCTTGTAGATAGTGGGATTGTTTTTAGTTGCCATGCATATTCTCATACAAATCTTCTTATGGACATATGTTTTTATATATTTTGGATAAATATCTTTTAGTGGAATTATTGCACTTTAGGGTAGGTTTAGGTTTAGCTTTGTAAGAAAATACCTAGCAGTTCTTCAAAACAATTGCACAATTTTATGCTCTTACTAGTGTAACCATTAGCATTTTAGAAGAGTTTCAGTTGCTTTAATTTTTGGCAAACATTTAGAGTTATCTATATAGTTGATTTTAGGCATTCTAGTAAATTGAAATTGTATCTCACTATGATTTAAGTTGGTTCTCTTTAATGGCTAAATGATATTGAGTACCTTTTTGTAGTACTGATGACCATTATGTATCTTCTTCTATGAAGGGTATATTTAAGTCTTTTGCCCATGTTTAATTGAAATGTTTATATTGTTGATGTCAGAGTTCTTCGTATATTCTCTGTTTAAGTCTTTTGTCAGAAGTAAGCACTACTAATAATTTTCTTCCACTCTGTAGTTTGACTTAGTCACTTTCTTAATGATGTATTTTGAGGAACAGGCATGTTTAATATTGATAAACTTCACTTTAACAGTTCAACTTAACATTCTTATGGTCAATACTTTTATGCCTAGCGTAAAAAATATTTTGTGTCCTATGTGAGAAATATTCAACTAACCCATAGTTTGAAGATATTCTTCTTTATATTACTAGCTTTTATATTTAGGTCTATGCTTTCTCTCAAACCAATTTTTGGTGTGAAGTGAGAGAGGAGTCAACAGATTTTTTAAGGAATTTGTTCATTTCATCTGAATTATCTAATTATTGGCATAAATTGTATTTTTCTCTTTTAGTCATTCTTTTTCTTTCACTATCTCCTTTTTCTTGGTTATTGTAACTCAGAATTTATCAATTTTATTGATCTTCCAAAGAAGCAACTTTAGCTTTGTTAATTTTATCTTTTGTCTCTTTTCTATTTTGTTGACTTCTGCTCTTATCTATATTATTTCTTTACTTTGTTCTTATTTACTTTTTGGTTTTAAAAACTGAAGTCATTGATTTTAGATGTTTCTTTTTAAGATACCTCTTCTACCCCAACCATCTAGCCACTGAGTTACACTCAGAGTTCAAATACATCATAGCTCTTATCGCTGACTTCCTGCCCTGTTGCCACTCCTTAACAGACCCTGACTATTTGAGAAATATTCCATGTACCTCAAGGAGAATCCCCTTAGCTCTTCTATCCTACCTTTAACCATCAGTCTATCACTTTTATGAACTTTGTGAATGTCCTTGTGAAAAAGCCTTGCGATTCAGACTTGTTCTGCAGTTAAGCCTCCCTGTCATTCTAATTTATCATGCCTGCCACATGGCAATAAAGTCTGTTAAAAGTTCAACTAGTATGTATGTTATCTTTTGCTACCCTAAAACAATGGCTTAAACATCAGAGTTCATTATGATTCTCATTGACAAGGCAGTTCTCCACATGATTGTTGAGATCATGCATGTGACTGAATTTAGCTGGTAGCTGGGATCAATTGGAATTTCTAAGACAGCCTCTATCCTATTTCTGAGTAGAAATACAAACCGTCCATTAGTGTATCAGTTCTCCAAAGTATTTCATCTTCCCAGGCCTTTGCATCTTTCTGGGCCTTCCAGTATGTACTCTCAGTCTAGCATTACCTGGATTTTCTTATTTCATGGCAGCTAGGCTTCAAAAGAAAGTATTCCCGAAGAATAAGCCCCCAATGTACAAGCACTTTTCAAGTCTCTGCTTGTGTAATACTTCTAACTTTGCCTTGACCAAAGTCTTGTAGGATAGCCTAGGAAGATAGGTTCATTGTGGACCACCAGAGCAATTTTTAACTTATGCCTGAAAATCTGTAGCAGTATGTCTTCCGGCCACTCAGCAAAGATGAAAACAGCTGTAGATATCTTCCCTCCTAGAAAGGTTTCTTTATTTTTTTTTCTTTATTCTTTTTAGGTTACTTTGCATGCTCAGCTATCTGAGGGATTACAAAACAAAATTGAAATTTATGATTTTATAGATTACCCATTTGTTTTCATGATTAAGATGGGAGCAAAAAACTCTTACAAGTTTTTTGCACCTAAACTCTAAGTGGAACCAATGCCTGCTACTTGTATTTCGTACTTTCTCATTGCCCTTAATGCTTCAGGACCCCATAACTTTCCCTCTTAAGCTTAGTGAATAATCTTATTTACTGATGGCACAGAAAACAGAAGCCAATAGGGGTCAACTTCCTTTCACCAGACCTATAAACGTGGCTAATATAATATAATATAATATATGTAATACAAATAAGCTAATATCTTATTTCTTACCACAAGCCTTTTTTTTTTTTACACCCTAACTGGAAATCTCTTCTCTCAAGTCCCATGTTATCTGCTTTATTGATACTTTTTCCTACCTAGGTGCCCCTATTTTTGGATGGCCTCTGGTTATTTAAGTATATATTAGGTTCCATTCTTTACTGCTATTTCACTCAGTGCTTTCTCTATCATAATTATCACTGCATATACAATTGACTGTTAACCTGTCTATAGCCCACTCCGTAGCTTCACATATGCACACATCTTAGGCCATAAGCTTCAGGAGGTAGAAATTATTTCTCTCCACATCACAGCTGTATTCCCAGCACCAAGCATAGTGCCCAACACTCAGTGTGTACACAACAAAAATATGTTAAGCATGTGGATGTGTATTAACACATGTCTGATCATGTTACATGAGCATATTGCAAAACCCTGGCCAGGAGATACTAGCTTAGTGACAAAATAGTAACTGGTCAACATTATAAAACAAGAGCTATATGTGCCATAGTAGAAAATATAAAATTATTTTAACTTTGTGAATTTTATTTAGTATATTTAATGACTTTACAAGACAGATTTTTGGGGAAGGAAAATAAAAAGGAAGCACATTCTTCTAGGAGGAATCTCATTCAAAAAAGGACAAATTACACACATGCCTTTGTAAATGCTCATTCTACTTTAGGAATATTATTAATGGGGATGTATATGAGAATGACGTGACATTTGGGAAAAGACTGGAAACCACTGATTTTTTTAAAAAAAACGGATTACTAAATGTGGTTTGGTTTCTGTGTTCTACTTGTGCTTAGAGTTTAGCTAACTGGAAACGCTTTTCATATTTACTGAAGCAAAACAGCAGTTTACTAAGTAGCATCCCAACATCCTAAAAGAATTTAATGCAGTTTCCAAAAAGGGGTAACACTCCCAGTTAATGGCAGTGAGCACTGTGAGAGAACTGATTTTACAAGTACTTTTTATCCAGTGCTTTAAAAATTCAGTGCACTCAACACAGATAGATGTTTTAACCCTTTCAGTTACGGTGTATTTCAAATGTCAGAAATGGTTAATGTGAATAAATTACCAAAGAATTACTAGAACTTGAAAAAAATATTTTAAGAGAACATTTTAGATCTGGAGGGACTCCAAAAATCATCTCATGACTTATGAGAAACATGTGGCCCAGATAAGTTTTGCTTATACAAGAGAATACTAGGGACAAAAGTATTTTAGAGGAGAAGCCTTCTACCTTCTCAAGATGTGTTTCCTCTCTTCCTCTACCGCCCCTTACTTTACACTCACCATGTCCAAGCCACAGAAACTTTCCTTCTCCATTCAAACATTCTAAGCATATTCCTATTTAAGAGCAATTGTACCTGCTGGTGATTGTGCTGGGGGTGTTCTGGCCCTATATCCTCTCACAATTGACTCCTTTCCATCCAGATCTCAAGGAATATGTCACTTTGAGTACTCTTCCTCAAGTAACTTCTTTCCCTTTCTGCCATTATTTTATTACATCACCCTCTATTGTTTTCTTCATAGTATTTACCTGAAATTATATTGTCCATTAATTTATTTTGTATTCTGTCTCCTCACTCTCGAACCTAAGTTCCATAACAATAATATAGTTGACTTACTTACTGCGCTATCACTAGAGTCTAGAATAGTATCTGGCACTAGGAAGCATTCAGTAAGTATTTGCTGCATGATTGAATTATTTACTCATATATCTGTGATGCCAGTCTTGTTACAACATTTCAAAAAAAAAAAAGAGTATGCATTTAAACATATATTCAATTTTAGTTGACTCTTTTTTAACCAAAACTTTTTTATAATCTTTCTTTAGAGCGTTTTTGGGACATGGAAATGATTCTGTAACTGTTTATTGACATATATATCAATATCGATTTAAAAGTACATCAATATTTTTAGTCTTGTCTGCCTGCATTAATTCATACATCGCTATGCATTTTGCTTCTTGGCATCTGCTGATTCCAAATTCTCCAGTTTGCAGCATAGCACCAATGAGTTTGGTGCCATATGTCTGCCCTTCTTTGGTCCAAGTTTTGATCAGTCAAGTGATGGCAAGCTGACTCTTGCCATTTTAAGAAGGATAGGGATTTGATGTGGAGCCAATCCATTAAAATATTTTTTTGAAGATAAATGTGTTCTAAGCATTAAGGGGCAGCATAAGCTGCATTGTATGTATGTGTGTGTACAAAATTTTAAATGTTGCTGTGCTCATGTGTTTGACTAAAATTATTCTATATGAACAGTAATGAGGATTTTTATCCCCTGAAGGAGGGTAGTCTATTGTTTCACTCATAACAATATGAAAACTCAATGTTGCAGTTTAGTGATTTGAAACACCACCAACAAATATGAAAAAATACTTTGAAAGATGCTCTGATTATGAACTAATAGTGTAAAAAAATGCATCTAGAAGTCTAGCCTACAGCTTTCCTCTGACTCCAGTACAAATTCTGTTTAGTTTTTTTTAATTGATATCTCATTATCAAAAGTAGTAGAATAATTATAAAAAATACATAATAGCATAGAATAAATAAGAATACATTATGAGCTGCAGATTTTTTAATTATTAAAATCATCCTAAGGGTAAAGTTAAGAATAAAAGAAAAAGATACCAAAAGTTTGTAAAAATTGTTAATAACTTTTACCTTGAGATTATTAGTGGCTGAAGCAGAAATGGGAAAAGTTTTTTGCAGTATCCATGAGATAGTTTTCAAATACCAGTTATTTAAGAAAAGCAAAATTCATTGTTTTTTTAACACCGAGGTTGGGAAAAAAAAAAGCTGTAATAGGGCATCATAAAGAGACATCAGTCATATCTAAACATATCCTAACCACATCTTTATAGTCAATAGTGGGAGTTATGTTGAACTATGCCTTAAAGTAAGAACAGACACAAAAACAGATTCTAAGATAGGCCGTAGATATTTATTCAAAATTTTCAGTTTGCTAAGGTGTTCTGGACTGGTTAAGGGATAAAACAAAGACTGTTGGCTAAGTATATTTCAAAAACTTCATTTAAGGAACGTGCAAGTTGGAAGTGCCATCAAATTAAAAAATTAAAATGTTCAATTATGTCAATACATTAATGTTACCCACAATTCCCCATTTTCAAATTTTAGCAATATTGTAGCTCATATACAAGACTAATGGGACATGGATGTATATTCATATTCTAACTCAAATATTTACTAGGTATGTAAATATATAGAAGTTACTTAATTTCTTTGATCATGAGATCCTTTTCCTGTATAAACAAAAAATCAAATAGTTATCTATGCATCATATACCTTAGTAAGAATTATATTAAATAGCACAGGTAAGAACCCCCACCCTTATCCCAGCAGTACCTGACATATAGCAAGTACTCAATAATTAATACCTCATGTCCCCTTGGCTGCCACATGCAATATATGTATCAGAAAAATGTTCCTCCAAGAAACAGCGATATTGAGAGAAAGAATTCTTTCAGCAACATGAGTTGCAGGTAAAACTTTTGTTGAACCATAGGAATCACAATTAATAGATGAAAAGAGCTGATACATACTTAGCCGTTGCTGGACCATTCTCCACATTATACTGTTTTTTCCACTTAATTCCATAACAGCCTCAAAAAGGAAAAGATATGCCATACTTTTTTCTTGCTACAAGAAAGTTTTAATTGAAAACAAGAGTGCTGGGCTGAATACAGCTTCAGCAGATTCCCAGTTAAATTAGAAGGGGCTTTTCATTTAAGTCCTAGTGTTGATATGTCACTGTGCTCTGTCACTTTGAAAAGCGGTCGTGCTTTGTTATCAGCACTGAGCTCTGGCAGGCTTCTGATGTAGACTTAGACTAAAATAGAATGCCAGAATGATGAAGGCGCTGCTTACCTTCAAAAACCTCCAGGATGTGAATGTAGGCAAAGGTGCTGACATATTGCTCTGTCCAATCCAGTGGGTTTGATAATCTTCAACTGATCATTTTCACATTTCGGATTGTAATTTGAAAATTTAAAAGGGATGATAGGTTTTCAACAGAAGCCTGAACATTACTAATTCGATGAGATTTATGCCATCCAAAGACTTTATTTCTTAGGCAAATTATTAATGATTAATTCTTGCCCTTTAACTTGCAAATGCTATTTAGGAAGTCTTTAAACAAAGCATACTATGTAAAGGAGGGTGACCTGCCAATAAACAGTCATATGTTGAACAAACATTGTGTGCCAACCTTCTGAAAAGCACTGAGATAGGTACTGGAAACAGAGTCCCTGTCTTCTAGCAGGGAGACATATACAAAAATAAGTAATTATGAAAGAATGCAGCAGGTGAAATATTATGCATAGAATATCACTGAAGCACAAAAAGCAATTATCTTGATATCTCTTAGGAAGTAACAGAAATAGTACATGTCTAACCAGTATCTTTGTTCCTAATTATCAGACCAGCAAATTCTATCTATGGCTGAATATTTATATTGATATGACGTTACCTTTCTTGGCTAAGAGCAAGATTTCTCTTTGGAATAGCAGAACAGGCATATTCAAATAGAGAATGTTATAGGGAAAGTGGAAAGGTTTTTGAGGACTTACAATTACTATTCTTTCATACCTCTGCCACACTCCTCCAAACACAAATCCACAATTAAACTCTCTGTACAATGAAGCGTTCCATGTCTTTTTTGGTTGGTGATTTATGGAACAGAAATCTCTTCTGAAAATGCTTTCTTCTAGGTCTTCCATGCTCTTTAATGTGGGCTCACTTCCTACTCAGCATGTTTCTCCACATTAAACTCTGATAGGTATAATAAGCATATAGCTATGAGTGTTTAAGAGGGTATATATTATAAAAGAAAATAAGTATATTTTTCTACACTTGCTGCTTTTTAAAAAATAAATTTATTTGAAAGCCTGCCCCTCTGTAGGGTAGTATTTTACCAACACAGGAGTGCTGCTCTGAGCTTTAATCAATGGGCATTTGTTTTTCCACACTAATTTTAAACTACAAACTGACATACAAATTGAAGATGATAATAGGTTCACAGCTTTTCAATTGACTCAAATGTCATACTATCTTTGCAGAGCATTTGATCAAGTTTAATGCCTTTTAATAGTTTAAATCTTGGTTTTCTCTAATCCACATCATCCAAAATATTTGACTCCTACCTTAAAGCAAATAAAGGTAGAGGATCTCTTACATCTTCAATAAAAGTTTTCAAAAATGAATCAGCCACATGTTTGAGTCCTATCTCTGTGAGCAAATCCCCACAGTAAATCATTCCTGGACTGGGCTGAAGTCCACAGAGCAATATATGTTTCAGTCTAGAGGACTACAAATATGCAAATTGGCCATTCAAAGTTAAGAAAATACCTAGTTTTCCATATTTATAGATGCTGCTATTTATATTTTGCATGTGATTTCACCATTTCCTTCTCTACCTTTAGTCTGTTAAGTTCATGAATATGGGAGTTTATTGCATCTCTGTGCCTGGACCAACAGTACATGCTCAAAATTTGTTGAATAAATAAATAGCTGTCTTTAAGGACTATGAAGAAAGAAAGAACTGGAATTGTAGCAAGACTTTTAAAACAATATCATAAATACTGAATTCTGGCTCTAAAGGCAAAAAATAAAAATGTTAAGAAGGGCATCGATAAGGAGGTTCCTAGAAGAGCACAGCAGAAAGGTTCCAGGGGGCTTTACAAACACTATCCTCAACCTACTGATGAGCTGGCATTAGAGTGGGAATGTAAATCACAATTTTTCTTTTAAGCAGCACTTTCCAAAGTATTGATCTAAGACAAAACTCAGAGAATAAAAAAAGTGAAATGTCTTACAATGTTATTTAGAACTAACATTTAAAACAAAAATTTTCCTAACTAATATATATCAGTTCAGATATATTTATGTATTAAGTAATACATATATTATACATGTATATAATATTTATATATATGCAAGTAATAGATATATAATACAAATTTAATTTTTATGTTAACTTAAAACCATCTTATTAAACTGCTTTCCCCTTTGTCAGTGAATATCATCGTTTGATCTCTCTTACCTTTTTATTCTCAGTTGTGTTTTTTAGGCAGTTGATGGTAAGAAAATGAGCTGATTTTACCTCCCTAAACAAAGCCAAATAAGAAATGGCTTTGATCTCACTATAGAGGTAATTGAGGATGCCCAATATGGGAAAATAAGAAACATTTGACTGTTTTACTGTGTCCTCATTCTTTCAATATTATATAAATAATGCTGTTACAATGTCAAACGCATCATAAGAATAGCCTATAATATTTCCACTCACATTTTATAGAGAAACATTAACAAGTTGTAGCTGCCAGAATGATGCTCCTCCTTACTAGGCAAAATAACAAAGCAACAATATGTATGAGGAGATCAGCTATTTATAAAGAAATTGCCTTTTGCTTCTAGTTTTAAATCATATGCTGGCTTAAACTATGGTTTTATGGCTATTTATTTAATGTGTGCTTGTGTGCATGTGTCTATGTTTTCTTTCTAGTTACACTATCAGTTTATTCAGCAATTTTGTCACATTTTGACAACAATTAAGAGTTTTAGATATTTTACAGAATTATTTATCATGAAGCATTTCATCTTAAATACAATTTTTAAAAAGAGATAAGCATAGATAAGCTCACTTTACATTTTGTAAATTACATTTATTAAGAAAAATTATTCTGAATCAGTTTGCATTCTTCTCTGCAAAAAAGCATGCACACATACATAATTATTAAGACAAAATAAATATCATTTGCTCAGAGTTCAGGTATGATATTTATAAATTTATATGGTTAGTGGCTAAAAGATAACATCATCATTAATATGAAGGTGGTTTTATAAAGGCAGTGAAACAAAAGAAAATTGAATTAGATATGGCAAATTGAGCGGAATTAAGTTGTTTGAAGCATAGCATTTTTGTAAAATCTGAAGGTCATTCCACATGTTATTCATTTTGTTCAGTGGATAGCAACCCTGAATAATATATTTTTAAAATAGGCAACATTAATTACAGGGACAAAATTAAAATAGGCAACAGAACAAAACAAAATAAAGCTTCCAAAACATTAAAATCAAAACAGGGAGAACTGTGGCACAATAAGTTAATCAAATCATTCCTTTCATCATTCTGATAAAAGACTAATCACCATAATGCGAATGAACTCATTATAGACAATGTGTTACCTGAAAATGGAAAGAAGAGTTTAGATAGAGACTACTTAAAAGTCATCTCTGAGAATTATTAAGAAACCTAGAAATTGTATCATAATTCACTCTTTCATAATTAACCATTTATCTATTTCTGGTAGGTTGCACTTCTGTGGAATGTTTGGGATAAAAAAAAAAAAAAAAAGAATGACATAGGCCCTCCTTGATAGACTTCATTCTATCAAGAGAAAGAAAAATGTAAAAAAGTAATAGCACTGCTATCTGTATATATGTAAAATGTGTATAGATAATACTTATTTATTATATACATGTGTCAGAGTTTGTATTCATAAACCAAACCAGGGATGCTGACCATCTATTCGAAGTTCTTTATCACCATTTTCACCCAGCTCTTCATTCTACAATTATTAAACAACTCAAGGGGAAAATATAGTAAAACCAAAATATTAAAATACTCACACAATGGTCATTTCCATAGAGATTTTGCTCGTTCATAAGCAGCCAATCATATAAACTATACCAAGTTATTTTACAGTTGATTATACAGTTGTAAGTACCATTTTCAATGATTGCTTCAAGAGCTCTAATATGTACTTCTGGGATGGAGCACTGGGATGCAAGATTGAGATGGAAAGCTTATTTGAAATCCATCTGCTATGAGTTTCAATTCTAGCAGCCTGTAAAAAAAATCATCTGAACCACATAATCTACTTTAATATCCTCTCCCAGCTTCATGGTGAATAGCGGCACAGACCAAAAGTTGCAATGAACTGGAAAACATTTTCATGTAGCTTTTCTGAATTCTCAAGGAAATCTAGCTTGTCAGTCTCAGAAGAATCTTTAAGCCACTAATATATCTGTGCTTCAATCTGGGTGGGGACCTAACCAAAGCCTGAGTCTATGTGAAAACTGGCATTTAGAAAGGCCAATTCGCAGTTTTAAAGGGGATTGGCAGGATGCTAATCTGGATCTAGTGTCAGTAAGGACAAATCGTTACAGTTACTTTTAGGCCCTGAAGCAATACAACTTTCATTGCCCAGGTCTTGATTTTTTGGAAACGGGGCAATAATGGTCTAAGTATGTAACTTCTTCCCTCATGCAAGTCGCTTTGGATTTTATATACCACACAGACTTTTTCTTTTAAGTCCAAACATGTAAGAGTTCTTTATCCATCTTTGCTATGAATCACACTCATCTTATATTTTTCCCTAGCTCGCGTATTTTTTTCTATGCTCGTTTAGACTTTAATTTTTTTAAACAAACCATAAACAAGACTTTATCATATTTATGTCCATATCCTTAGTGCTTAATACAGAATTTGACATATAGTGATTGATCATCAGCACAAATGGTTAATTAATGTATATTATTGGGAAAATGTCTTGCTATTAACAAAGATTTCTTCCACATATGATATATAGTATGTGAATATATACATATGTATGTATGCAATATATATATATATGTATCAGTGATATATTTTTATGTAAGGTATAATCTGCATGTATCTATATGCATATATCTTCCAATATACAGTATATATACATATATATGATATATATATTAGTGATATATATGTATGTGAGGTATTATCTGCATGTATCTATATACATACAATCTCAACTTTACTAGCCATAATATCACAGCAAAGAATATATCTTATTTAAAAATATTTTTGGTCAGTAAATTAAACATAAACTTACAATGAAACCCAGCAAATTTACTCCTAGATATCTCTAACCAAAAGAAATGAAAGCAAGTGTTCAAACAAAAACTTGTACATGAATGTTCATAGAAGCACAGTTCACAATAGCCCAAAGGTAAAGAACACAAATGTCCATCAACTAATGAATGTATCAATAAAATGTGAAATAATTTCTACAAGGAATGTTATCAGCCATAAAAAGAATGAAGTACTAACACATGCACACCATAAATGAACCTTGAAAACTTTATAGTAAGTGAAAGAAGCCAGACACGAAAGGCTACATATTATATGATTTTATCGGAAACATGCAGTATAGGCAAATGCATAGATACAAAAAGCAGATTTGGGGGATAGAGGGATGGCAAATTAATGGATAGGTGGTATATTTTGAGGGTAATGAAAATATTATAAAACTAGATAGAGTGATGGTTTCACAACACTGTGACTTCTAAATACCACTGAATTTTACACTTTAAAATGGTTAAGATGGTAAATTTTATGTTGCATGTATTTTACCAAAACAAAAATGTTTGCGTCAGTTTTAATTCAAATCTTGAACTCATATTACTTTTTCTAGCAACATCTATAAGTTACATTTTAGATGACTGACTTGTTTAAAATTAATTTTAAGGGAACTTTAGTCTATTGTAACCTCTGCTCTGTATCAGTGAAAATATAACAAAATCATTAATTCTGTTCGTTAAAAATGATTCATCATCCTGCACAGTTCACCTTTCCATTTTTTAAATTATAATAATTTTTTTTCTTTGAGAAAAGGCAGGTTTTCATTAAATACTTAAATCTAAATAATGTCTTTATTATAGTAAATTTTTTTCAAAGAAAATTATTTAAAAAGCAAGATTTGCCTGTCACTGTATTATAGTTCATGTATTGACATAACCATTACTTTATAGTCTCATGTCATTGAGATCAGTATGTAAATTAACATAAAAGATGGAGTCATAAACACCAAAAGAGAGGTACCAAGTAAATGGTATAATTTTACAAAGAAGAAACTGTGTTTAAATTATGATGGGTCTAGACGAGCTTCGTTGAGAAATGTGAAACTCAACATGGATGTAGAAGAATTGATGAACTTCTGATAGTTTAATATAGTGGGATGGAATGGTGAGCATTCCAGGTGTCTGAACAAGGTGGAAAATTGTTTAGGATTTCAAGATTTCCTTTGGGAATGATCGAAAACAGCTTGCTAAATGTTTTTCACTATGTAATTATACCCACTGTGACACATCCTGCATATTGTGAGCTGAGAGGTCTTTCTAAAAGGCAAATCTGCTCAACCTAATGATGATGATAGTGTGTATTCTTATAGTGGTTACTGTGTTCCAGGTACTGTTCTAAGGGCTTCACAATTAAGCACTCAATAAGCATCACAATAACTCTATAAAAGTTTTGCCATTCCTGGCCAAATCTTTATAAACATTGTACAAAAATCAAATTCTGAACCATATTATGAGCTGCTTGTATCTTCTGACTCACATTCAAACCAGATCACTTACATACAAGTAGAACAATAACTTATCCAATTATCTAACAGGTCATTATATGCCACATATGCTCTCACTCTTCCATTTCCTTGTCAATGCCACTTCTGTAGTCTGAAATATATCCCCACTATGGTAACCAATGATACATTTTTCACTTTTATTTCTAAGTAGTATTTGATCATATGGAAATGTCACAATTTCTTGTTTAGTTAACACTTTATCTTTATGTCCAAGTTTTGGCTATTTAAAGCCAAATAAATGTTCAAATATAATTTTTATGTGTCAACATATGTTTTCATTTTGGTTGTGCAAATGCCTACTAGAGGAATCTTTGATTATTAGGACAGTGTATGTTTAACTTTATGAGAAATGGTCAAACCATTTTTCAAAATGGCAATGACAATTTTCATTTTCACTAGCAATGGCTTTCATCTTGAACAAAATATGATGACATTAGTCTTATTAATTTTAGTCATTTGACTCAATGTATAGTGCTATATTATTGTGATTTTGGTTTATATTTCCTAATAACTAATTATATTGACCATTTTTTTCATGTGTTTAATTTCCATTCATATATATCATCTTTGGAGAAATGTCTAATAAAATCAAAACCCCATTTTAATTGAGTTACTTGTCTTCATGTTAATGAGATATAAGAGTTTAGATATTCAAGTTACATGTCCTTTATCACTTATATGTATTAAAAATATTTTCACTCAGTGTAAGGCTTGCCTTTTACCTGGTTACCAATATCTTTTGCAGACTAAATATTTTTAATCTTGATGAGCCCAATTTATTATTTTTTAATGTTTTAAGTTTTTTACACCCAATCTAAGAAATTACCTAAACCAAGATCACAAAGGTTATTAAAGTTTCCAATGATAGATTTTTTTTTTCTATCTACAACTATAAAGATGCCTTTCAACTGTCTTCTAGGCTGAATATTTTCTTTCGAGATGTCTTCTTCCTTTCTTTTTGTTCACCTATATGCAGTGTTTCTTTTTTCTCATTCTACTTTAATATTATCTCTTTATCACTGACTTTACTAGTTCATTATGATACTCCTTGGACTAATTTTTTTTTTTTTAATTTTTACATTTCTTTTTTTTCCCATAAATCTGTGGGTCTATAATTTTTAACAATGTGGAATAATTCTGGCAACTATTTATTTAAATATTTTGTTCTCACTGCCTGTGCTCTCCCTTTTTTAAGGAGTCCAATTATGAAAATTCATGCTCTTAATATTTTTAAGTATTTTTTTTTGTGCTTTGATAGAAAAGGTTCTGAGAAACTTTTAAACTAAAGCTAATTTAGCTTCAAAACTAAGGCAATATCTTTCTGAGTATTCTACCTGGTGTCCTACATGATGTCTTGCACTCTGGAGGGTGGAAACATGAATTATTCCCAACCCTGTGAGGGATTCAGGAATATTTCTATTATCCCTTTTCTTGTGGTTCTTTCCATAGCCTCTGGTAATTTCCTTTCATGAATACACAGAGCAATAGTGAGTGAAAAGACTTGGAGGGGCCCTCCGGAAGAGACAAAGCTGTTTCTCTTCACACCTCATTCTTTTCTTTTTCTGCCCTGCAAAATCAAGTTTCCTTGACACTCCCCAAATTTAATTGCTATCACCTCAGTTTAGCAAGCTTTCTGGATTCTGATTAGGGTAACCCTCCCTTTACTGACATAGAAGCTTCCTGCAGGCAGTTAATTACTACAGTTGAAGGGCTCATCTCTTTTGTTTTTCTTATCTCAGGGATCATGGTCTTGTTCTGTCTGTTGCCCAAAGTTTGAAAAATGTTTTGTATATTTTATCTGAAGTTCAGTTGTTTAAGGCAGAAGATTCTTTGTTATTTCATCCTAACCAGAGGTCGAAGTTCTAGTTTGATGTAACATGGAACATACAGCAAGAAGTCAAAAAAGACAAACATGATACCTAGAGAAGAACTTATTTTGTGTATAAAATTTCCCAATCATTTCTGTAACAATAACAATTGAAAGATGAGAAATAAACTCTTTATTGGGAAATTGTATATATAAAAATGAAAAAAGTTGAAAATTTTGGAGGAGTTATGCATAAAAGAATAAAATTTGTTTTAAAAAGTAGATAGCCATGTGTTAGACAAAAACGAACAATTTTAAGAAATTTGTAGTCATTCTGGTAATTTGTTGGTAGGTAAAGGAAGAAGTTTATCCTGATTTTCTAAAACTCCTACAAGTTTTTGATTTAAATCTTCAAAAAGAATATTATATTCCAATGAATGATAGTTGGTATCAAACATTTGTGCCTACTGACAAGATAGTGACATGGTGCCACAGCAAGTATCTATGACTCACACTGTGTTTAGACTAGAGAGAGCACCTTAAACTTATTTTTCACTGTCATTAAGTTCTGTATCATGAAATGCGAGTTTTATACACAGTGATTAGGCATAGGTTTCACTCAAAAAGGGCACGTAGGGGAAAATACCTTAGCCAATTGTAAACAGTTGAAGAAATCAATTTATTTAAGTAGATTAGATGTTGTTCAAGAGAATAATTCATACTTTCCTAAAGGTTAAATGAAAACTTTGAACTGTGATTTATTTTTTTAACATACACATGTGCATATACATACCTATATGCACAAAATGATTGAAATATTATACTAATTTAAATCAGCTATCAAGCCAGAGGAATTTTAATAGACAAATTTATTGTATGCTTTATTTACATAGCTAGGTAAAAATGTTGTTAAACAGATATAAAACTTGGAACCTTTAGTCCTATACATATATTAAAATACATCCTTGATTCACCTTTAATTGATAGTTCCCTGGAAGATGAAGGAATTTTATGATAAAAATAAAAGTGAACATCCGAGTTATGATAAAAACTACATATTTCTAGAGCATTATAAGTTATATTTAAATTGCCAAACTTCAAGTGATCAGAAATTAGAATCTATCATGTTAACTATTCTGAGAATGTTGAATACTTATCCACTTAAATCCATTTGGAAACATCACAGTAAAAGATTTTTAAATGCTCTAAACGATTACAGATTTTTTAGAAGGAGAATTCAGGGGAAAGTACATCTCAAAGATAAAAGAATGATAGCCTTCTTTACTAATTTATTATAGCATTAAAATCATGTTAAATTATATACCAACTTTGATTACACATTCCGAGAACTATCCATCATTCCTTAAAGCTAGATTAATTTATAGTAAAATATCTGCAGAGGAACTATAGTTTATATTTTTAAATAGTTTTTCTAAATCTACAGTGACTATTTAAAATATTTATTCTTAAATTATTATAACACCGTGGTACAACCACTTTGGAAAACATGTTGTTCTTAATCTATATAAGATTGGGATAGGCATAACCTGTGACTTGGCCTGTGTTAATACCCTAGAGAAACTCATGTCCACGTGCACCCAAATATATGAGTAACATATTCAAAGCAGTATTATTAACAAGAGTTTGAAATTAGGGGGAAAAGAGTCCAAACATTCATCATCAGTATAATGCATAAATTGATTGTAGTGTTGTCATTACAATATGACATTATAGAACTATGGAAATAAATTCACTGCAATCACACCCAAGAACATAACTATATTTTACAAATATAAATTGAGCTTAAAAGGAAAGATGTACAAATTTGTATAATGTGATTTATTTTTTTAACATTCAAAAACAGGCAAATCTAAATTTCATTCTTTGGAATGCATACTTAGGTGGTAAAAACAAAACGAAGAGAACAAAGGAATTATTACCATATAAGTTAAGACAAGGTTCTCACAGAGTGAGGGGAAGTGATGATTGCTGAAAAGGGACACATTGAGGGTTTCTAGAGTAATGCAATATTCTTTTTCTGGACCTAGATGGTATTTACATAGTCATATACCTTTTTTAATGGTTACATTGGTTAACAAAATCCAGTAAGTTTCATGTACAATTCAACAGTAAGTCATATTTATATTGCATTGTATGTTCACTGCCTATAGTTAGAGTTCTTTCTGTCACCACTTATTTGACCCCTTTTACTTCATCTACCTGCCCCTTCCCCCTCACCCTCTGGTAACCACTAGTCTGCTTTCTATGTCCATGAGTCTCTATTTTTCATTTTTGTTTGTTGTTTTTAGATTTATATCACACATGTAAGTGATATCATGTGGTTTTCAACTTATTTGGTCTGGTTGTTTCACTTACCATGATTATCTCAAGATCCATTCATGTTGTCTCAAATGACAGTATTTTATCTTTTCTATAGCTGAGTAATATTCCATTGTATATATGTACCACAGCTTCTTTAGCCAATCATCTATCATAGGACACTTTGGTTGCTTCCATATCCTGGCCACCGTAAATAATGTTGCTGTAAACGTTGGTATGCAAATGAGTTTTCAAGTCTTTGGGGTAAATACCCAGTAGAGGGATTGCTAGATCATATGGTAGATCAATTCTTAGTTTTTTGAGAACCTCCATACTGTTTACCTTAGTGACTGTACCAATTTGCAGTCTCACCAGCAGTGTATGAGAGTTCTTTTTGCCCGCATCCTCTCTAACACTTATTACTTGCCCTGTTGATAACAATTATTCTGACAGCTCATTGTGGTTTTCATTTGCATTTCCCTAATAGCTAATGATGTTGTACATCCTTTCATATGTCTGTTGGTCATTTGTATGTCTTCTTGGGAGAAGTGTCTGTACAGATCCTCTGCTCATTTTTTAATTGGATTGTTTTCGTCGTTGTTGTTACTTTTGAGTTGTATGAATTCTTTCTGTATTTTAGATATTAGGCCCTTATCAGAGGTATTGCTTGCAAATATATTTTCCCAGTTGATTGCCTCTTTGCCTTGTCGATGGTTTCTCTTGCTGTGCAGAAGCTTTTTAGTTTGATATAGTCCAATTCATTTATTTTGGCTTTTACTTCCTTTGCCTTTGAGGTCAAATTCATAGAATCTTCTTTAAGTCCAAGGTCCATGAGTTTCGTTCCTACGTTTTCTTCTATAGGAACGAAACTCATGGACCTTGGACCTTTATTGTTTCAGGTCTTATATTTAGGTCCTTAATCCATTTTGAGCTACTTTTACTGTGTGGTGATAGACAATAGCCTACTTTCATTCCTTTGCAGGTGGCTTTCCAGTTTTCCCAGAACCATTTATTAAAGAAGCTTTCCTTTCTCCATTGTCTGTTTTCAGCCCCTTTATCAAAAATTATTTGCCTGTATAAACAGAGGTTTACTTCTGGACCTCAATTCTGTTCCACTGGTCTGTGAGTCTGCTTTTCTGCCAATATCATGTCATTTTGATTATTTTCACTTTGTAGTATAATTTCAAGTCAGGCAGAGTGATGCCTCCAGCCTCGTTCTTTTTTCTCAGGATGGTTTGGCAATTTGAGTTCTTTCGTGCTTCCATACAAATCTGATGATTTTTGTTCTATTTCTTTAAAATGTGCTGATGGGATTTTGATGGGAATTGCATTAAATCTGTATAATGCTTTAGGTAATAAAATTGTTTTAACTATGTTGATTCTTCCAATCCAAGAATATGGAATATTTTTCCATTTATTTGTATCTTCTTTAATTACTTTTAATAGGGTCTTATAGATTTCAGTATATAGGTCCTTCACATGTTTTGTTAGGTTTATTCCTTTTTTTTTTTTTTTTTGGAATTGCAAAAGAAATTTTTTTTCTATTTCTTTTTCTGACAATCCATTATTAGTGTATAGGAATGCTATGGATTTTTGAACATTGATTTTGTTTTCTGAAAATTTACTGTAAGTGCTTATTATTTCTAGTAGTATTCTTGAGGAGTCATTAGGGCTTTCTATATAGGGAATTGTGTCATCTGCAAATAGTGAAAGTTTGACTTCTTCATTTCCTATTTGGATGCTTTTTATTTCTTTTTCTTGTCTGATTGCACTCACTAGAACCTCCAATGTTATATTAAATAACAGTGGTGATAGGAAACAGCCTTGTCTTATTCACGATCTTAATAGAAAGGGCTTTAGTTTTTCATCATTAAGTATAATGTTGTTGAGTGTTTGACATATATGGCCTTTATTATGTTAACATACTTTCTTTCTATACCTATTTTTTAATTGTTTTGATCATAAATGGATGCTGTATCTTGCGAAAGGCTTTTTCCGCATTATTGACATGATCATATGATTGTTACTCTTTATTTTATATGGTTTATCACATGTATTGATTCGCATATGTTAAACCATCCCTGCACCCCTGGGATGAAGCCCACATGATCATGGTGTATAATCTTTTCAATATATTGTTGTATTCGGATCACTAGTGTCTTATTTAGGATTTTTGCATCTGTGTTCATGAAATATATTGGTCTGTAGTTTTCTTTTTTTGTATTACCTTTACCAGATTTTGGTAGCAAGGTAATATTGGCCTCATAAAGTGAGTTAGGAAGTATTGCCTCCTCTTCAATTTTTTAGAAGAGTCTGAGAAGAATCGATATTAAATCTTTGAATGTTTTGTAGAATTCACTGGCAAAACCATCTGGTTCTGAACTTTTACTTTTTGGTAGGTTTCCGATGATTGTTTCAATTTCCATATTGCTGATCGGTCTATTTAGATTTTCCAGTTCTTGATTCAGGCTAGGAAGATGGCATTTTTCTAAGTACTGGACCATTTCTCATAGCTTATTAAATTTGGTGTTATATACTTTTTCATAGTATTCTTGTATGATCCTTTGGATTTTTGTGGTATCTGTTGTAATTTTCCCTCTTTCTTCTCTGATTTTGTTTACTTGTGTCCTTTCTCTTTTTTCTTTAGAGAGTCTAGCCAAAGTCTTGTCAATTTTATTAACTTTCTCAAAGAACCAGCTCTTTGTTGCATTTATTTTTTCTATTGTTTTTTGTTCTCAATTTCATTTAGTTCTGCTCTGATTTTGATTATTTTCTTCTGCTGTTTTTAAGCTTAATTTCTTCTAATTTTCTAGTTTTTTAAGATGAACAATTAGGTTGTTCATTTGAACTTCTTCTTGTTTTTGGAGATAGGCCTGTAATGATATGAACTTTCCGCTTATGACCACTTTTGCTGTATCTCAAAAGTTTTGATATGTCATACTATCATTATCATTAGTTTCTATGTATCTCTTGATCTCTCTTTTTATTTCTTCTGTGACCCAGTCATTCTTGAGTAGCATGTTGTTTAATCTCCACGTATTTGTGATTCCACTTTCCTTTTATAGTTGATCTCCAGCTTCAAAGCATTATGATCAGAGAATATGATTGGTATGATTTCAACCCTCTTATATTTGTTGAGGCTGTCTCTGTGTCCCAGTATGTGGTCAATCCTTGAGAATGTTCCATATGCACTAGAGAAGAATGTATAAGCAGCCATTTGGGAATGAAAGGCTCTGTAAATGTTGATTTTGTTCATTTGGTCTAAAGTGTCATTTAAGGGTGTTATTTCCTTATTGATTTTCTGTTTGGATGATCTGTCTGTATCTGACAGTGGGATATTTAGGTCTCCTACTATTTGGTCTGTTTCTCCCTTTAGTTCTGTTAGTAATTGCTTTACATATTTTGGGGCTCCCTGATTGGGAGCATAGATATTAATAAGTGTTATGTCTTCTTGGTGTATGATTCATTTTAATATTATGAAGTGTCCCTCAGTATCTTCCTTTATCTTTTTTATTTTGAAGTCTATTTCATCTGATATTATTACCACCACTCCTGCTTTTCTCTGAATGCCATTTACTTGAAATATTATTTTCTACCCTTTCACTTTGAGCCTATGTTTGATTTGGAAATGAGATTTGTCTCCTGGAGGCAGCATATGGTTGAGTTTTGTTTTTTGATCTAATTTGCAACTCTGTGCCTTTTTATGGGTGAGTTCAGACCATTTACTTTTAAGATGATTATTGAAATATAAGGTCTTCTTATAGCCATTTTATATTTATTCTCTGGTAGCTCAATGTTTCCATTTTTACCTTGTCCTTGTGTTTCTGTCTGTTTCTTTAATATGATTGAGTTGTGTGGATTTTCCCTCTGGTCCTTTTTGTGTTAAGTTATGTACTTCAGTTCTGGATCTTTGGCATGTGGTTACCATTAAGAATATGTAAAGGATGGTTTTATACACATACATACACACATACACATACATACACACAGTAGTCAGTTTTTTTCTATGTGTGCCTTATCTCCATTCCTCTTTGCAAATTTGGACCTTTGAATCATCCCCTTTTTGTTACTGGTGTCCCAAATTATCCCTATGTATGCTGAACATTCATTTCTATCTTGCAATAACAAGTCTCTCCTTATTGTTTACGCTTATAATACCCATTATTAATAGGGGTTGCTCTACTCTGCCTCTGTCTGCCTGCTAGTTGCCTTACTCATATTATATAATTTCTTTTTCTTTTTGTTTCAGATAAGCTGACCCCTTTCAATATTTCCTGCAATGTAGGCCTTGTAGCAGAGAATCCCCTCAACTTTTATATCTTTACAAAGGTCTTTATTTATCCTTCATATCTAAAGGAGAGCTTTGCTGGATATATTATTCTTGGCTGGTAATTGCTTTCATTTAATAGTTCGAATATTTGGTTCCATTCCTTTCTTGTTTGTAAGGTTTGTGCTAAGAGGTCCGAAGATAGTCTAATGGATTTTCCTTTATAGGTTACCATCTTCGTTGCTCTGGATGCCTTGAGAATTCTTTCTTTGTCATTAATTTTTGATAAATTTTAATATAATGTGTCTTGGAGAAGGCCTTTTGGGTTGAGAAAATGAGATGTTCTCTTAGCTTCTTGGATTTGAAGCTCCAGCTCATTCCTTAGATTTGGAAATTTCTCCTCAACTATTCGTCTGAAAATTTTCTCTGATCCCTTCTCCTTTTCTTCTCCTTCTGGAATATCCATTATTATGTTTCCTTTCCTAATGATGTCAGCCAGTTCTTGTATTCCTCTTTCATTATTTTTCATTTTTCAATCTCTCTCTTCTTTTTTCTGAATTATTTCTGGATTTCTATTTCAATATCACTGATCCTTTCCTCTATTTGGTCTGCTCTATTTCCTAAGCTTGCTATTTCATTCTTCATCTCTTTTAGTGTGTTTTTCATCTCTAGAAGTTCTAGTTTGTTCTTTTCTAGGGTTTTAGTCTCCTTGTTTAAAAACAAACAAACAAACAAAAACCATTTTTTGTTGATCTATTATTTTTCTCAATTTCTGGAATTGTTGATCTGAATTAATTTTGGATCTCATTGAGTTTTTTCAGAAGTACAATCCTGAATTCTGTTATTTAAGTAACATATTTCTATGTCTTTAAGCTGGATATTTTTCTCTTTCTGAGCTGCTTTGTCACTTTGGTTGTTCATGGTGTTTGATGGATTGTTTCTCTGCCTGGGCATTGATGGGGGTGTATTCTGCTTATTATTATTATTTTTTTTTTTCCAGAAAGATTTATGTAAAAGTCTCTTTAGCCTGTTGCTAAGAAGGTGGTTTTTTTTTTTTTTTGATTTCCAGTAGTTGGTGTCCAAGCCTCTAATAAGGCCTTTTTTTTAAAAAAAGTTAATATTCGATCATGATCACTACCCTCGGTCTCAGCCCCTGTCAGTGTTAGCGACTGTTTCGGTAGCATTTGCTCAAATTCCCCTGGGGCTTTGCTGTGTTCAGTCTTAAAGGATGAGGGGAGCAGGGTGCACTCTGTGTTTGTGAGTGGAGCTTGCTGCTATCTCTGTGTCTTAGCCTAGCACTTTGCAACTGCGGCTGCTAAGATCCAGCTGTTGCTTCTCTGCAGTTAGTTCCTGCACTGCTTTCTGCCGTGATCCCTAGGCTCTGCTGCGTGGAGCTCACAGATTTCTCTGTCAGGACTTTTCCAGAAACCAGCGGCTACTTCTCACTTCCCCCTCCTTACACAGGGAGGTCTAACTGTGACAGCTTCTTTGTTCCTCTCAATTTGTCACCCGACTCCACATTTCTGACCTCTGGAAACTCTTATGTGCAGATCACTCTCTCAGACATGTTTGTTATCTGTTGAATTTTAGATGTTCAGCTTATTGTTATTTTAAGCGGAAAGATCTGGGAACATCTCTCACTCTGCCATGCTTCTGATGTCCACCAGTCATATACTTTTTAATTATTTTTAAACAGTAAAGTTCTATTTAGTGCTCATGTCTTTATGTATGGTTTTTACAATAACAAAAATTTTTCAAAGTGGATGACCTAGAAATATTAGATATATAACAGGTCTTTAATATCTTGACAAGTCTCTGTATAATTGACTTTCTCTACCTTATTTTTATAATTTGCTATGCCAGTGTTTAGCATTTTTTTCTTTATGTTTCTAAGCAGATTAATTGCAATTTGATCTTCTTTATTTGAACAAAATTTGTTTAAAAAATGCAGCTCTGTCAGTTTCTCCATATGGTGCTTTCATATCTTACTATGAATAATTTATCTCTCTCAAATTAATAGGGAAAAACACGATTTTTATTAAGGATCCACCTTTTACTTAATTTGTGAAACATCACTCTAACTTATGAATGTTGTATTTTTGTTGTTTATTTGTAATTTAATAAATTTTACATTTTGTAATAAATTTTACATACATCACATTATACTGTAGCTGATAATATATGACAAGTACTAATCGTTCTTTGATAAATAAATAAGAATCAGGGATGGGATACTTATATGCTTTTCTGATTAAGGCAGGAATATAGACAGAAGAGAGAAAAAGGAAAAAAATCCAGGTCTACAAGATAATTGAAGATAAATTTTTGAGAGAGGACCAGACATCCAGATCTTATAAAGAACAATGATATAATGTCCATATATGACATTCAATTTCTATAAAATTCCTATCTACCAAGTGTCAACCCAAAAAGTAGTATATAATCAGGAAGACTGAAGCTTTTCTGTGGACATCCTATTTAAAATAGAGAGAGTAGAAAACCATAACGATTTTAACAAAATATCAAAGATATTGCAATGAAGAAGAGTCAAGACAAATGCCCATATGAATAGAAGAGTAGTTATCTTCACACATCTGAGACCAATTTGGTATTTAGTTTCTAGGACTCTCCAAAGACAATATCTAACAATCCCACAGTTTCTGGCAAAGGAAAAGTATGCTTCCTAGTTGAGTTTGGATATTTTTAAATAAATGATTCAAAACCTGTGAGATTTAGGTGTAATTTAAATGAAGTAACACATGAAAAAGCACTTAAAACACTGACTACCAATTGTAAAATAGAAAAAAATATTAATATAATTAATATTATTAGCACAATATTTTTATTGAAGTTTCTTGAAATCTATCTTCTAATTTATTTCTACGGTAATGAAGAAATATTTAAGCTAATTAGATTTCTTCTATCTAAATCAGTGCTAGAAAAAATACACTGGCTAGGAATTTCAGTACTTAAAATAGTATTTCTACTCCAGAAACAGGAAAGATGGGACCATCAAAGAAAACAGAGACTAAAAAATGAGTATATTGTGAAGAAGAGGGGATATTCACATTAGTTTCAGCTAAATTACACTGGAGAAACCTGTGGGAGATCTAGATAGAGTTTTTTGATAGGCAGTAATATACTTAAAGGAAAGAACATAAATTAAAAGAAAAGTTGAATTATCAGTATTAGACAGTAGTTTAATCTCTGAGAATTACAGAGAATATTTAAATAAACAAAATAGAACTTTAGAAACAAATGGCTATGGGTCAAACGCAGGCATATTTGTTGGACTACTTTGATTTTTGAGATTGAGACAAAAAATAAGGGGAGAGGGAGAAAGGAAAGAGGAAGAAAGAGAAGGAAGAAAAATATTAGTAAGTAAAAGCCCTGGTACAGCTGGTTGCAAAGGCTCCTATATTAACCTCAAAACTGCCTCTCTCCATCTCTCATTCAGTCTTTTCCCTTTGCTATTCTTATTCTCAAGCTGGCTCTTTCCCCCTAGTGACATACGGTGGATCTTTTCTGGCCTAGGTTTGGAGGAACCCACAGTTCAGACAAATATCCTAGTCCTGTTTCACCTTGAGTGCCTTGAGTCATTCATCCATCCATGAATGAGTGATAGTTGTGATTCTAAGGAAATTCAATGGTCTAATTGTCCCATCTTGAGTCACCTGCCCACTCCTGAAGTAGCCCATCTAAAGCACGCGGACTGAGAGATCAGGTGAGAGATTTGAGGGATGAACAAAGAAAGTAAATACAGAGAACAGAGAACAAATGTGAGGAAAACTAGGGGAGATCTTGTCTCAGAAGTAGAAGAACAACATTTTAAGGAAATAGCAGTCATGTGTCAGATGCCTCAAGTACATAAGTGTAACTGAAATAGTCTTTCAAAGATCACTTTGAAAAGTCAAGTACTGTAACGGGGTGGTTTCAGTGAAGGCGGAAGCCCAATGGCTGTGAGGACAGGGAAGAATCTTGTGAATTGTATGAGCCAAAGAGATAGATGGAACAATAATTAGATAAATATGTTGTGTCAAGGAAAGTTTAAACACACTATAATCTAATATATATTTCTATTAAAACACCCTTAGCAAATTACATTCAATTCATGAAACCAATGTGTATTATTGAATTAAATAAAATATATCCCCTCTGATTTGCAGGAGACATAAATATTTATCAGTTGTGGTTCTTCATATGCCTGTGATAGCTGCTTATTTCAATAATATAAGAGAATATCAGCTAAGAGATAGTAAAGAAAAATTACCAGTAATTAAATATAATCTTTTCTTAAGGTAACAATTATCCACACATGTGTTATTTTATAATATAGTGCTCTGAAAAAAAAAAACTGTCTCTAAAATAAAATTCACACCCCAAAGTTTATTGTTTTTCTGGATTTTTGCCTATTTTTGGTTGTGCAATGAGGTTTGTGAGAGGTCTATTTTTAATAACATGAAGAAATCGTGATTAATTTAGGTCACAATTAAAAAAGTACAGGCAAACCTCAGAGATATTACAGGTTTAGTTCTAGTCATAATAAAGTGAATATTGTACTAAAGCAAGTCAGGAATTTTTTTGTTTCCCAAAGCATATAAAAGTTATGTTTACACTAGATGGCAATCTATTGAGTATGCAATAGCATTATATATATATTTTTTTTTAAAAAGTACTTACCTTAATTAAAAAAAAAATATGTATTTTATTGCTAAAAAATGCTAACCATTATCTGAGCCTTTGGTGAGTCATAATCTTTTTGCTGATAGAGGTGCCGTGCCTCAATGTTGATGGCTGATGACTGATCAGGGTGGTGTCTGCTGAAGGTTGGGGTGGTTGTGGCAATTTAAAAATAAGACAACAGTGAAGTTTGCTCCTTTGATTGATTCTTCCTTTCATGAGCAATTTCTCTGTAGCATGCAATACCGTTTGATGTCATTTTGCCCATAGTAGAACCTGTTTCTAAATTGGAGTAAATTTTCTCAAACACTGCTGCTACTTTATCAACTAAGTTTGTGTAATATTCTAAGTCTTTTGTTGCCATTGCAATAATCTACTTTACATCTTTGCCAGGAGTAGACTCCAATTCAAGAAACCACTTTCTTTGCTAATTTATAAGAATAACCTCTTCTTTTGTTAAAGTTTTTTTATTGAAACTGCATCAGGTCAGTCACATCTTCAGGTTCCATTTTTAATTCTAGTGTTTTGCTCTTTCCATCACATCTGTAGTTATTTCCTCCTCTGAAATATTAAATCTCTCAAAGTCATCCATGAGGGTTGGAATCATTTTCTTCCAAACTTTTGTTAATGTTGATTATTTTGACCCCTTTCCATCAGTTATACAGTGCTCTTAATGGCATCTAGAATGGTGAATTCAGATCTATCAGAGAAATCACTATCTATGGTAGCTAGAGCCTTACAAACTGTATTCCTTAAAAAGTAAGACTTCAATGTCAACATTACTCCTTAATCCATGGGCTGAAGAATGGATGTTGTATTAGTAGGCATAACATAACATTAATCTCATTGTACATCTCCATCAGAGCTCTTGTGTGACCAGGTGCATTGTCAATGAGCAGTGTACTAGTTTTAAAGAAATCTTTTATTTTTTCCTGAGCATTAGGTCTCAACAGTTGGCTTAAACTAGTCAATACACCACATTATAAACAGATTTGCTGTCATCCAGACTTTGTTTTTCTGTTTATAGACCACAGGCAGAGTATATTTAGCATAATTTTAAAGGCCTTAGAATTTCTGAAATGATATATGAGCAGTGTCTTTCACTTAAAGTTACCAGCTGCATTAGCCCGAACAGGAGAGTCAACCTGTCCTTTGATGATTTAAAGCCAGACATTGACTTCTCCTCTCTAGTTATGAAAGTCTTAGATGGCATCCTCTTTCAACATAAGGCTGCTTTCTCTACATTAAAAATCCATTGTTTAGTATAGCTACGTTCATTAATGATCTTAACTATATCTCTGGATAACTTGCTGTTACTTCTACATCAGCATTTGCTGCTTCACTTGTACTTTCATGTTATAGAGATGGTCTCTTCTCTTAAACCTCATGAACCAACATCCTCCGCTAGCTTCAGACATTTTCTCTGCAGCTTCCTCACTTCTCTCAGCCTTTATAGCATTGAGGAGAGTTAAGGCCTTGCTCTGGGTTAAGCTTTGGCTTGTGGGAATGCTGTGGTTGGTTTGATCTTCTATCCAGACCACTAGAATTTTCTTCATATCGGTAATAAGGCTGTTTCACTCTCTTATCATTTATGTAGCACTTTTAATTTCCTTTAGGAATTTTTCCTATCCGTTCACAGCTAGTCTAACTGTTGGCACCAGAGGCCAGCTTTCAGCCTATCTTGGATTTTGGTAAGCCTTTCTCGCTAAGCTTTTATAAGGCTTATAATCACTACAAGTAAGGTACCCAAAATGATTAATTTCCAGCTTTTGATTTAAGATGAGAGACATCTTAAATCACATGAACACTTAGAGGCCACTGTAGGCTTATTAATTGTTCTAATTTTAATATTGTTGTTTCTTGTGGAATATATATGCTGGAGGAGAGAAAGAGAGATGGGAGAATGGCTGGTTGGTAGAATAGTCAGAACACACAATATTTGATTAAGTTTGCCATCGTATATGGGCATGGTTTCTGGCACTTCATTACAGTTACAATAGTAACATCAAAGATCACTGATCACAGATCAACGTGGCAAATATAATAATGAAAAAGTTTGAAATACTGCGAGAACTACCAAAATGTGACAGACACAAAGTGTGCACATCATTGGAAAATGATGCCAATAGATTTGCTCAATGCAGGGTTGCCACAAACTTTCAATGTGTAAAACGATGCAATATATGTGAAACATAATAAAGCAAAGCACAATAAAATGAGATATGCCTATAGTAGTTTTATTTTCTACTGTTTATATCCTATCTTCCATAGATAGAAACTTGTATACTTATACTCTTTCTCTTTCTCTATCAAATATTCTTTTGCAAGATAGCTAAGTTTTCAAGTACAAGTATCAGGGAACCTGCTTATCAGCCAGAGGGAAGTGGCAAAGCTGAAGGAATTCCACACTTCACGAATGTTTTTTTGCTTCTCACTCTTCTCACTCAAAAATCCAAAGAACCTTAATTTTCAGAATTCAAAACTCTCAACTGATTTCCTTTTTATTTTAAAGCATTTACTATCCAGTGAATACCTTCTATTTTATGAGAGGAAGGTAGGATATTACACCAATAGGCAAGATGGGTTTCCCTCGGCTTTTTTCTTTCCCATTGTTCAAGCACTAGGTTGTAATTCAAACCCTATTGTTTCCTAAAATACTTACTCTGCAGAATCTACTATTATTATTGATAGTGGAATTTGAAGCTTTTCAGGGGTTGCCTGGCACACAATCAACAATGTTCTTTTAAGCATTTACTGTTATTAATGTAGCTGAACTTACCTGTTTTCCTTCTGTCTGATTAAATGGGTTATGTTTTTATCATATCCAGATATTTCCTTTTAGAAATACATTTAAGAGTTCCCTTCCAACACAATATACCCAATATACCCTATTATGAATTTCAGCTAAAGATTAAACTTTACCTTTTGTTAATGTATATACTAGTCAAACAATGAACTCCAAATATTTGAAATGAAATAAAGATTTAACACAGAGATTGTCTTAGTATGCAACATTATTGAAATAAACAGGTTTTGAGTACCTTACTTGTGATGATGATAAACCTTGAAACAGCACAAAACAAGTCTGTTCTAGTCGCAGTGCAATTTGTAGCATAGAATAGCAATTTGTTCCTATATTCGTAGAAATGATCATACTATTTACTTAGCTAAACTTCCTATCTGAGTAGAACTGTTTATTGCTCTGGCCACTTAATTTTATGTCACTTTTCAGGCATACTTCTCTCAGTAATTTTTCTCCCAACTTCAAGGTATGGATGGCTTAACTGGGAAATTTTAAAGCAACAATGCGACAGGTTCTCTTGCCTTTGCCTTTTCAGGGTCCTTTTCATTGGGGGTTGACAAGCGAGTGGCTAAATGGATGATGAGTGGACTATAAATGCTTATAAGTAGCACCTAAAGAGCAGAGGTGAAATGTCGAGTAACAAGAAAGGACTGAAATATGTTGGAATTTAGACTACGAATTGAATTCTAAGAGAAAAATTACCACTCAGACCAGATCAGCCATATCTGCAATTGTAGGCTTCCTTGTTCAGCAAACAGCACCTTAATCAGAAACACCGCTCAGGCAGCCAGAGTACAGGTTTTGGTTCTTGGATTCTTGAATAGTTATGAAGAAATTCTAAATTGCCTCTTAAAAGATAAACTGAGGCATATTAAAATTTTTAATAGTTTATTTGAGCAAAAATCGATTCCAATCAGATAGCATCAAACTGGAAGTGAGGTTGGCACACTCCACCTGACAGAAAACAGGGGAAGAACTTATATAAAATACAGAAGCGAAGGAGTTGGCTGTTTATGATTGGTTATCTTTAGAATTTTGACTTCATGATCTTGAGGCTTAGATTCCAATGTGCTTTAAGGTGGTCTCCACAACATCAGGACCACACCAGTGAAATGGCCTCCCTGGTTAGTTAACTTAATACTCCCAAACAAAAGGTTAGAGGCTGGATTTTTAAAGTTTAGTGTGCATAAAAATCCCCTAGGAAGCTTGTAAAAAGTGTGCTTCCCATTCACCATCTAATTCAGATGTGAAATAGAAATCTACAATTTTACAAGCCTCCCAGATGAACTTGATGCAGTTGTTCTAGGTCTGTGCTTAGAGAAACATTGGTGAAGGGATTTGAGATTGAGTCCTTTCTTCAGGTCAGAGACACTGCTTGCTGTTTGCTGAGATTTGTTTAAATAGTACAAAACCCTGGATTCTGTGACTTGTAGACTGCTTTAATGAAATCCTATGTTTCTGTAATCCATGCTGACATTGAAAATTTTATTGATGTTCAATTAAAATGAAAGAAATTGTTTGCTTATAAAAGGTTTTTCCAGCTGCCAATTATTGTCAAGATAGTAGACTACACCAAAAATAGAAAATAATTTATATCTTGATAACTGTTGACCAGATTTCTTCAAAATTAGTCTGTGCCTTTGAATGTTACTGTGGAGCAAGCAAACAAGCATGAAACATTAAACAGCTGAGTTGAAAAAGACACTTTTTTTTTTCTAGTCAGGAATGTACAGAAGATGAATGATACATGGGGATATATAAATTAACTTTAAATTTATCTCCTTCAGCTTAATGAAAATGTATTTTCCAAATGTAAATTGTTTATGTACTGTTCTCTAATAGATTTAAATGCATATAGGATCCTGTAATAGTATTTGCATATGTCTAAAATTCATTAGCAGATTTTGATAAGTTTTGTTATGCAATGTATATCATTCCTAGAAATTTATTTTTACATTTAAATATTAAAAGTTCTGTCTTCTGGGATACGAAACATTGTATTAAAAAATATACATATAAAGCATTAAATTTTAACAGAAGTCATAACTGTCTTATAAAGTAGATCGAGGTGAAAAGAAACACCTTTATTTCAATTTTCTTTCTTGTATGGATAGGTACAAAAAGTAAGTGCTTGAATAATTTTTTGTTGAATGACTGATATCTTCTTGCGTAAGGAGAAGTCAATTGCCTTTAGGAAATTAAAGGTACCCAAAACCTATAGCTTTACTAATAATAAATGTAACTAACATATTTGAGAACTTATAATGTACCTAGTATATTGTGACATGTACTTTATATTCCTGATCTCATTTAATCTTCACATGAAGTCTGTGAAATGGGTGAAACAATGTTCCTCTTGCAGATAACGAAACTATAATAAATTTTGAATAAGTGACCCTGGGTCATGTTACTAAAAAGTAGAAGTACTGAATTCAAGTTCAAGTGCTTTTGGCTCAGTTTTCATACTATAATATATGGATCATAAATTTAATTTTGATTTCCTTCAGTTTTGACTTGGATATGCTTGTATCTGTCTTCTAATGAACACATGCCCACATTTGTGTTTAGAGAGGATTACTGAGGCTTCACGTGTGCATGTGTTTGTTTCATTAAATAATGTCAAATGGTTTTCCAAAATGATTGAACCTGTTGTGTGAGAGTATTCTTATTGCTCCACACATTGAATAAACTACATATTGCTTTGTTTTGTTTTAAAAATTTTAGGCTTTCTAGTGGGCAGGGAGTTGTGTTTTAGTATGCTTTTAATTTACAGTTTCCTGATTACTAGTAAGATTAAACACTTTTTAATATATTTATTGGTTTTTCGATTATCTCTTTTTGTGAAGTATTGAAAGTATTTTTCCCATTTTATGTCTGTTTTTTGTTTATGGATTTAAGTTCTAGATATAAAATCTTTTATGGTTATAAGTATAAATATATTTTCCCTTTTCACTCTTATCGTGTCTTTTGAAGCACAGAATATCTGAATTTTATTGTAGTCTAGTGTATTATTGTTCCTCTTTATCTTTACTTATTTTGTGTCTTGGTTAAAAGATTGTTACTAAATCATGAAGGTCATGAAGATATTATTTTAATGTGATAGCCTTATTGGGTCACCTTTCATATTTAGATCTACAATAGTCTGTGATTATTAATTTTATGTGTGATGACATAGGCATCAAGTTTCTTCTTTTTTATATAGACATATATTTGGTGCAGCACTATGTTCCTTCTCTTCCATGCCAGTTTCTTTTAAACAAAGAGTTCATATAGGCATAGCCTTGTTTTCATTATTTGTCTTTTTTTGTACAAATACCAATCTTTTAATTAGAATACCTTTGTAATAAGATACGATTATAGTAGAGTAAGTACTCATCTAACCCTTCCCATTTTCATGTAAATTATAGAATCCATTTGTCCAGTTTCACCAAATTTTTTCTTAGAATTTAATTAGGTATTTTGAATGAATAGATAAATTTGAAGTGATAAAACATGTTGGTGATATTGAGTCTTTAAATCTATGAATCATATAACTCCATCTATTATATATTTTTTTAATTCCTCTTAATGTTTTATAGTTTTATTTGCAGTAATTTTATATTCTTTTTGTTATAATTGTTTCTAGATATTCTTAGTTTTGGTATGTTTTAAATTTTTAAGAATTTATTTCACCTAAATTTTCAAATTTTTTTGAATACACTTGTTCATAATATACTTTTGTGCTCTTAATGTCTGCTGTCTCAATAGCGATGACTTTTTATTCTGGATATTTATTATTTCTTCCTTTATTCACTTTTCTTTTCTTTGATCAGCTTTGAAAGGTTTTATCAATTTTATATCTGCTTTTCCATTTTATTTATTTATGCTCTTATCTCCAATGCTTTACTCCCCCCGACTTTCTTTGAGTTTATTATGCTGGAGTTTTTTTCTGGTTGGGTTTTTTTTTTTTTTTTTTTTTTGAGATAAATACTCAGATAATTCATTTTCAGGCTTTCCTTTAGCTACATTTGCATATTTAGATAGGTAATATTTCATTATTAGTTCAAAATATTTTAAAATTTTATTTCTTTTTTAAGTTATGTTATTTAGAGGCATCTTACTTTACAAACACATGGAGGCTATTTTGGGGTGATCTATGTCTGAATTAACTGCACTATAATTATAGTTTATATGATACCGATTTTTTCGAAATTTGTTGTGAAATAATTAATGGTCTATAGAGAAAGAATAATGCACTGTATATGATAATATATATATATTTTTTTCAAGTATAGAGAAGGCATAGCGAATTAAACAAAGAAGGGACATACTTTATACAATTATTTTTAGCAATAATGTAAAAGCAGGGAGACAATAAGAAACTACTACCTGACTCCCAGGTGAATCCTTCTGACATGACTATTCTCAAATGAGTAGTCCTTTTCTTATGCTTTACTTAATCCTTAGAATTCTGCTATTCTGTTGTGTATGCTATCAAACTTGCACGCGTTATATTAAAACTCTGTCATACAAATCTACCATATTAAATTTTCTAATTGTGGGAACCATGTTTTTCCTGATGAAAATATTTAATGCCTCTTTAGTTCCTTAGTTTTTGCTATTTCACCATGTTGCAGGGAAATTGATACAATATTTTCTACATTTATTTGTAAGGCTAGAATATCAATTTTTTCATTGACCAACCCTACAATGCTTTATTATGAAGTCACTTTGTGAATTCATTATATATTTTATTACTTAACTGAAATTTTGAAGCATCTGTTTCCTATACATGTATATCTATAAATTATAACAACCTAAAAAATTCTGACAATGCTATATTTTCACCAGTATGAATAATGTCTTCCTCATCCTAAAAAACTGTTAATCTATGTAATAAAGAAATATTTTCCTCATCATATTAAGGACAAAATTTAAGTTTCTTAACATTATATAAAAACAGTTCTATAATATGCTTTGTCTCTAACATATTTACAATTTATCATCACAAACAGACATAAGGTGATAAGTTAGGTGCTAACTTACCACCTAATTTGCTTCTATAAGGTAAAAATCCCAAATCAAGACCCTGTAAGGAAAATATTAAAGTTCCATGAGTATACTCATTAATTCCAGAATATCTAATTTATAACTATAAAAAATCAACTTTTATCAAAAAATAATAGCACATATATAGAGGTAGTTATATACTAAGTATTACAATAATACTTTATAAAATATTAAAATTTAATAAAATTAATTAAATTTTAAAGTATCTTTCAACATACATGTTAAGAATCTTAAAAATTGAAGACATTTGGACCGAAGGCTTTTCTTTTGGGTAAATCTTTCGATAACAAGTATAAGCATTATCTGTTGACCCCAGGTGCTTTGAATTACTTTCAAAATTAGAGTCACACATCTTGAAATTGTCATTACTAATTAATATGCACCAATGCTTCTGGAAACCTTCCCATAATAAATCCCAGGGAAAAATTATATGGTGATATTTTTCAATGAACCCTCCTTAATTTCAGTAAGGACTTCACTATGCTTTATAAATGGGATTCTAACATTTTAATAGAAGTCTCAAGCCACAAGTCAGTGTATCTAATACTCCATATGTTTTCAGTGTTACTGTAGGTGTAGGAAGAAATTTTATAAAATTTATTAATTATAGTGGGATTAAAGAGGATGGAGATGTTAAAACTGAGCTATTATGTTATGGGAGTCACTTTCGGTCAACTCTAGCATTTCTTTATCTCAGTAGTTTTTCCTGGGCTGTTCACTCTGCCTAGAATGTCTACCTCACATTCTCCCACCTGTCTGTACATAGCAAAGTTTATTCCTCTACTAAATGTTCTATTTCCAGAGAACTCTCCTACCCTGTACAAACATAATTATGCGCTAATTATATTTTATTATCTCTGTTTTCCCCAACTATACAATGAGTTGGGTAGGGGCTAGATACTCTCCTTTACTTTCCCCCCCCAATCTAGCACAATGCTTCATAAATTATGACAATGAATGAATGAAAGTGTAGGTGTTTTATAATTTAGTAATTATAATTTAGCATAAATTAGTATTCTTGAAATGTGTAACACATTCATATCTATAATTATTGAATTAATGTTTTGGACCTACTTAACTGCTTTTAGTTTCTCTTAATTCATGAAACATTGTTTAATTTTATTTCAACTTAAGTTAGAATATTTATGTATACAATAACTTAAGTTAGAATATTTATATATACAATTTGTTTTCTTATTCATTTTTTGGCCATTGTTTTGGTTGATAAAATATTTGGATAGCTTGTTGCTTTTTTGTTTGAGTACATAACTATTCTCATTTAATACTATAGATTAAATAAACTGAAGTAATTTAATTTCCAGGGGCCTAAAAGAATATATTTCTTGAAGCAAGTTTATAATCTTATAAATGATATTCCCCATTTGATTAGTTTCCATTAAAGAATTTTAAAATCTTGTCTGTAAGGTGTTCTCATTAGTATGCTATTTAACTCCAACTGTTCTTGATCAAGTTTAAACAAGGACATAGTCTTCATAACTATCTGTCTGTTGAGAGTTATGGGTCATTTTCTCAGAAGAGGACAAAAGCTAAATAATGTTACCGCTCAAATTACTATATGTTCTTTTTGGCTTATAGGTGGGAGTTGAAAATAGATGGAATATGAATATTTTAGATGGACTTTAAAATTAACCTTTATTATGTTTATATTTAGGTATTTTGTTTTCCTTTTGAATAAACTAAATGGTAAGATGCAGTGGTGCAAGAAGACTGAGAGGGAAAATCAATTTTAAATTTATAAGATTAGAGGTGGAGTATCATCAAATTATCTCAGGAACCGTGAAGGCCAAGCACAAAGCTTAAATGTTGTATAACCGTTGAGTGTTTGCATTTGGGTGCAAATAAATTAATTCCCCATTTTCAGCATTCATCTGATTATTTAGAATTTGCTCTTCCAAAAGTCTAATATAGTAGTTATTCTCATGACAGCTGGGGGCAATATTTGACTTCCTCATAATGTGATTTTATTTTTACTAATTATTTTGTAACTTAATTCTTAATTACCATATACATAAGATTATAACAAAAACAAAGGATGTACAAAAGCAATCAAAGTCATCTTTATCTCATCACTCAAGAGCATCAAACTTTTTCATGTATTTTATCAGTTCTTAGTAAATATGTGTGTGCTTGTGTGTATGATTATTAACTCGGTATAGATATAACTTTATTTTGTATTATGGATTTTAATATTTACTATTACTTCATACAGTTCTTCATGTCATTCATCTTCTAATTATAATTATAGAATATATATAATTTATTTTATACCCTCTTCAATAGGACAGTTTGCATCTCTACCATTCTATCTTATATATCATGATATATAGAACACCTTTATACATATTGGGTTTTCCCTCATAATTCATTTTAAAGGTCGGTCTATGAAGAGAAGACAGTTTGGAAACTATCCTCACATTTTGCCTGGGGTAGCCTCTTAAGTTTAAATTAAATTGAATTTGTTCATTTATTCTTTTTATTTTATTTGATTAGCTCTTCAGGGTTTTATGAATTTTATTAGTCAGGCATTTTTAAAATCTGAGATACATTCAACCATATAGAAAACAAACAAATACAAAGTTAGACATGACATTATATATAAACAGAGGAGGCAAGCAATGTCAATATGGTGGAATGTGAGAAGGTACCCACTCATGAGAGCTGCAGGTACAGTTATGATCGAAGTGATTAAAGAAAAGTCCCCTCTACCACTAACAGTAAAAACAACTCAATATACTGGTTATGTGAAACAGTGGGAATAGGAGAATTTCAATAGTTCTCTTCATGACAGAAAGAGAATGCAGAGAAGACTCTGGCTTTGGTAAGAGTTACCCAATGCATGAATGCAGTGTTGAAGCCAGAGGCAATAAATGATAAAATGATTGTGACTATTTCTACTGATGAAGATTTAGGTAAATAAAAATGCCCCTGGACTAAATCTTGATTAGACAGTTTACAATTAAGTGTCTAGCTAATTAAATATGAGGCAAAATAATTTACTGGGAAGCCACCAATGGGAGAGAACTGGACGCGGTAGAGTTAGTTTCAAGGCTGACCTATTTCTTATGGTGATACAAAGGCTGCTGAAACCTCAGAGTGTAAGACTTCCATGGATCATGAAGAACAGAACCAGATTAAGAAAGTCTTTGGAGAAAACTTACCAGTGAGGTACTGAGGAGGGCCTTAATTTTTAAATTTTGTATGTCACTTGAAACGCGAAAGTTAAAGTAGCTGATTATATCTCATTTCTCCTTAAGAATATGATGTGGCAATTTCTTCTGAAAATAGAATATAAGGAAGTTAATGAGACTTAGTAGTGTTGACTAGGACATTATCACTCAAGAATCCCTCAGATGGCAGAAATGTTTCTCCTGTGTTTCTCCTGTCTACTTGAAGAGCAGTTTAATCACACTGTGTGTAATTCGAAGTAGTTGAATTATGTCTTAATCTTCATCTTTTTAGTATTTTAGACACTAGCTCCAAACAGGCAGTTTCCCATGTCATTCTAATTACGCAGAAGCCCCTGCATCCAGTTCCCCTGTATTCTATCAGAAGTTTTCAGTTATAAGTCTCATTATTCCTCAACCTAATCAAGTCTGTTAAATGCAGTCAAGCTGCCGTATTAATGAGACTTATGTGGCACCCTCACCTGGAGGTAATTTTTATTTCAGAATAAAAATCCTTCTTAATCCAAAGAATAAATCCTTCCTAATCCAAAAGTGGAATTTCTATTTCCATCATCTACTACAAGTAGGCTAAGAGGAATTTTGGGGGCAACGGCCTTTTCACAATGTTCGAAGCACACATACAAGGGGCTTCTTAATTTGCGTAGCTTGTTACAGACTTGGACTTGAGAAAGAGAAACAGGGCTCCGAAGCAAGGCGGTTTATGTAGCATAGATGGCTACAGTTTCTTTCAGGGTTTGACACCTATTGTATTAGCCTTTGTCTACAAGACTTTGTTTCTGCTGTCTCCTGCCTTCAACATTCATTCATATTGTGAGGAGGAAACACTAAATGGAAACTGGCAGGTGAAATTTAATTCCTAAAAAGAGCAAGAGTAAATGTAGTATTTTGCCCATTTCCTAACTATCAGTAATGTCTCATTACTCTTTAACTTAATTGTAGATAATACTCTGTTACGGGCTTTTGGTACCAACTATTAGATAAATATGTTTATTTACTTTAATTCTACATGTCTATGTGTGTTTCTTAAAAGATTGGGGGAAAGAGATGTAGCAACATACAGGAAAAACCCTAATCTTCCAGAAATAAGGCTATGAGTTCTTTAGTTTTATTTTATTTTATTTTATCTTATTTTATTTTATTTATTTTTGGCTATATATGTTTATTCAGATTATTACTGAGTGCTGGAGATTAAATGCAGTAACTGTGAGTAATTTTTACATTTTTAAGAAAAAACGTTAATATATGAGACTGTATTACATATAGCAAGCACATGTTTTATAATACAGTGAACTGTTTCTCAATAAACCATTTAAGTAATAATATTTCCTCATTTTTCAGCTGATTTTAAAATGGTCAAATAAATCATAATGCATAGTAAAATAATTTAGTGACACATGGAAGAAAACAAAAGGTTAACACGTACTGTGAAAATTTAATGTGTCATGCTATGTAAGATATTTTAGCACTTACATATTTTTTACCTGTAAATGTCATCACTTTGTATTACAGTTGTTTGAAGCCCTAGTTGGATTTTATGTAGAGTTATATATCTTGGCCATTTACTGATATTGTTTAATAGAAAATAAATCAGACATATTCTATTTTGTTATTTTAGTGGGTTAGAAGGTCAGTCCGTCTGCTAGGATTTATGAGACCACTAATTAAAGGTCAGCAGTAAATGTGTTGGCCAGTAACACATCCATGTCCCAAAAGGAAAAAAAAATTGTAAAATAGAAAAAAAACCATATTCATTTTCTGAATTTTTATTACCATTGAAGGAATGCATGAAAACATCTTACATTTCTTATTAATAATGATAGTGGTGTTTTTTACTGGGTTTTGTTTTTTACTATAGAAAGCAAGAGATCTGGCCTTGCACTCTTAAAAAGATTAACACAGAAATCCAAGTTTTAGTCTTAGAATGTACTTTTGAGTCCTGTTGAGCAAGTCAATTAAATTATCTCTGTGGCTTCGAATAAAGTCATTTCTAATCTCTAGGGGTAGAGGAACAATGAAAGCTTATATATGTCCCAGTATTTAAAATTTTAAGAGAGGATCTCCCATGAATACAAAATGTAGTATTTTTTTATTGTCATTGTGTACATTTGCCAAAAAACAAATTAATGAGATGAGAAATGATAGCTATTAATGTTTTTGATTGGAAAACAAAATTGCATTTTTATCACTGAAATACCTTAGATGTTCTCTATAAGCTAAAAAAAAAAATAGTGGCAGCTTTCTAAAAAGTAACTGTCTTGATAAAAAGACTATTTGTGTGAGGATAACCATTCTACCTTTTCAAGAGAATAGTTTATCTCTTTAAATTTTTTTTTTTTTGCTAAGAAGTCTTTTAAAAATAACCTTTTACTCCTTTCATCTATGTGCCCAGAAAAATTGAAATAATCACTTGCTTAATCATCTTTGATTTTTGCATTTATTCTGTCAGAAGAAAGCTTGCATACTAATTGAAGTGATAGCTTTTGTGTTTTCAATAGCTAATCATGTAATTATGTCTTTCCTAGACACTGTTGGGTCTATTTGAATAAGAGAGATCATGAGTTCAATAAGTCCTTAGCAGTTTCTCTTGTTAAACTTCTAGTTAGATGGGGTGAGAGGAAACACACATCTCTGTAGAAACTAGACTGAAGGTTGCTTCCAAGATTTTTCATGAGCTGTTCTCTTGTTTGGGAATTTCATGGTGATCACATTTACAATCTATATTCTAGGTTATGTACCATATGTATAAGAGAGAAGGGATGGCAATTTTATGGCCTCCAGGTTAAATTTGATTTCTGAGCATTGGGGAAGATTTAAAGTTGTTTAAAAATGATACAACTTTGGCTTTATGTTAAATGTCTTTGAGCGCTTGACTTATGTTACAGAAACGTCTGAAGTAGTGGAATGGATTTGCTATTAAATGCAATTATCTAAGTTAGAATATGAAAATTTTTAAAATACTAATTTAAAGTATTAATATACATTTAAAGATTTAATAAACATTTTAGAAATATTTTAATATATGAGCATATAATTCCTTATTTTTTATGAGAATTCAAATTATATTGAATTAACAGAAGCAAAGCAAGAGATTTGTTACTGTTGCTGTATTTTAAGTTTCTTAACTTTTGACAATTGTAAATTTTCAGAAAAAAACTTTCCTTTCACTTGATTGTCAAAGAGTTATACCAACCTTGATTTTTCGATTAGGAAAACAAAATGTATTAAATTTTCCATCACCTTAGATATTCATTACATGGATAACATATTATCTTGTCACTTGGCTGCTGAACATCTGGCATAGATTCATTGACCTAGCATCAGCTATGTGCTTCCAGGAAACAGCTCATATTGGAGCCCTAATACCAGATTTTTTTTTTATACTGGAAATTTGCATTACATATAATCAGTTTGTCAAAGCCTGTGGAGTGATTCTTGTGTCCATTCTGTATGACAGAGGATGAGGATATCTATTACACAGCCATAAATATTTTTTAAGATGTATAATGTGATATTTTTAATTAAATGAAACCAAGTCCAACCTTAGAAAAAGCCAAACAAAACACTATCTTCAAAGCACACAAGTGTTTTTGGAAAAACATTGCATGGCCTTTATTCATAAGCCATAATTACAGTTTTTTCATAAAATCTATTATACAAGAGAATTTGGGTTGGGTATTTTTTCCCACTTTATTAATTTTGGCAGAAATATTGCTATCTGTAGTGTCTCCCAGAGGTCCTGCTGCTTTCATCCTCCATCTTTAATTAGAAAATAAAGTGGAGAAAATTAAAACCAAGCAGTGATCAAACTTCCTTTTCTTGCACTAGGGTATTTTTGCCAATTAAGTAAAACAAGTAAAAATTTTCTGTCGTTTAGTTTGTTTTTAGATTTAAAAAATATATTTGCTACTTTTTGAATTTTATTACTTAATGAAGTGATAAGTCAAGAATACATAATTGTTCCTGAAAAGACAATGCCAGAGATAATGCTGCTCAAATGGGTTGGTAGTCATTGGGATGGAATGCAGGGAAATTATTTTTTCCAGGAATTATTTCTTAATTAATTAATTTCTAGGCAATTATTTTTCTTAAAGGATAGTAGTAAAATATTAAAAAATAAAGGATCACATACTTATTAAAACAAGACATTCTTCTCAAGACCAAATATTTTAAAATGAATATAAAGTACCTTGACAGATATTATTATCATTTTAAATATCAAAGCTAGTAAATATCCCCCTTAGTTTAAATATTTATATTCTAATTCAGAAGTTTATGCTTTATAAAGCAGAATTTCATTTAATTCAACACACATTTAATGATCTCCTAATGTATATAGGTGCTCATTGCTGAGAAGACTAAAAGAATAAGATATTTATTCTCTGCTTTCAAAAACTTTTTAGTTATATCTTTCAAGATCTAGTCAAGAAAAAGGATACTAGGAATTTCCAGCAGAAAGACCTTAATATAAGAACATGATATAAAATGAAAGCTTTGGGACAGAGGTTGATGAGGCAGCCTGGATTACTGAAAACAAGAAACTACTCCACTTTTAGTCGAACCAAAGTAAAGATGTTCTCAAAAGATGGAAGGACCATTGAGGCAGAGGTGATCTCAGGTGATATAGAGACACAGAGAAGATGCAGAAATTGCCAGAGACACCTGGCCACTGAAGGAAAAAAAAGGGAGAAATTATCTGTTTTTAATATCTTCTTTCTTTCTAGTCTATTATCAGTGAATCTCGGGAAGTCACTTGGTTAGGGAATCTAGGAAATGTAGTTACTATGATACAGAGCAGAGAGAGTAAGAACACACAATAGATTTAAGATCAAACAGAAAAATAATCTGGGAAATAGCTTAGTAGAACAGGAAAACAGGTAAAATAGGTAATTTTAATAAACTGTGGTAAATATAACAATGGGCAGTTGATACTCAGACTCTGAGAACACATAGCAGGACCACCCTGTAATGCCTTGACATGATGGGTAATTCATGGTAAGTTTCACAGAGGTTGTTAGGCCTTAAGTCTTGAAGAATAGGAGACAGCCAAGAAAAAGGAAGGCGGTGAGAACAGGGAAACTTGGTCATGGATGCAAGTTGTCCCAGGTAGAAGAATCCAGTAGTAAAATAACTTGGAAAACACACACACACACAAACACACACACTTTTTTGGAGTTTAGAGAAGATCGAAAATGTGGTGGGAGAAAAGAATAAAGAGATAGTTTATAAAATGTTGGTTTTATCTAGAAAGCAGTGGTGAGTGATCAAAAATTTAAGAATGATGACTAGGTTTAAATATTGGCAAGTAGAATGTAAGAGATTATATATAGAGAGAAAAATCCATTCTGACTTGTTAGGTCTTATTTTTTTCTTTGAATTTAACTTCACTTATTTTCATTATGTAAAAAACTAATTTCTGTTAGAGATTATTTGATGGAAGTGGGAAGTAGAAGAAATGGTCCATGGAGAATTGTGTTACTTCCGACTTTTTCTTTCTTGTCTACCTGTTGGTCATCAATGCTGGGAGCCGTTAGAGCACTGCTTGCATAAGAACTATATATGAAGTTCAGAACATTACCCATTTGGAAATATGTTTTGGTATATGTTGTACCTGTGTGTGTATGAGAGAAAAAGAGAAAGAGAAAGCTAGAGACTAATTACACATACCAGTACAAATATGGGAGTGTGAACATATCAGCTTATAAATCATTAAAATAGCACAGAAATTAAAGGAATCAGTATTTATTAAAGTAAATATTAAGGCTTCGCATATGTGATAGTACAGAAATATTATGCTATAAATAACAATAGTAAAAGATCTAGATTTCAAGAGCTTATTTCCGCTTATTTCCTCTTCTCAAAATGTTTTAAATTTTCTCAGAGTATGAGCTCTCCTAAACAAGAATGACAAAAATCAAATAGACTTTGGTTTAGGAAGATACAGTGGGATTATAGTTACCATAGCAACTTGAACAATGAGTCTATATCTAAAATACATTTTTTATAAACAGTTTTTGAGCCACATCTGGATCATTCAGAATGGGTATTCACTAAGGTTACAGATATTTACTTTATGACGTTACATTATTCACTGTTATGGCAGAAAGGACCCAACTGCCTTTACTAATAATGAAAAAATGTTTTTATTAAATTCACAACTGTATAGAATCACAAAATTTCTTGCAATGAATCCTTATGAAATATAAAGGATTCATTATTTTTCTTCTTTAATCATCATCTTAGTACTTTTGCTATCTCCCTTGCCATAGGGGGAAAATCTAATCCTTTTATAATTCATTCTGTGTTGATTTTTTTACCAAGCAATTTTTAGCAAAGTATTATTTTTTTTCTTTTAAAATACCATTACATTTTGTTTCTATTATAGAGCTTTATATTTTTATTTTATACAGTTTAGAAAATCCAAGAAAGTATATAGAAGATAATAAAACACCTTTTATCTTATTATCTCTTTAGTACTCCTTAATATATAGTAAATTTAATGCAAGTTTCTACATTTGTATGAGTGTATGTTTTTGTGCACATAGATAGAAAAATGTATAGACATAGTATATCCTTGTTTTCCTTTTCTTTTACAAAATTTGGGTTATAATGCTTACTATCCTACTCTTTGTCAGTTAATATTATATTATGATAATTTTTTTAAAGTCATCTAACTATTTTAAAATTTCGTAATGATTTTCTAAAATTTAGTCATCTGTATGGACAATAATTTTTCAACCATCTTTATTGTTAGGCATATATATTATTTAAATGTTTGAGGGTTATTATATACAGCACTAAGACCAATACACTTCTGCATAAAATTGAATATGTCCTTTAAATTAACTTGTAGTATTACTGGGTTACTCAGGTAACTGGTTTTAAAACATAATCATTATTTATTTTCCAACTCTTAATCTTTGTTAACCAGTCTTTGTTTCAACTTACCTAGGTCCTTTGACTTTTCTGGCCAATTCTTCCTCAGAATCCAACTAAGAAATGCTCCCAAACAACACTGATAGAGAAGGTTACAGCAAAAGCCATGAAACTTCCATTGCTCCAGATAATTTCCTAATGTGTCTTACTGCTAAAATATATGGATATCCTCAACTTCTATCTAGGTTAGTCTAAGCTACTTCAAATTGTGCATTCTGAAGGTAATTAAAAAAAAAAAAAAAAGAATATGCTGAGAAAGGATATCTGGAGACAATCTGACACATTCATCTCCAGGCCATTTCTGTTATCTTTTAGACGGTATCTAAATAAAGACCTTCCCATTTCTTCCACATCATGAGGCCCTTGTAAAAGATGTAATCTTAGAATCATACAGCTAGAAGGATGTAAAGGCAGGACTCTAAAGATTGAGGAGACCCATCCCACTGGAACTAATCTCCATGGAATAAGATCTCTTTACACTTATGAAAGTCTTTTTAAACTGTGTAATAAGCTCTTCTGCCATTATGTTCTCCTTTTAAGATAAAAAAGAAAGAAAGAAAGAAAAATATCTCTAGTATTTCTGACACAAATTAAAAGTACAATCTTCTCTTTTGTCTTTAATATGAATGTGAAAATTTGGAAATATATCGTATAAAACTATTATAAACATGGAGATTGCCATATAGGTTGTCATGTAGTTTTTTGTTTTTTTTTTTTAAATATATATGTTAAATAATACAGACTGTCTGAAAACTGTCAAGCCACTTTTGAAAGTGTAGGAAAACTGGATTAATTTTAGCTCAATTTGGAATAGATACCATGGGTTATTTATTTATTTATTTATTTTTAAGAATTAGCTTTAGATTTATCTTATATATATATTTTTTTACTTTATTTTTATTTATTTATTTTTACCACTTAAGCTCATGTCTTGAATCTGGGAAATCAGACCTATATCCTTACATTATAAGATTGTCCTATCTCACAGTTTATCCCTTCCTACTCAGAGATAAGAGAATATTGCAAATTTAAGACTGATATTTGTTGGTAACTATCTCTTTAGTGTACTCTATTGTGTTGTAAAGTCCTATATTAAGAAGAAAAACAGAGTATTTAGATTTATCCTAAAAATGGGTTGTTTCCTTGAATTCTAAAAAAAATTTAGAAGACCAATCACAGTTTTAACAACATTTTCAGATACATTTAACTTGATGAGCATAAAAAAATTATTTTTTTGTGATGATGGTTCTATTTTTGTTTTGATTTCTTATGGGTACACGCTCACATAAAACTTGTCATGCATTATAGCAACTAGAATGTGGTCATTGCCTTGACAAGGGATGTATCCCTTGTTTCTTAAACCATTTCCATAAAGAAGTTTATTGAAATGTTTAATTATTATAAATTAGAATAGCTACACATTTCTCTGATACTGAAGCTAGTAGGAAATATGTTTCAGAATTCAGAATACTTTGAAGTCAAGTTGAACATCTTTCTGACACTGAATTTGAACTTTAGACTATACACTGAGCAATGAATCTGAGCCACTTCTGAAAGAGAAAAAATAATTCTTATGCCAAAGTAGACTAAGGTGACTGAAAAATTATATGATGATGTAATATGAGCTGATAAAGAGTAGAATTAGGAAACAAATTTACTACTGACTTTTTTGCAATCTTTAAGGTCTAGCCTTTAATGAAGCCATTTTATTAGTCCAGGTCCTCTGGCAAGAGACCAAGATGGGATTAAACATACAAAAATTGTATTAAGGAAAAATACTTATGTGAAAGAAAATAGGAGGGAAGTCCAAAAAGTCAAGAAGAGCCATCTAACTGATACAAGTCTGACCCTGGGTGGAGAAGAGAAGCATAAAAAGTTCTGTGCAAATTTCTCGTACTACATTTAGTCTAAAGTCTGTCAATAAAGGATTATTGAGTCTTTTAGAAATGATTCGTTTTTAGAATCTCTGCTACACTCAGTCATTGATCAGGAGCAGCTCATGAGTGGTAGGTACATTTTCATAGCAAATCAAGCAATGGATTTCAAAGCACAACCAATAGAGCCCTTGGTCACATGCAATCCCTGTACTAGGAATCTATCTAGAAGATACATCGTTTGGCTGCCACAGCTGTAATACATGGACCTCTATAAGGTGCGTGTCCATGCCTATATGCAGATGTGAGTATTCATTCAGTTGCCAGAGTAAGGCAACAACTGCCTTGTGAAAGGAAATTCAGATGAGCTGCAGTATTAAATCAATGTGTTAGAGTAACAAGAGCCACTGCAACCAATGGACCTTAAAATGTAGAAAGGCTTAAACATAGTAGACATATATTTCTTGTCATGTAACGTATGAAATGCATGTTCGTAATTGGTGGGCATCCGACTATCAAGTGGAGATTTAGAGATCCAGTTTTCCATACTGTAACTCTTTCAAAGCTACTCCATGGTTTTCGAGGTCCCTATGTTTGTTTATACCAAGCTGGCTGAAGAAAAAAATTTTAAAAAAGGATGGAAGATAGCACATGAGAGTGTATAATGGGCTATGAATGGAAGAAAAGAATTTTACTTCCTTACACATTGCATTTTCCAGAAATCTGATCCAGGACCACACCCAATGCAAAAGAAGCTAGGAAGTAAAGTCAAATGTGTGCCCAGGGTAAAAATATAGAAACTGGTTTACAGCTAACAGTCTTTGTCAACTTTATAAATGCCTACTCCTATCATCTAGGTTAATTCACAGTTCTAAATGCTTTTGTTTAATCCAAAATATGTAAAGAACATACAACTCAACAACAACAATACATCTGATTGAAAAATGAACAGAGGATTTCAATAGATACTTTTCGAAGGAAGACATGCAGATAACCAACAGATATATGAAAAGATGCCCAACATCACTAGTCATAAAGGAAATGCAAATCAAAAAACAAAAAAAAACAAAAAATGAGATACCGCATCACACCTGTTAGAATGGCTATTATCAATAACACAAGAAATAGCTAGTGTTGGAGAGATTGTGGGGAAAAGGAACCCTCATACACTGCTGGTGGGAATGTAAATTGGTACAGCCACAGTGGAAAACAGTATAGAGGTTCCTCAAAAAATGACGAATATAGCTACCTTATGATCCAGCCATACCTTTTTTGGGTATCTACCCCCAAATTTGAAAATACTCCTATTCATAAAAACATACATACCCTATATTCATTATAGCATTATTTACAGTAGCCAAGATATGAAAATAACCTGTGTCCTTTGGCAAACAATTGGATCAAAAAGAGGTAGTACATATATACAGTGGAATACTACTCAGGCATGAAAAGATGAAACATTGTCATTTGTGACAACACAAATGCATATTCAGAGTATTATGCTAAGTAAAATAAATCAGACGAAAAAGGACAAGAACTGTATGATTTCATTTATATGTGAGTTATAAAACAAAAAGCAACAAAGCAATCAAGCAAACAAACAAAAATACAAACTCATAGATACAGACAACGAATGCTGGTTACCAAAGGGGAAGGGGAGTTAGAGGAGGGCAAAGAGGGTAAAGGGAGTCAAAGATAGAGTGACAAAATGAGACTAGACTTTGGGTGGTGGGCACACAATAGAGTATACAGATGTCATATTATAAAGATGTATACTTGAAACTTATATAACGTTATTAACCAATGTCACCCCAATAAATGTAATTTAAAATATGCGTATAGACCTTCAAAAACAGCTTATCATATTACCAAGGAAGTAGCAAGGAGAGGCAAAAGAAAAGTAAATTAAAATAATAAAATAAAATAGAGAAAATTATGCCAATCTACTTATTTCAAAAAGATACTGTAAAAATCAAGTATAATAATGAATCTAGTGAGATTTATTTTTAGTTTCTAAATTAAATTATTATATAATTGTATAATGATATTGAGAGAAATTCTGGAGTAGACTATTTGATTGTACCTCCTTATTTCACAGTCTTTTCTTTTGTGTGCATAGACCTGTTTATTCATGAACCTACATGTGCCCTATATGCACCAGTGGTTAAGAGCAAATACATGGTTTCTGTCCTCATGAACATGGTGGTGCTTTTAAGATAGCATATTAGTGGAGGGACAGGTTAATCATTTTCTTCTTTACATTAACAGGTGAAAGTGAGGAGACAAGTATGAAAATTACTCTAGGGCTAGGCATTGGGGAAGAAACTTCTATGCTGACAGAAAAAGATACACTGGCATCTCAAAGGGCTTTTTTATGATGTGAAAAAGTGCTGCTGAAGCACAATGTGTGTTGGAAGATGGCTTAGGATGGATTTAGATTGGAGGAGACGGGAGTCATACTATTCAGAGTCTTGTAGGCCATCATAAAGTATATGAATTATATAAAGTACAATGAAAAGCCTTATGTAATATTTATATGAAGTTTTTTTTATGTTCATATTAAAACACTATATCTTGAGTAAAGGTATTGTAAACCTATTTTGAATAAATTAAAATATAGATCACAAATTTTAAAAGAAAAGAACGACAAAAAAGCAAAAGCTTATCCTTTTTAGAAGTGTCTGTAAAATTTAGGAAAAGTCTTAGACTATGCTCTGCTGTAGTTTTCAACTCTATCATAGTTTTGTCATATGATCCCTAAGTTTGATACCTCATTGATTCTTACTTAGTAATTTCCATAGAATTGAATTAAACATGATAATTGTGACAGAGATGGTAGCACTCAATAAATTTTCATACCTGCTCTATATTTCTCACTCTCCCTTATAGTTATGTTAGGGTTACATAGATAATTGTAATGAATGAACTGTGAGTAAAGATGACATGTTATCTCTAGACCAGGTTATGAGATCTATATACTCTCTCTTCTCTCTATGGCCCTGGAAGCCATGTGTTGATAGGACAGTTTCACAAGCTTATACAGCTTTCATTAGCCCGAGCCCTTGAATGTGTATGTGAGCAACCCCCAAACCCACCCCTATTTGACATGTGTGAGATGTGTAGTCTGTAAAACAAATCTCGTTTCATTAAACCAGTGGAATAAAAAATGGATTAGTTTTTTACCACAGTATAACCCACGTATCTCATCTAAAATGTCTGGTGTGCTTCGATATCTCTGATAAGGAGGGAAATAAGAGGACTGTCTTTGTGTAAGTACCAGAAATCAAACCAATCTATACGAAACCCAATGCTAATACTACTGAGAGATATTAACTAAAATAAGAATAACCTTCAGAAAATAGCATCTCGGGGAAATGACAAATTTGGCAAAATATATTTCAAATAGCTACTGCCCAAGTCCTTCCTTTGACTATTTATATATGTCTTTATTTATTTAAACTGAGGCAAAAAATTTACATTCAGTGAAACACAAAGCTCTTAGGACATAATTTAATGAATTTTAACAAATATATGCACTCCCAATCAAGACAGGAAATTTCCGCCACCTAGGAAGTTCTCTTGAGCCCCTTTCTGGTTAATCTCCACCATCACTGGCAATTGTTTTAATTCTTGTCACCACAGAATAGTTTTGCCTGTTCTAGATAGTTATGTGAGTTGACTCATATATGGTATATGCTTTTGCATGTAGATTTTTTCCTTCAACATAATGTTTTTAGAATGCATACATGTTGTTTCATCATCAATTTGGCTCCTCTTTTATAAACATTACATGAAGGAACAACAAGTTGTTTATCCATCCTCCTGCAGATGGACATTTGGATTGTTTACAGTTTGGGATTATGAATAAAGCTGCTGTAAGCATTGTTACATAATTCTGTTTGTGAACATATGTTTTTATTTCTCTTGGTTAAAAATCTAGCTGTGGAATTGCCAAGTCATATACTTCATAAGAAAGTGCCAAACTATTACTCTAGTTGTATCATTTTATACTCCCAACAGCAGTACCCAATTTCCTGTTGCTCTCTCTAAATTACTGCTTCAGAGGTATCCTAGCAAATTTTCTGTTTTTAAAATTTTTCTTTGTGATTTCTTCTTTGACTCAAGGGTTATTTAGAATTGTGTTGTTTCATTTTCAGATAATTGAATCTTCTCCTATTTCTTGTTTTTATTCATTATAATTTATTGATATGTGGTAAGAAAATATAACCCATAAAATTTGATCTTTTGTAAATTGGTGAGTTCTATTTTATTGCCTGATATGTAGTTTATTTTGGTGAATATTTCAATTGTTAAGCATAGTATTCTATTTATTTCAATTGTCAAAATCATTTATATGTTCACTGATTTTTGAGGGATTATTTTATAAGTGACAAGTAAAAGTTAAAAGTCTCTATTGTTAAGGAATTGTCTATTTCTCACTTTAATTTGGATATTTTTGTTTTATTTATGTTGAAACTCTATTAGGTACATACACATCTATGATTTTTTTGTCTTCCTTATGAATTGAACTGTTTATCATTAGTAAATATTTCCCTTTTATATTTTTATATTTGGTAATACCTTTTTTTTTGAAAGTTACTTTTTTCTGATTCTACTTACTGTTTGTATGGAATATCTTTTTGTATTTTTTTTTACTTTCAATCCATCTGTGGTTTTCATATTTCAGGTGTTATCTTGTTAAGACATATGTTTTTGAATGATACTTGTTTGTCCAATTTGACAGTTTGACTTTTAACAGAAAGGTTTAATCCATTCAAAATGTAAGTATTTATTTATAGAATTAGATTTAAACTTTTTACTTTGATATATATTTTTTTTATCCCTTAAATTATCTGTTGCTCTGTTTTTCTCTCCTGCATGGAATTGGTCGAGTATCTTCTAGTAATGCATTTTATTTCCTATCTAGCTTCTTAGCTACTTCTTTGGTTCTTTGGTAGTTTTTAATGCCTGCTATAGAAATTATAATATATATTATTAACTTATCAATGCATACTTAGATAAAACAGAAATACCATAAAATAGAAGTACCATAAAACAGTATCAGTCCATTTACCATCCTTTTTGCTGTGGTCAAATATTTTAATTCTACATATTATAACTCTCAGAAAAACAACTTTATTATTTTTACTTTAAAAGAAGCTAAGAGATAAAATAGTCTTTCATATTTTCTCACATAAATATAGGTCTTCTAATAGAGCCATGTTTCCATCTGGAATACTGCCTGATGGACTTTAATATTTCTTATAGTGGAGGTCTATTTATTTACATACAGTCCAAGGACCTAAAGTGAATCTTCCCACAAACTTCAGTTGTGCCATCTGCAGAGCTCTCTCTGATCCAATACTCTGGCCAACCAAATCCAGCCACCTTAGCAATTCTAAACTTCAGTATCCATCTTCTTTTCTCAGTGATATGATACTGCTATATTTTGGGGCTCTCCCTCACTCCATTGTTGTCAGAAAAACATTCCTAGGAAGAAATCTAAGGAAATATAGAATATAAATTTTATTATTCCTCAAAACTTATGGTCCTGAACTACTTATTGTCTAGTACCTGATATTTAGTTCATGTGATTTGTGCAGTTTTATCATTGTTTATACCAGAATGGCAAGCACAGTATCACCTTCTCTATCATGGCTGAAAGAGGAAGTTACACTTTAATTTTAGATGGTTATATTGAATGTTTAATTTTTTTTTTCGTAAGATAGCTCCTGAATGAAAGCTAACTTTTTGAAAATTGTCAGGAATAGGAAAGCACCTAAGAAATGGAAGAAACATGAGTTTCTGACAGGTTTTTAAAGCCCCAGAGAAAAAATAATTTTGTAATTCTCTTAAATAAAAGTTACACAAATAAGAATTAATATTCAAGGGATAGCCCATGAATTTTTATTAATATACAGTTATCTTCTAATTGTTTATTGCTGCCGTTTCGCTTCTGCTTAGTATGGATCAGTTTTCATTGCAGTATATTAGCAATCAAGAGTTATTTAGCTCTAGTGTTTACAAACTATAATTCATTACCCTCTTATCTTTTATTTATGAGATAGTGTCACATGAAAGAAGCAAATCGTTCATTGATTTTTGTTGGGAAAATTCTGCACACTAGAGTGTATTAACACTATCTGTGTTAATGTTTTGTTTAAATGTGTTTCAGGACTCTTGAACAAAGAGGTATTATGCTCTGAGAAAGACTAAGCTGTTTTCCTAAGTGTCTGCTATCTAGTGTTTGGCCACACACAAGTCTGATCCATTGATAAATGATACTTAAAAGAGCACCATTTAAAGTAAGGCAATCTCACTCCAAAAATATCTTATTTTCAGATGTTTGAAGATGGATGAAATTTTTATACATACCAACAGAACTGAAAAACATATGGTATCATCTAGTCAAGAGTCTAATAACAATAGATTTCCATTTGATGAAATGGAATTTATACACACACACACACACACACACACACACACATATATGTATGTGTATATATATAAACATATATATATGTATGTGTACATATGTTTATATATATATATACACACACACATAAATATATATTAAAAATATATATATATGTTGGTTAGACATTTATATGGTTTATAAAACAATTCCCCTAATTGTTCTTTCTCTCCTCTAGCCATTACATTAATTCTAACTGCGTTCTCTATTCCATGCTCCCCATCCCTGTGACCATCTATCAACTACTAATTCGTACTTCTTTAACCCTTCACCCTATTCCCCCGCCCCCCAACTCCCCTCCCCTCTGGCTGTCACCATATCGTCCTCTATATTTGTCTGTTTTTGATTAGTTTGTTCTTTCTATTCCTTACATTCCACATATAAATGAAATCATATGGTATTTCTCTTTCTCTGTCTGACTTATTTCACTCAGAATAATAACCTCTAGGTCCATCAATGTCATTGCAAATGGCAGGATTTCATTTTTTTAAATGACTGAGTAATATTCCATTGTATATATGAACCATAGTTTCTTTATCCAATCATCTGTTGATGGCATTTAGATTGCTTCCATATCTTGGCTATTGTAAATTGTGCTGTCATGAACATAGGGACGCATAATTCTTTATGAATTATTGTTTTGGTTTGCTTTGGATAAATACTAAGAAGTGAAATTTGCTGAGTCAAAAGGTATATCTATTTTTAATTTTTTGAGAAACCTCTATACTGTTTTCCATAGTGGCTATACCAATTTGCAATCCCACCAACAATATAAGAGAGTATCTTTTTCTCCACATCCTCACCAACACTTGTTATTTTTGATTTATTGATGATAGGCATTCTGACAGGTGTGAGGTGATATCTCATTGTGATTTTAATTTGCATTTCTCTGATGATTATTGACCTTGAGCATCTTTTCATATGTCTATTGGCCATCTATATTTCCTCTTTGGAGAAATATTTGTTCAGGTCTTCTGCCCATTTTTTAAATTGAATTATTTTTGTTGTTGTTGTTGTAGAATTGTATAAGTTCTTTATATATTTTTGGATAGTGACTTCTTATCAGATGTATCATAAATGAATATCTTCTCTCATTCAGTCGGTTGTCTTTTTGCTTTGTAGATGATTTCTTTCGCTGTACAAAAACTTTCAGTTTGATGTCTCACTTTTTAATTTTTTCTTTGTTTCCTTTGCCCAAGGAGATATATCTGAAAATATATTACTTTTAGCAATATCAGAGAGTGTAATGCCTATGTTTTCTTCTAGTAGTAGTTTTATGGTTTCAGGGTTTTTTTTTTTTTTTACACCTACAGCACCTGGTTTTCCTAGGTGGCCTCCCGTCCAAGGTTTTGGGTCTTACATTTAAGTCTTTAATCCATTTTGAGTCTATTCTTGTATACAATGTAAGAAGGTGATCCAATTTCTTTTTTTCTTTCTTTTTTTCTTTTTGCATGTGTCTGTCCAATTTTCCCAGCATCATTTATTGAAGAGACTATCTTTACCCCATTGTATATTCTTGCCTCCTTTGTCATATATTAAATGAGCATAAAGGTTTGAATTTATTTCTGGGCTCTCTATTCTCTTTCATTGGTCAATGTATCTTTTTTTTTTATGCCAGTACCATGCTGTTTTGGTTACTGTAGCCTTGCAGTGTAGTTTGATATCAGGTAGTATGAAACCTCCAACTTTGTTCTTCTTTCTCAAGATTGCCGTGGCTATTCAGTGTCTTTTATGGTTCTATATAAATTTTAGGATTATTTGTTCTAGCTCTCTGAAAAATGCCATTGGGATTTTGATAGTGATTGCATTGAATCTACAGATTTCTTTGGGTAGTATGGCCATTTTAATGATGTTGATTCTTCCTACCCATGAGCATGGTATATGCTTCCATTTATTTGTATCTTCTTCAATTTCCTTTTTCAATGACATAATTTTCTGAAAACAGGTCTTTTACCTCCTTGGTTAATTTGATTTCCCAGGTATTTTATCATCTTCAATGCAATTGTAAGTGGGATTGTTTTCTTAATTTCTCTTTCAAAAGTTTATAATTAGTGTATGAAAATGCCACTGACTTCTGAATGTTTATTTTGTAACCTGCTACTTTACTGAATTCATAGATCAGTTCTAACAGTTTTTGGTGGAATCTTTAGGGTTCTATATATAGTATCATGTCATCGGCAAATAACAAAAGTTTTACTTCTTCCTTTCCAATTCAGATGAACTTTATTTCTCTTTTTTGTCTTATTGCCGTGGTTAAGACTTCTAATACAATGTTTAAGAGAAGTGATGAAAGTAGGCATTCTTGTCTTGCTCCTAATCTTAAGGAAAACACTTTTAGTCTTTCCCCATTGAGTATCATGTTAGCTGTAGGTTTGTCATACATGGTCTTTATTATGTTGAGGTATGTTCCCTCTAGTCCCACTTTGCTGAGTTTTTATCATAAACTTTGGATGCTGGATTTTGTCAAACATTTTAAATTTGTGTATAATAGCAGAAAACATAAGTAAAGATAGAGTGATATAATAAAAAATATACAGAACTAGAAGTCAGAATTGGTGAACTCCCATTGCTGTTTACAGTGTACACAAATTTGAGCAGGTTATTCGGTTGTTTAGAACCCTCTAAAAGAGGTAACATCATGTCTTGATTACATCACAGTATTTTTGTCAGCATGATCACAACTCTGTGAAGTATTCTAGCATCTGAGTATCATGATTTATCATCAAGAGTAACAATAAGATTATTCTTCTACTCTGAGCTCATTATTGATTGACTAATTTGCCTTAATAAATAATTTAGCAGTTTCCAAAATCTTACAGGGAAACAATAGATAGAGAAGAGACACACGGAATATAAGCTGTTTTTTTTTTTTTTTAAAGAAAGTGGTTTGGGATATGAAGATATTGTTTTAATTGCGAATTAGTATAGAATACTTTATAAAGGACACTTTAACATTAAGCACACAGATATGTTCTAATTGTCTAATCATTCTGTATTTACCACAAAGATAATTTTCTATTGTGTAATTATTAACTACATTTAGTATGCTCATATTTATCATTCTATTTCAGTAACTCCTTATTGTTCAAATCAATGCCATGATGTTCCTGAATGACAACTCTAATGGGATATTTAAATCTGTCCAGATAAATATTTATATAAAATTCTGCAACCTCAAAATAATTTCCCCTTACACTGTATTTATTGTTTAAAATTTTTCTTTTTTTTCCCTCCTCAGTAAATCTACCTGCTGCTGAAGGCCAAACAGGGAGAATTTCATATCCACTTCTTAAATACTATTTACTGAAGTGTCAGTGAAGTGAGAATGGAAGGCTCCCTGAACTGAGATATGATAATTTATCAAATCTAAACTAAATCTCAGGAGGATTCCAAGTTTATAACCTGGATTTAAATTACAGCATGGATTTACTTTTTATCTTTCTGGTTCTTTAGAAGTCACAGCTCTATCTGGGAAGACTGTACTTGTGCAATACCTCATTTATGCCAGCATTCATACTTGGCTTACAAGATTGCCTAATGCAGGAGGGATCTTAAGTAAAAAAAACTCTTCTCTTCTTGTGGAACACCACACCTATAGCCTGCTTTTATTTTTAATTTGAAACCCTAGAACTATATCACTAAAATAACTGAACAAAGGCAAGTATTACAATAAGGAAGGAGCTAAGGAGAGTACACTTCTCTCAGTCGTTAAACTGTTTCTTTGCTCCTTCATGGACTAGTGAAAACATTTAGGATCTCTTCAAATGTGCAAAACTAAGAACTGTTATCTTAGGCAAATGAAAGATGTTATTCATTATATAGAAATCAAGAATGTTAGTACTGAAAGGGATGTATGAAATAATCAAAATTTACCTGCTTAATTTACAGATAAGAAAACTGAGACCTCGGTATGTGAAAGTTCTGGCTGACAGTTAACGTTACTATCTGACAGAGCCAAGACAGTACTCATTCTACTCATTCCAGTGTTCTTACCCCATCACACTGCTACTCTTTGGGCAAACTTTATTGCTACTCTGATATAGTAGGTAACATACATTAAGAGCTGGCTATGGACCATTGCTTTGTACTGTGATAAATCATCTATGCCATCTATTATAACAACACTAAAACAAGGAAGGATTGTTCTGTCCATTTTGTCAATAATGAAATTGTGCCATGATGAAGAGAATGTGAAACTCAAGCAATCGGACCCCTTAAGCTTCCATTATTCCAGATAATGCCCTTTTCAATGTGAGTGTGTATGTGTGTGTGTGTGTGTGTGTCAATGTGAGTGTGTGTGTGTGTGTGTGTGTGTGTGTGTGTGTGTGTGTGTGTGTGTGTGTGTTGGGATTGTGGATCTGGGTGATCAGGCATAAAAATGGTAATTTCATGTTCATAAATTAGATAATATTCCTATTCCTACTTTTTTTTTTGAAACAACTTCTATCAGTTGTCTACTTAATTGCCACATGGACAAATGTTCCCGCCAAAATCAAAATAAATAGGATTATTTATTCGAGAGTACACTTATTTTAGTCGTAGAACAATTAGGGTTAGAAATTTAATCCAGGTTTGGTTGAGTGTATGTCAATATTGTGTTTGTTGAAGGCGATGATAATAAGGTGTTCTATTAAAGTGCACCATTGAAATATAACAATAGTAACTAAAAGATCTTTTAATGCAATTCTGTTTTTAAAATGGATTATTTAATGTCAAACTATAGAATCGAAAAGTAACTTGGTAAGTCAAATCCTACTGACCAAATGCTTAAATCAACTCCCAATGTTATTGCATTTACTTTTAGGTGCTAAAAGTACTTAGCTAGTTGTGTTTAATTAAAGACCTAATATTAGATTGGCAATTCATGTACGTTTGGGGATTCTATTGTCTCTGAGCTGAGGAAGGTAGCTGATTCCAAGAGTATAAGAGAAGAACTGAAGTTCTTCACTTGTTTTCCAGATACTGCTGAATAGGAAAGAAACTAAAGTCAGTATGTATTAAAAACAGTGACATTGAAATGAAGGGACTAATAAGAGCTTTTGATGATCAACAAAGGTAATTTTGTCACACCCATTAAACTACGGAATTGCTTCCAAAGGACTATTATACCAGTACCTATATTCCAAAAAGTGATTGAATGTTGAACAATGCCTCATAGTATAGTGGTGACACATATCTTTTTTTATTATTAGTTTCAAGTATGCAATACATTGATTAGACATTTATATAGTTTATAAAATGATCCCCCTAATTAATCCTTCTCTCCTCTAGCTCTCCACCTAATCAATACATTACTGCTGACTCTATTCCCTATGCCATTCTCTCCATCCCCGTGACCATCTATCAACTATTAATTTGTACTTTTTTAACCCTTCACCCCATTCTCCCAGCACCCCAACATCCCTTCCCTTCTGTCCGTCACCAAATTGTCTTCTTTATTTCTGAGTCTGTTTTTGATTAGTTTGTTCTTTTTGTTCCTTAGATTCTGCATATAAGTGAAATCATATGGTATTTATCTTTCCATGTCTGACTTATTTCACTCAGCATAATAACCTCTAGGTTAATGGTGACAAATATCTTAAAGTGTAGCAAAATGTACTTTGGGCTTGGCCCTGGAGAGACCCAGATTCTGGTATGGCTATCAATCTGACTATGATCTTTCTGCTCTCCATTTGTTTTGCAAAATGAGGATAACAATAATAGTGGATTGACCTATCTTACAACACAAGAAAATCTACCTCATAAGGTTATGGTGGTCAAATAATATGTCACAGCAATATTATATATGTGAAAAATATCCAATCATTTCAATAGATTTTGAAAATCTAATAACATTGAACTGATGGGATTTTTTTTTTCAAAAGCACAAAACCTAGGAATAAAAGAACACTTACTAGGCATAATTAAAATGTGTACTATATAGTTTATTATATCTATGTAAAAGAATAGGTAAATACATCTCAGATGAATAACTGTACCAGCCCCTCTTGCTGACCTGACAGTATCACCTTGCCTTTACTACTTCAGTGTACATCTGCTTCAGTAGCAGCCTTTAGCAATGATTGATGGACTTTAGTGTTTAAATACATGAGTTTCTTCATACTCTGATGGGAGAGCTCTGAAATATGTGTTCCACACTCACTGCCAGGTTTTCTTATGTAAGGTTAAATTCCGGTTGCCCACCTGTTAACTCTCTTGATAACGTATCCTCTATTCAATACTTTCACTACCTTGTCTCACTTCCCCACATCCCTACCTACAGTTCTTTCACCTCCTAAATAAACTACTCAGCCACATCATTTTCTCAGGGTCAGCATCTGGAGGTATTAAAAAAAAAAAGACAACCAATGAGCATATTTAACAGTGAAACCTTATATATATATGCACAATTAAAAACAGGTATGAATTAAGGCTACCTCTTACTACTTTTATGTAATATCGATTTTTCTAGTTCTGCCAAATGCAATAACAACAATATTTTGGGGTCTCCTATGTGATAAGGATATAAATTAACTGTTAGATCTACATTATATGGTCAATTTTACTACCCAATTCAAGAGAATGTACTGTGAAACCTAGAAGAGATAAGAGAGAGTTGAGTAAAGTTGTTGGTTTATAATTCTTAACATTATCGAACACTTGTTTATATACCAGAGACTATTCTAAGCCGTTTACATGTGTTGATTAATTAATTCTTATAGCAATCCTACATTAGGTACAATTTTACAGAAAGAAAAAGGCAAATTAAAACAAAAAGAAGTTAAGAAATCTACTTAAAGTCATATAGTTTATATGTAAAGGAGCTTATATTTAAGTCTAGGAAGTTTAGCTTAGAGCCTGTGTTCATAAACACTAAGCCATATCACATATATATAAACAATCAAAGTATCTTACTGGTATGAAAAATCCCTTTCATAATAACAACCAAAATCCCTTTCATAATAACAATCAAACCCATAAATCGTTCCTTAATGATATTAATAAGAAATGTGTGGGATCAATGTAAAGGAAATTGCCATACTTAGTGTGACATAAAAGTTGTAGATTAATGTAAAGACACAATCTTTAATGAGAAAACTAAATACTATATCTCAAAGATATCAATTAGTCTAAATTAGTTTGTAAGTATAGTACACTCCCAGTCAAAATCTCAATGGGTTTGATTAATTGACTTGGAAAATTAATCCTACTGCAAATCTAGGAACAGAAAAGAAAAACTTAGATATTTTTGAATTAGGAAAATCAGTCTTCATTTGGGACTGATTTCTCCTATTTTATTATTAAACTGTAATACTTAAAATAACATGATATTGGCACAAGAAAAAGACAAATGTCTGTTCATATTTTGAGGACCTATCATTTGCAAGGTACTGCAATAAGTGTGGGAGATACATCTGGTAATGGATGATACATGATCTATACTTTTATGGAGCTAGAGAATAAAATGGCAGACAGGCAAATTACAATACGATTGTATGCAATTACAAGAACACACAACTATAATACAATATGTTAAGTGTTGTAATAAGGAAGATATTACATTTCAAGAAAGCTTACGGAGGATGTGTAATCCAGACTCAGAAAATGCCTTTTTGAAGAAGCCACATTAAATGTGAGGTCTGAGGATGAGTGAAAGTTATTCAGGTGAAGGTAAATTCCAATGCTGTGATTGGCCTGTTAGCAGATGGAGATATAATTCCAAAGGTGATAAGAGGGATACAAACCATTAAAAATTGGACATTTGAGAATGAAGTAGCAAAAAACAAACAAACAAATCAAAACAAAACAAAAACCTAAGAAAGTACCTCTCGGGATGCAGGAGAAAACTCAAGAGAACGTATTGTATCTCTATCCCAAAGGAAAAATTTTCAAGGAGAAAGTTGTCCACAAGCAGCAAATAATGCTGAAAATCAGAAAGAAATAAATGAAAAATGGCTATTGGAAGCAATAAGAACATTACTGCCTTGGAAATAGTATCAGACTGAGAATAGATCTTTATTTGAGGATGTGATGATAAGGAATCTTTATAAGTGTTCAAGAAGGCTTTCTATGAAAAGAAAGCAAAATAACAGAGTTCACACAATGACTTGAATCCAAGAGACAGTTTTCAGGAGAGAGCTATTAGGGCAGGTATAAATACTGATGGGAAGCAGTTGGTAGAGAAAGAGAAGTAGAGCATCTAGAATAGCAAAGTGAGACTAATCCCTTGAGTGAGACAGACAAACAAGGATCAGATAGGCCCAGAGCAAAGTTGGATAAATAAATCATATCCAAAATGATACTACTTCAGAGTAGGAAAGAAGAAAATGGTGGAGGAGGAGACAGGAAATTTCATGAATCATGGCAGTAATTTGAGCAAGTCCTTATTTGATCATTTTATTTCATTGTTAAATAAATTTGAGACCAAATTATCTTCCAAGTAATCAAAGAAGTTAGAATTTGGAGGAAAATTGAATAAATGTTATATAAATGTAGACTCAAAATTGGAGACTTCAGAGTGAAAATGAGCTATACTCTAATAAAAGTGTTCAAAATTACAAAGGAACGAACTGAGAGAGCCAGATTTAGCTAATTTGGGTACATGAATCCCAAGGAGTACCCATTAAAGCAAGGTTGGTCATGAATTTTACCTGAAGAATGTATTACTCCTAGGTCAACTGCTTACCAAATTTAAGAATGGTACAATTCTTAAATCTAGAGGTAATTCGTCCATAATTATTTAACTGGCTGTACTTGTGTATATTGTTTTTTATTCCAAAACATTTTTTTTTGAATTTTAGTAAATTTAATACCCTAAAATAGAAAGTCAATTTTTATTTAGAGCTATAATGCCATATTTTACTACTTTGTAAATCATGCTGAGAGATTAAGTCTAGGATAATGGATTATGCTTCAGTTTTTTACCCATAATATTTGTTTTCAGGACATGTAAAAGTGTTCTGATAATGTAGTATAGATTATTTTAAAAGTGGAGAGAGAGAGAAGTCCTGAAACGACAGCTCTTTGACACATTTTTACATCTATTGATCTTCCAAGAACTGCAACAGGCAGCTTATCTGGAATGCACTTTGGGGAACAATGTGATATTTACAGTTAAAAGCATTACACATCCAAATGTATAATTCATAAACTGAAAATTATTTAAAGCCCATAAATGCAGACTGATAGTTTTTACTTTCAATTTCCATAGTTTTAACACTTGTAATGACTCTTTCCTGAACAATCCTTTTATCGTCACTATTACATCAAGCTCCTCTACAAATTAAAACCAGCTATATGGGGACCTGATAGAGATAGTACAGGTTGGTAGTCAGGACTGTTGACTCTGTAACTAGACAGTTAAAGGTTGGATCTTGGTTTTGCAATGTTCTAGCTATGTAACCATGGAAAGTTTTGTATGTTTGTTGTACTTCGTTTCACCTCTACAGTGTCTTTCTCATAGGATTGTTATAAGGATTAAAGGAAGTACAATATGCAAGTGGTGAATGAATGTTAACCAGTGTTAACACAAAGTTATTTATTCTTTTTATTAATTAAAGTGTAAATTTTACATTCAGCAACATAAATGAATCTTACATGTACAGCTTGATGATTTTTTACAGCGTACACATCCTTATAACCACCATGCAGATCAAGATAAACTGCATTTCCATATGCCAAAAAAATTCCTGTCTTCCTACCCTGAAAATGCCCCACCCCCTATTTCTGATAACCTCTAGGGTGATCTTATCACCATGGTTTAATTTAGTATGTTCTTAAACTTTGTATAACTGGAATCATACGGTATGTATATTTGTGTGACTGACTTCTTTCATTCAACATAATGATTTTGTGATTTATCAGGTTAATATATGGACCAGCAAGTTTGTTTTTTCTTTTTGCTGCAAAATATTCTATTATATAAATATGCCAGAACTTCATTTTCCTATTAATTGACATTTGGGTTATTTAAATTTGACTTTTATTAATCCATTATTTATTCCCAATGTTTACTTTTCTTCACTGTAATATTAAGTGTAGCTGGTCATTAGTTTTAAAAGGGGATAGAAAAATTGATCAGCCATAGTAGGTAGTAAAAACCATAATATTTGTATGTTTGTATCTTAAACGCAGAAGATGTATAAGTAGGACTTTTAGAAAGTATAACATTTTAAAAATAGGTTTATAATATAAATATAATTACATATAAAAGGATTTTAGTGTCTTTTTTAATCTCAGAAAAGAGAAGTAGGTGGTTATTATACATGCCAAACAGAAAGCAAATTTTCACAGATGATTGTAACATTATTAAAAAGTAAACATTACTCTCTTCTTTAGCTGTAATGCCATAAACCCAAGAAATGAGCCACTGATTCCTTGGGTCCAGAGTTGCCAGGGTCTTCTCAATTCTTGGGTGTCATCACCATAAGTACTAGTTATTGAGTTAATGAGTAAGCAAGCCTCCTCTCAACCAATACTAACAACTTGCTTCCTTTACCTAATTTATCTTGAGACTACAGTGATTTTAGCAGTAGTCACTAGATTAATGCTGAAAACTTCTATATTTTTGATTAACTTACTCATTCCACTCCTCGCCTTTAGGTTACAAAGATGATAGGCATCTAGTTTTCTAAGTTTATTGACTCCCTTCTTGTATTCCAATAAAAGGTGAAGCCACTTTTCAATCTATATGCATTATAAGTGACTCTAAATTGTGTTTGGTAATGTCATAAGGGCCACATGCTTGCTGTATGAAATTACTAGTGACAGTTGATGAAGAAAGCAATGTGGGCAAGGTAATTAAAAATGCACCTGTGCTACGGCTATGCTACCCTGAACAAATCCAATCCCGTCTGATCTCAGAAGCTAAGCAGGGTCAGGCCTGGTTAGTACTTGGGTGGGAGACCACCTAGGAAGACCAGGTGCTGTAGGCGTAAAAAATAAAAAAATAAGGGATTGTAAACTGACACGGTCTGTGCAATCTGTAAAGCCAACCAAGGGTTGCCTTGGCAAAAAAAAAAAAAAAAAAAAAAAAAATGCATCTGCAATCATTTTATCAATAAATTTAAAATGTGATGTCTCAGCTGACTCTCTACTACCATGTTCTATGCATGAATTCTATGGCAAATAAACATTCATTGTGCTTTTAGAGGATAGGTCTTAGTTTTAGATATTGATATATTAGAAAGTATTTAGTCATACTGAGTGAATGCAGATCCTTTTCCTTATTAGAGAAATGCAGATTTTAAAATCATTTTTTAAGTGGAGAAGAAAAATCAAAATGTAAATATACAGTTTGCCTATTTTACTCACCTTACTTAAGAAACCATTTTAAGAGAGCAGGGTCCAAATTTCAAAGGCATTTGACAGTTACTTTCCTTGCAAAGTAGAAGTTTAACAATTTCTTGTGTGTAATTGTAGGATTGCTAGTTAAATCCTTCCTGTAAAATATAGAACAAAACAAAATGCTGTCCTAAGGAGTAGCTCTTATTTTCTCTTCATAGTCTTAATTATATTACATAGATATTTGTATTTTCTATTTCCAAACAGACATATGGCAAGAAGTACAGATGTGCTATTTTAGCCCTAATTAAAACTATTGCCATTTAATAATTTTACATAATGACCTCAGGTGAAGAGAATGCACAGTAAATACTTAAACTTTTGTCCTATTTGTACTTCTTAATAGGATAATGCATACTTATTTGTGTGTTACTTATCACTGTACTAGCCTTTCCTCTTCTCAAGTATTCGGGCAAGGAAGGAAAATGTTGCAAATTCTCTAAAGATGAACTGTTTCTGGGGAGCTGCTAGAGACACATACTTATGTCATGTGAGACTAATGTATCACCAAGAAGAGAAGTGAGGAAGGGACTGACATGGTGTAAGTAGACTGGCAAAAGTAACAGCCTCTTGGGAGATTTGAGGTGCTACCACATAGTAATAGATATAGATTTTTAATAAGATTTTCTGTTTATAACCTGGATACACATATATTTGAGGGAAAAGTGAGTAAAACTTGAAATAACTATTTAAGCTGAGCAGTTTTAAATGCAAATCTTCTTTGAACCTGGGCTCCTAGGGTCATGGTTTTCTAAGCGTTATTTTGATCATACATAGCCATTTTTTGTTTGTTTTTATTTTTTAAATATTTAATTGGATGAAAATGTCGACTGAGACATTTCTGTTATATCGAAAGTGAAATGTTGACTTATACTTTTGATAAAGAGGACTTTATGAGTATTAGTTGTACCTAGTAGGATGCTTCAAGTTGCAAAAAACACAATGAAAATTGGAGTAAACAATGAAAAGTATGTTTTCACATAACTGCAAGGACAGGGGCCATCATGTTTCAGACATGGTTGGATCAGAGTTCAAAGTCTGTGTTTCTGTGATTCTCTTGACCCAGCCCATTCCTATAAACTAGATGTAAAATGAGACAAGAATAGAACTGAATACTAGGCCACATTATGATTTTTGTGGTCCCTAAGTTTTCTTTTTTCTTTTTTTTGCCTGCACAGAAACTTTTCTCCGTTAAACAATACTAAAAATTACATTTATAATTGCATTAGTATAGAAATATATATGTATATAAGTATATGTGTATATATGTGTATACATGTATACATGTATATGTGTATATAGTCCAGCTGGATTATTATTACTAATTATTATGTTATTTTTTTTTCTGATTTTAGAAGAAATAAAATTAAAACATTTTGTGGACCCTTAAATATATTGTAGACCTTAGGCACTATGCCTACTGCACCTAATGGATATGTCACCCTTTATGAACACAACAGATACGTATGCTCTTTTTTTCATGTGATCTTCAAAATATCCCTGTGATGCAGATATTTCTATCCCTGTGTTCCATGGTAAGCAAACTGAGGATAAGCAAGCCTAATTAAATTGTTTGCAAACACACTGATAATTGTGAGTCAAGAGTTAAATCTATCCATGTTGGACTTTGATACCCTCTGAGTTTCACATTACCAAGTCCAATTTTTTTCTTGGTAGTAAATATTTAAAATATTTCATTATCATCTTTACTGTCTACTGTCCTTTCTGCCTGTGTTCTTTTCATATTTCACCCTTCACTCCTTAACTATAAATAGTTTCATCATCATGGAAGTAAATATTGAGTACACATTACAATCTATACCAACTTATTTACTCTTTAAAATAAAATCTATCAGGTAGGTGTTATTATATGTCTTCAAGAGATGGAGAAACTAAGGCCCAGAGAAACAGAATAATTCGCCCGAGTTGACTCTGATAAGAAGTGGTAGACTCTTAAAGTGACATATGAAGGAAGCCTGTAGATATTATGAATAATCCTCTGACTATGGCAACACTTAGCAATCTTTTTTTCTCTCAGGTATTATGTCACATTACAGTCTATATACCATATGTATTAACATTTTGTCATATGCTTTTTATTTTTATTGATGAATGTTAGTCCTGTCTCCTCAAAAAGACTAAGATTTTAAACACAGGTTGGTCTATGGCCATAGCACTAGTAGACACACTAAAAAACACACATCATATATTTCCATGTATTACACTGAATGTCTGTTGAAAATATGTTACTCTAGCTGGAGCATTAGTGGAGAATTAAGAAAAGAAAAAAACCACTGTAAAAGTCACTGCAAAAGAAGCATCACAAACTGAAATCCAACATTTTTTTATTTCACCTTTTAAAATATTGCACCATTTTTAGGTGTTTCAACTCAGTTTCATGGTCTTACATATTCATGAATCCATGATCTTTTCTTGTGTTCTGAGATCTGAAAGAAGAGACTTTTAAATTTGAAAAAGGGCTTATATTTGAGTATACTTCAGTTTTAACTGAGTGCATGTCTTCTTTTAAGAGAACAATTCTGCCTTTTCCCCTTCATAATCAATGTCTCAAGCAGGAAAACTTAAAAGAGAAAATATACTTATTTAATGTCAGCATATAATTTAAAAAAAGGTGTGAATACCACCAACCACTATCTCCTTCATCATCAACATTTTACTCATGTACCCGTGGACTGATGGATTTAATTCGTGAAGCATAGAAATGTCTTTACTCCCTCAGTGTGCCCAGGAATAAATTTTGTGGGCAATATTTTTGATAGAAAATAGGACAATCGATCCCAGGTTCTTTTACCATCAAACTGTGCCATTATTTTTACTCATGAGAAACAGTTATGTTTGTAGCAGTCCATGGTATGACAATTTTTCTAAATAGCTTATCGAATTTACTTTCATCATATGTTATATACCAAATATCTTTGATATTGTCAATTTCTCTAATCCTGTAGTAGTCTTCATGAGAAAAATTGCATTATACTTGGTGTTTAAAACAGCAGTGCTTTCTAATGAATTTGTATCTTTTTGAAGGGGACAAATGAGAGAATTCAAGAGTTTTATTTCCAGTTTTTCTATTGAATCAATTACTTAAGGTTTTAATCTATATAGCAAGACTATTGCCATCATTTGCCATCAATCAAATAATTTATGTTCTTTAGAAGAACTACATATAATAGAGTTTAATAGTGTTGAATCAAATTTGAATTTTGTATAGACAAAGAAAGTTAATTAAATTCACTGGTTAGTTTTTATAAAATTGGCATAATGACGCTGCCTACCTTTTGACAATGTCAGAGAATTAAATGATGTTTGTAAAGAGCAAAGTCCTCAATAACTGGTAACTATTATTATTTGAAAATGATTCTGAGTTAATTTTTATGAAATCTGCTAAAAACAATGTATTTTTATTAATTATCACATTTTCTCAAGGGATCGAAATATTTTGGGTTGCTTTTTTGAAAATGTCTCACGATGTAATTATCCTGAAAACTTTAGACTGTCGTCACCATAACAGACAAGAAGTTGAAAAATAATTATTCTCCCAATGTGTAAAAGTGGATAAAAAATGAACTGCATAAGCAAATACCAGATAGAACCTACCTGCATTTTTGGTTTACCTCCAGCAGAGGTAAAATCCTGAAGATTACACTTAAGCATCATCTTTATTTAACAAAAAAGAGATATGTGAACTATTTTGAGTTTCTTAAGTTATTTTAGAGCATAGCATTTTCTTAAAAAGATATCTATCATTCAATATTGTATCAACAACATTTGTTGTTGTTAACACTTTTTTGAAAGTGTTACAAGAAATTGTAACTATTTGGGGTAGAATGATAGGGTCGGGTAGAAAATTAACTGTGGGACTTTAAGGCAAGGTCTGGTGTTTACTAGCTGTGACCTTGGGCAATTTACATAACCACTCTCAGTCTCATTTTTCTTGTTTTAAAAATAGAAGTTTGTTGTAAGAATTAGAGATAATGTATGCAAAGTACTTAGCACTTATCCATACATATGATATAGGCTCCATAAATGATAAGTGGCATTGTTTTGGTTTTTACTATTGTTATTCAGCCATTAACCTCTCAGAATGTCAAAATCCAAGATATCAAAGGCATTTCCAGAACTAAGAACATGCTGTCTTTTTATTTCCTTTCTTATTGCCTAAAGTCATTAAACTCTTGATTAAACATTGGTGCCTTCTTTGATACACATGAAGTTAATCAATAGAGTAAATCTCATCAATATTACAGAGGCCTAGACACAAATATCTTGACTGTTCAAGTTATATTATCAAAGGAGTTTTCTCATTGCTAAAACCATTACAGAACTAAAAAATGTTTATGCATAATCTAAGAATGAAATCCAAATTTTTTCAGACAATTAAAACAATCATAAACAAATTTTTTAGGATGGTAAATTCTTTAGGATGGTACATATACAGTACAAATATAAATGTCATATTTCTATTACTTTTTTATTAATGTTTTTAGACCAGCAATAATAATTCTGGAGAGCTTTTAGAAGATAAAAAAATCATTTTCTATCCTAAATTTTTGAGAGCTATCATAGACTAGGTTATAAAATCTAATTTGAGAATCACCAAATATTAAGCAAGAAATTTCCAGTTCTTCTGATTTGTTTTACTGTTTTATTGAAACACATTTATAATGAAAATGTACAGTTTTAATAACATCCCTTCTATAGTTTTCATTAATTTCATTGTAGTCTTTGCACTGTATGACATAAGTGATCAAACAAATTTTATCAGTTTTTTGGTACTGAGAAATAAAAATATGTTTCAGAGTCCAATAGATCATTGCACAAATATAATTTTTTTCACTTACTAATCATTGCCGTACTTAACTAATTTGTGCCTCACTCTCTTTAACTTTGAAATGAAGATAAAAGTACTTGCCTCACATTATTGAAATTAATAGTAAAGGAAATAGTGCATAAAATGAACATTCAGAGTTTTAAAAAGCTTAACTCCCTGTTGCTTCTCTCTGAGTGGAATGAGCATACTTCCTCCTTTGCCTGAGATCATCTTGGTTTATTCTTATTGTCATAGCATGATTACTAATAACTCCTCCTTTTGATTTGGTCTTAAAACCAAACCAAAGCAAACAAAATCCAAAAGGCTCATGTTTAATCTATATTGGTTAGTCTAAGTATTTTTCTGCTTAAAAGTAAGAGGAAGGACAAGATGAGGTAAACAGGCCACTTTCAGCTTAAAACTTCCAAGATTCTAAGCTGATTAGGAGTCTTTCAATTTAAAAAGCAAAACTCTAATAGATTAAGATTGAGTTGTTTTGCAGGAATGTGCAAAATAATGTTTAGCACCTGCTTTACAGTGATAATTGGCCACAGCAAGCATTATTCAACTTTATAAATTATTATTTTAATTAACATGAAATACACAAAATATTTTTCCCCGAAAGACTGTAGAGCATTTTGAAAAGTGAGCACACTGACTGATTAATATTGATTACCTTTAGAGTATAAGATTGAAAATGGCTAGAAGCTGAGGTGTAGGGATAAAATATCAACTTCTTTATAGGCTCATATGTTATTTAACTTGCAAAAGAGACATGTACATTTGAAATCAAAATAATGAGATATGGTAAAGAAATTAAATTAAAATCTAGGCATAGATCATCATCATGTCTGTGAGTATATGAAATACGTACATAAAATATTTGGTATGTGAATATGTCAGTGGTCTACATTTTATGAATGAAATTTTCTGAAAATTGTAATATTTTTATAGGAAATACGATTTTAGAAGTCAAACTGTGGTCAAATACCATTAAAATGTAAATCTCAAGATATGTATCCATGTAAAACATAGACTATGACAATTTACATGCTTTACACTAAAAGTATGACTACCATAATACAGCCTGACTAAATCACATTTTTGGATGAAATATAACTTGTGAATATTTAGCATGCACTCCAATTAGTCTAAAAGTTTGGTAAAGAAAATATAAAATGGTTCAAAGACTTCGAATTGTTCAGTATAAGTATATGGAAGCAATATATTTCCTACAATGAAATTTAAAAATCAGAATCTAATGAGATTAGATAACTTGGTCAGAAATATAAAGACATAATAAATAAGGGTAATTGTTAAATATAACAATTTTGACATTTCTTTTTTATTGTGGCTCTTGCTTCTATTTAAGTAAATTATTTAATAATCTTAAGGGAGTATTCATTTTTTTCTTTGAAACGAGAAGAGTATTGATTTAGGTAAAATGTCAACAATTTGATTTATTATTTAAAATTGAAATTTTATAATTCTGTTTGTCATCGGTGAAATATGATTGGTTTGTAGATTGCCACATGTGATGCTCTCCCATTGCCATTGTCATTATTAGTGCTATGATAAGTTCAGCTAAAAGAAAAATCACATTGTTTCCTTTGGCCTTCATTAATATAAATATCACATGTACATCCATATACATGTATATGTTGGCATACATATGTATGTATGTGTGTATATATGAATGTATAATCAATTTGTGATTTTAAAACATCTTTATAACAATGACATACTACATTTTAACTATGAAAGCAAGGAAGGATAAAAAATACAAGAGACACCAAAGCACAGAGTACTTAATGTTTTAAATATTATAGATTTATCAGTCCTCCTCCTAGAAAGCAAGACCTATACCATTAAAAGTTGATATTTCACATGCAAATAGACATCTTCACCCATCTGAATTCTGGTTTATAAAACATTTGTGATAAAAGACCCAGATACTGTAGTATAAGCTCCCATCCCACCTATCATTTATGATAGAAGAATAAACCTTTTCTCATTAAATCTAAACAGTTTGATTTTGCCTAATTGTAAACCTCCCCTCATGAACCATTTAGCTGTTTGAGACAAAAAGGCACCATCACATTGATTCTAGTCCCTCCACATGAATAATGAATGAGACTTGGGCATTTATTTCCAATTCCCGTCTCCTGAAAACCAACCCAATCTATATGGCAATTTGTTAGGGCAGTAGAGAGTGTAGCCATACCCATTCCTTGTTTATATGAATTAAAAATTTGAGTTCATATAGTGTCATTTCAATCAAAGTAGAGCCAAGTGTTTGGAAAAAAGGACGGCTGCCTTCATTTCAAAATATGTACCCCCTTTTCCACTCAGTGAATAATGTTTGGAAAATCTTCCCTTTCAAATCTATCTGCAATTGAAATAAATTCTATTCTAGCATCTGTAATTAATAAGATGCTTTAAGTTATATTATTCTTCTTAAAAAGCTCAAGGTTTCTGTTTAATTAAAATATTTTAAAATTTTAATATGATAATGACTTTTGAAATGTATGAAATATGACTTTTGGGGAATCAGTGAAGCTTCTCCAGATAGATGAGGTTTTGCTTTTTCCTATTCTTGAAGAAAAAAGTAGTAGAGTCCAGCAGCAGCTAAATTGTTTTATTAAAAAAAAAATCTACAAAAGCAAGAAACTCAAAGGGAGATAATTTTAGAAGTGACCATATAAATATGAGTCTACAGTGTGACATGCAGTTGAAAAACCTTCTTATCTTACAAATCCACTACTGGTGCCACTATGTCATTCCAGCTACTATCATGACCTGAAAGCCTGGCTACCACCAGCACATCCTTCACAGCTTCTACAAAGACATATCCTTGGGATAAAAGCCTCCTCTCCATTCTATATCATTTCTACACTCTAGAACTCCTTGCGCCTTACTCTCTTTTCTATCACTAGAAGTAGCAATGAGTAGAAAAGCAAACCCCCCTTTCCTATGTCTGCATCCAGATCATATCCCCCAAGGTTCAACAATGATTCCTGATTGAATTGGTTAGTCAAATTGTGCTGTGGTCCTAAAGTAACATATGCCACCCCTAAATTTGATTTTTCATTTTATCTAAAGTACATAAGCAAGTCATGCAACAAAGAATAACAAAGGCAGATATTTGAACACATGTAAAAAACTTAAGAAACCTACCCACATTAAACCCAAAGTAAGTTGGCACCAATTGTAGACTTTTCTCCACTGCACATCTATGATATTTACAAAATAGAGCTTTTTTCAAACAAGTTACCAGCAATCAAAAGATCTTTTCTTCTATTATCAATGAACTATTTTTTTCTACTATTAATTACTTTTTTGGAATAGGAAATATTGTTGCTATAAACTAAATCTTGGTAGATAGCCTCTGCCTCAAGTATGAGAGTCTACTTTATCTCACAGAGGCCTTTCTAGCATCCAACTAAAACTGCCACACAAGAGCCAGTTAGCCATTTTGATTGAAAACTCTGACCTCTGAGGAATATTGGCAGCGTTACTTTTAAAATCATGGCTTCAAAGAACACAGCAGAGCTTCATATTCTTTCTTAATCAGCTCTGCCCAAAAGACAATGCAAGTCACATATATAATTTAAATTTTCTAGTAGCTACTTGTAAAAAAGTAAAAAGCATGTAAATTTAATAATGTATTTAATGCAATGTATCCAATATATTTTTATTTTGACTTATAAGCAGTATTCTAAAATATTAATGAGATATTTTATATCTGTTTTTCATACTAAGTCTTCAAAGCCTTCTGTGTATTTTACACTTTCAACACATCTCAATTTGAGAGAAACAGTTCAAGTGCTCTGTAGCCACAAGTGCAGCTCTCAGTCATCTAACACTGTTATGCTGAATTTAAAAACAAATATTTGATGAGTGAAAGATAGTGCTTCCCAGTGAGATTTTGATGTAATCTTTTTGTGGGGATATTTTGTTCCAGATGTACATGGAAATGCGCTTTAGCTCTGATGTGTATTGGAGATCAAAAAGTTAGAAAATGACAGACTTAAACATAAGCCTGTCAACATGCCTGACTTTTTATGAGAAAAATAAAATTGAAATTTAATTTCAGAAGTATAGCTAAACCATCTTTCAATATATGTGGAAACTAAAATATGTACTTATAAAAATCTATGGATTAATATATTATGAATAAAAACTTTAGTATTTTGAATTAAAAAAACAAAATCATTGGAAGTATTATCTAAAATAATAATTGAGGGAAATATATAAACTAAGTCCATGTTTTTTAAAATAGAAAAACTAAGTAGTAATAATCTATATATGTTCTATCTAGAAAATAATAGAATAAGACTAAAGAATGAGAAAAGTGAAAAATAACAAAAAGATATAAAGAAGATGGGGATGAAGATAGAAAATCAAGACATACATAAATACACTCATGTATATGTGTATAGATATATTTATACACATATATACATATCTATACAGGGAGATAACTATAGATGTAGAGATTATTTTTTGAAATCCAAGGAGAATATTATAAACCACTTTTACCTACATATTTGAAATGCTAGAGGGAATAAAAATTTTAAATACATATAAATTGCTGAAAGTCATTCCAGAACAAAAGTTGTGGAATATAATTTGGAGAGTTTATTCTCTTTTTCTATTTTCCAAGACTAATAATATTTGATAGAGAAATTGGACAATTACAGCAAATAAAAAGTATAGGCCATTTTTTGACTATATGTGAAAAAATTTAACTTAAAAATTGCCATACCAAATATATCAACGTATTTTAAAATGAATACTTACCAAATGGGTTTACAGGAATTTAAGTGGTTTAATCTTAGAAAAATCTATTACTGTAATTAACAACATAAACTGATGAAAGAAAAAATGGTGTATGGTTTTCTAAATGAATGCAGAAAATTCAACACCTATTCAAGATATTTTAAAAAGTAAATTAATAAACTATTAGAAATTTAAAGTAAAAGATAAATTACTTAATGAAATAAAGGTTAACTACCAAAATCTATAGCAAATATCAGAGTTATTTATGAAAGTTAAAAAATATTGTCATTTCCGTTCAACTTCTATAATAGATTGTAGCCAAAGAAAAAAGACAAATGAACTAAGAAATATGAGGTTTGGAAAGAAAAAATAAGACTGTCATCATCTATAGATAATGTGATTGTCCACATAGCAAATCCAGGAAAAATGGTGGACACAAGATCAATGTACTATACAATATTTAGTAGCGTTATTTTATATCCACAACAAGCAATTGGAAATACAAGGAAAAATAATAGGTACTGAGAAATAAATTTAAGTTATGTGATAGCGATATGATAAAAAAATAAAATATTATTAAAAGTTATAAAAGATTTTCTAAGCTATTGAGTTTTGTGATATGAAAATATAATATATATAGATAAGAAGACTCAAGAAGTATAAATTCAACCATGCTGTCAAATTAATAAATTCCATGCAACCTGTCAAAATTGCAATGGAGTATTTTTTTTTTTTTTTAGCATTTGACAAGCTAATCCTAAAATTTACATTCGAGAAGAAAAATTGTAGATTAGCAAAGACCATTTTGAAGATAAAAAAAGAATGATGAGATGGAGAAGACAATGTAAGTTGTAGCCATGTAAAATTGGCAAAGCGTTTGGCATAAATAAACTGATAGAGTAAAACAAAGCGAGAAAATAAACACCTGAGAACTTGTTTTAAGACAAAAATAGTAGTCTAAATATGTGGAGAATGGATGAAATATTGAATAAGTTGTCTTTCTTGTTTACGGCCATACTACCCTGAACAAACCCGATCCCATCTCATCTCGGAAGCTAAGCAGAGTCGGGCCTGTTTAGTACTTGGATGGGAGACCATCTAGGAGGACCAGGTGTGGTAGGCATAAAAAAATAAATAAATAAATAAAGGATTGTAAGCTGACAAGGTCCTTGCAATCTGTGAGGTCAACGGAGGGTTGCCTTGCCTAAAAAAAGAAAAATATGAATAAATAAATAAATAATCTCTCAATAAGGGAGACTCCTACTTCTTACCGTATCCATTTCTTAAGGTAAAATAGACAGGGCTTAGTCATTTGTTTGAAAAATAAGCATGAAACGCAGGTTTCTGTTTTGAATACTTAATTAAGTTAAAATAACATATCAGTTATTACCTGTGCTTCAGTTAAATTATATATAAACTTTCTAATAAATTCCAAATTTACCTTTATCTACATTTCAATTTCACTGCAGATGAATGTTATTGAATAAGTGTGAGATATGATCAATATTAATAATTTTATTTGGAACACTGACCTGGGAAGCAGAGAAGCTACATTTTGAGTCAGTGTATAATCTTTACCTGTGGCGTGGAATTTAATATTATCGGGAAGTCTTTGGAAAAAGAGTATGATTTGTCATCACTGTGGCTGATTTTTATTGCTATGGTTATGGTCTCATGGGGGAACTGAGAGAAAGTTGCCAAAATCCAGTGTTTTGCTACACCCAGCTGCCTAACTAATGCCATTCTGCCATTGATTCTCATAGAAGGAAATTCCATCTGAGATGTAGCAACATTGTTACTGGTAAGAAATTATAGTTTCTAAGGGCTTTCATCAATTGAAATCTCATATAACCAAATGTCGCGACCGTTTTTTAGGACCAGAACCCTACGCCCTGGGGTTTCAATGTAGAGGAGGGCAAAGATGTGGTGGGGTTGGGGGTACTTATTCTTAGGAGTCAGGACTTTGGAAGTGTGCTCTAAACTCTCCTGTAGAGAGTGAGAAGCTACTTTGTCTTTCACATGGTTAGGATCCAGTGTGTATTGTATATAGACACTTTATATTGTTCTTACATCTTACTGATAAGCATTATATTCTTTTGCTTGACTAATAATAGTCTCACCTGACTAATAGTCTCACCTGCCATATTCTTTTTTGGCTCTTATCCATATGAAATCTCATATTGCTTATGCTCAGAAATGTTTATTGTATGCTCAAGCAAATTTTTTGTACATTTTTCGTATCTTTAAAAAAAGTATTTCCTGATTGTTTCATTGTGAAATTTGAAGGTTCTAAGAGTTACACTTTTGTAAGTTATTTAGCTTTCGTTTTACTTGAAAATGGACGTGTCCTCCAATACTAAAAAATGTTTTAGCTGACATCCTAAGGATCGCATGGTAAAATTCTGCAGTTTGTTAAACTATATACCTATATCTTAAGATCAAAATCATACAAAGCATAAGACAAACTACAGATGAAATAAATGGAAAAAAGCCATATCTTAGCTATTTGGGAAAAAAGATCCATCTGTCACCAATAATGTTAATAAACATAAGGGAAAACACAATTTAAAATAACCAAAATGCCATCATCTCACAAGAAACTTCAATTTAATCTGTACTTTATGTCCCTGCCCTAAACTACGTAAAATAAGTAAGTGATGTTTGATGCACAAATGGTCTAGACACCTGCAGTGGGCATGCTTAATTAACATCCCATAAGGCAAACCCAAGGAAGTCAGAAGTGTAGGTCACTTTTTGCTGTACCTTTAAGATTTCTATAAGGAAGAACATGTGAAACACGGCAATAATGCTCATGGTGAAAAGTACTGCTTGCTAAAAGTTTGTTTTCTGCAAATGGGTTTTATACATAGCTGGTTAATATGATTCCCAGGATGGGAATCAACTAACAGATGGAATTTGATAGACTCTCCAAAGTTAAGATGATTAGATTTAAGAGCTGAAAAAAAGTGGAAACAACATGGAGACTTTCATGAATTCAAATAATAAAACATACTAATAAATATGCTTCTTGCTGGTTTAGACTTCAGACAACTTATGCAAAAGATTTAATTTTAAACACTGAGAAATAAGGATCTAAAAATTAGGCAAAACTTCATAACTGTTTCTGTATTCAACAGCTTAATATTGAAGGATAGTAAATATAAAAATATAGATAAAAATAAAAAGATGAAACAATCATTGACTATTTCTCCTTTTACTGTATTTTCTTATGATTGTAAATTTTCAATCTTCTCTCATAAATTAGAGGAAGTAGATGATAGGAAAGAGACCCTATATACAGTAAGTACATATTCTGGTTTTCTCCATTGCCTGCCTCCCCCCTCACATACATACACAGTCCCCATTAATACCCACCTTCTCATCCAAGGGAAAAAAATTATGTATTACGTAGTAAAGGAAATTCTGTGCTTTGTAAATGTAGCCTCTCTTGTTGATGTATTGCTGTTGTAGTGGCCGTTGCTGCTTTTTGTTTCTCTCATTTTAAATGTCAAGGATTCAGTGATCCCTAGCTACCTGATTTTTAAAGCAAATTTCCAAAAGAATGTTGTTTTAATCCTTCAGCTTAATCACCTCGTAAATGGGATAGCCAAGGGAGAAAGCTGAATTAATATCAGTACCTGTGGATCAATCTAAAGGGGCCGCAGAGGCTTCCTGTTGAATAGCTGAGAAAGTAGGTGCCAGAAACAATCTTACTTATTTTTTAGTAGTCAGTTCCTTAAAGCATGGTATTTGAAAATCATATTTATATCCCTTAAATTGCAAAAGAGATAACAAAGAAAATTGATATAATCATTCTTTTCTCGTTGCTGGGCAACAACTTGTAAGAACTATTGGTTAAAACAAGGTGTTGGAAGGAGGAGAAGGTGTCTCTACATATTTAGAATTCACAAATCACAGGAAGGCAGCCAAATTTCCAACTGTGTTTGTCTTCAGCTATGTCAGTTGCTATTCTCCCAGTGTGTGGGTGCTGTTGTTATTCCTATTAGGTTGTGAGGGTCACAAACCTATTTGTTCCTGGGAAGCTGAAAAAATTCTTCATTGAGAAAGATCAGAGGGAGGAAGAAAAGAAAGGATTTGAACATATGGGAGAAAGATCTGTAGAACAACTAGCATAAGGGCACCTTGGATGAGCCATATGCATCATTTTATTGCTGGATCGTTTTGTATTGTTTCTACTTTTGATTATCTTAACAACTTTTAAAAATTCTGGCTTAATTTATTTGTGTATCTTAAATCTAAAATAATTTAAAGTCATAATAGCATCTTTAAATATATAATTTTATAATAACGACTACTGGTGAACCATTTATGGCATTTCTGCAAAGTATTTTAGTTACAAATATATGAATATAAATAGCCAAGACTATGACAAATGAGGACTATTATTTTACATTTCAAGTGGATGTCAGTTTCCTTCTTGGCTATATAATTCACTGGCAGAATTTATTAAAATTCTAGAGCTCTAGTTCTAATATTTTTTCCTCTTAAAAATCCTAAAAGATGCCCGAAGTTAAAATTATAGTTAAAATTATAGAAGATATTTTGAAGTCCTTCATAGTTCTCATATTGAAAGTCTAGTCTCTCATTCTTCTTAATTCAATAGATATTTTTTGAGTATGTTACTCATTGGCAGATCACTGTGTCACCTATTAAAGACATGATAATAAACAAGATATAGACATTATAGTTCAGGGGGACAGACAGTAGAAAAGTAAACATGATCATAAATTATGATAAATACTATGATGGATTTAAACAAGGTAATTTTATTCCAAACTATCTCTGGAAGGAGAAATGAAGTGAGAGTCCTAATTTAAATATGATGGACAAAAAACTGCAGAAATAACATTTAAACTAAGATCAAAAGAACTAGAATAAGAGCATATAGAAAGACTCAACTCCTTGTGATTTTGTTAAAGTAACATTTGTTAAGTAGCTCTCTGGGTGTCAGATGGTGAGCCAAGTTTCAACAAAAGATCACAAAGAAGGATGAAATAGAGAAATTTATTACTCACAGGTCCTGGAGAAGGTACAAAGCATGCCTCCAGGGGCCACCCAGGGAGGTCAAGTCAGTGTTGCAGCAGAGAGAGAGCAAGCTCAGCGGGACCTGGGGAACATGCATTTACTGAGGTCCTTGGGTGGAGTGCTTTGTGCTTCCTGGAGTAAGGCAAGATTGGTCAGTTCAAACCAAAAAAAGCAGGTTTTTTGTAAGCTTAAATGAAGCCTGTGGCGTTTTAGAGGGAAATAGCACATAGGGCTGATCACTAGGAATAGCTGTGTGATAGGTAGCAACAAGGAGCTGTAGGTCTGTTCTTGAATGGTGACAGATCCAACATAATTTTACCTGCAAGGCTTAGGCTGCTATCTTGGAGTTTTGTATGAATATACTTGATCTATCGAATCTGGCTCATTTGGGTGTAGTATGAACCAGTGTTGTGATGTATGGTGGAGAGGAGTTTATGAATAAGACGTGGAGAGAAATGGAGGTGGCAATTTGGGGTATGGAAGAGGTACAGGCAGTGGTTGTGAGAATGAGAGGGTCTCTTGTCATGCATCATGTGAAAAGCAAAAGCTGTAATCATAATCTGTTACACTGAGCATGACCATAGAAGCAAGAGGTCCCTAACCTTGGAATCTAAGCAGGTCAAACTGGGGTGCTGCAAAGAAGTACCTCATTGTGGCCAATGTGATTTAGAATAAATGGTTTGTCTTGTCAAAAAGGTGAAATGATATCTAGTGTTGCCAGGCAGTTGGCAGGGGACTTACTCAAGGTTTTGTAGATGTTTTTTTGTGTGTTTTGTTTTGTTTGTTGTATTTTGTTTTTCTGTTTTTCTGGGTTTTTTTGTTTGTTTTTTGTATCTATATATATATAGAGAGAGAGAGAGAGAGAGAGAGAGAGAGAGAGAGAGAGAGAGAGATGGATGGATGGATGTTGAGATGCTGGAAGTCTGTGGATTTCTGTACAGAGAGACAGAGAGACAGAGAGAGGTCGCGCAAGAGAGTGAGAGAGCGCGTGAGCACGCGAGCAGGGCAAGGGTCCCAGGACAAGCAGTAAGCTATTTTTGAAAGACAGTCAGTGTCCTATTAGGTCTTCAAGGTCCATCAGCTGGAGCTTTTTTGCAACTCAGCCTCCAGTTTGACAACGACTACGGTCATTCATTTCCCTCATAGTGCAGAGGTTGAGAAAGGCAGAATCCTATTACTCAGCAAGTTTGGGGCACATTGTTTTCCTTAGCATTCTCTTCGTTGATAGCTTCACCTCTGAGGTGCAGTCATCTCCATCAGCATGCTCTGGAGCTGGGGAAACTTTGTCTGATGTGTTGCTGTACTTAGTGGCGACAAAAGCCAGTCAGGGAGAGGATGGTCATCCCAAGTGGAGATCTTGAAAGGTAGGAGTGTCTGGCTGGTGTTAAATTCTGAGGCGGTACATAGATACTTGGCTCAGGATGGAACTACAAGTATGGACTCTACTGCTAACTGAGTAGATCTCAGTGAGTTCCACTCACATCATCAGAAGTACACCTTGCAAAAGGAGTGCATGAGATCTGTGACCAAGCTTTGTGGAACTCTATCCATAATTCATAGACCTTCCAGGCACATTGATGACTTACCTGAAGGGACATTTTGTGGATAGCAGCTGTACAATCCAGAGGTCATTCCATTAAGACTATAGTAAGGTCATCAGAGCACAAACCTGACAGCCGGATGGATCTGATTTGGTTACATTCGGAAGGCCATGAAGTCTGTAATATAATTTGAGGTGTGGTATTAGGAAAGAGCAACTAATTTAATTGTGGCTTCTATTGGCATCATTAAGTATAGAGAGGCGTGAGCCCTGGATCGGAATCTACACCCAGCGTCACCCTGGCTGAAGCCCTTCTAACAAGACCTGCCATTACCTGATGCCCAGCCATCCTGTGGTACAGTTGTTCACTTGGCTGATTTTGTTCCAGCACATTCCCTGGGACACGGTTAGGCCTGAGAGGTCTTCTAGCAACCCTATACAGGCTGCATACAATAAGAGCAATAGCCACAACAAAGAAGACCGTTTGACTTTAAATAGCCTTTGAGATCTCTTTAGGGATAAACAATCTACAACTCCCTCCTCTCTTTTGATATATCTCATGTGTTTGTTTTTCTACATTCTTTGATTTCTTTATATACTCTGATTTTATTAATTCTCCTCTCTAGGCTACTTGATTTGAGAGTCATTGATTTTTTCTACATTAATTTAAAAGTCATATTTTGGGAATAAAGAATACAACTAACTTCTCTACGTATACAGTATCTTACAATTTTATCTGAAGATTTTAGAATTCTCCCTCTTATCACACAATATTTTCTAGTTCTCTCACACATTATGCAATAAAAACATATACCCCTCATCATGCAAAGTTGGTCTAGAAAAAAGAATCTTAAATCAACTTGTCAAAGTCATTATAAAAAAACATTTTTTTGAGCAAACGCTTATATAGCACTATCCTGGATTTAAAGTTGGCATTTTAATTCATAAGATACAGAAACACTTATGTTCTTTATTATAATAAATATAGCTAGGAAAAATAATTTCTCCATTTTATGTATATTTAATTATTCAGACATTTACTAAAGTCTTGTCGTAATATTTTTTTTCTTTTTTACCATGAATCATAGCTAGATGGTAACTTAAAGGAACTTTTATATTAAGAAAACATTGTAAAGATTAGGGGTTTTATAATCTACATTTTTTAAAAAATTTTAAATAAAATTTGTCTAAATTCACCAAATAATTTGAAATTTCTTTCTGACTTCACTATATAAAATATTATAAAAATTGAGAAGTAATTGTCCGTAAAGTTCAATCAGAATAAATAAGCTTAAATTGAAAAAAGATATATAAATTGCTTTAAAATTCAGTTCCTCTCAACAAAGTGGTAAATGACAGAGGGACAGGATTCCAGGCTTATCCTTTCCTTTTTATCCATGGCTTCTTTGTCCTCACATTTTCATTAAAAAACAAACGAAAAACACTAAATGAAGGGAAGAATTTAGAGTTAAAAATAAATTGTTCATATGCTTAAAGTCTCTCTCTGGTCACAATGGGTCTTCATCACCTCTAACCTTTAGTAAGTAGTGTAGTAGCTATCATTTATTGAGTACTTATTACAAGCTATACTTATAATAAATATCTGTATTATCTCATTTAATTCTTTCAAATTCCTACACGGTAGATAAAATTAATATTTTCATTTTATAGATGAAGAGAGTGAGGAACAAAAAAAGTTAAGTAACTTGCTCAAAGTCACACCAGTGATAAATTTTGGGGTCAGAATTTGAACACCTGAAGTTTTACTCTAAACCTTGAAATCTTTACCAACATATATTATTTTCAAAAGAAAGGAGAAAGGAAAAAGGGAGAAAAAACAATGTAATGAGTAGTGATAAACAAAGCATCATGATATATCACAGAACTACCATAACACAGGCATGATAAATTTGGAAAATTGTGTCCGAATGGCATTTAAATCACAAAGTGCAATAGTCTGTGTAAAGTCGATGAACTATCTTCTGGGATATGCAAGTAACCTATTCAAACAAGGACTGTAGTAGAGTCAGAAATGGTGGAATAGTAGGTGCAGTAGGAGGGAGCAAGGGAAGGGAAAAAGGAAATTAAAGCAATAGGTATTTATTTACTCTATTACTTTTTCTAGCTTAAGGAAAGAAATGAGATAAGGGGATGTATAAAATGGAGTCATTTTAACCAAGCTGCTAAAATTATTAACTTTATGAAGGCTGAGACATGAGGAAAGACTCCATTCTTGTTCTGACTAGCCTGAGAACTTAAACTTCTTGAACTTTTTAATCAATGCTTGGATATATATTTGGACATAGGCCAGACCTCCAGATAACCCTTTAATTTAAGCTTATTTATTCTGTTTGAACTTTATGGAAAATTATTTCACAGTAGCTTCTCATTTTTATAATATTTTGTATAGTAGAGTCAGAAAGAAATTTTGTTCCTTTCTACAACTAATGCCATGCTCTTTTACCTTTTTATAATAAAAAATCTAAAAACTCCAGGATTCACTTCCTTTTTTCTTTTAGAAAATTTCATGTTCCTGATTCAGTTATTGAAATCATCATTTATGCTTTCAGGATCCACCCACCAATAAACACAGCTGGGTAATGATGGTATTGATCTTGATAAGACTTTTGGAGAGCATGGAGAAAGTAAACTCCAGATTTTTGAAGTAATACTAGTGAGATTAAGTCACACATCTGTCATTTAACCTTCTCTTTGGAAGTGTTATTAATGTTCTACACTGTTGATATTGTTAAACTTGCATAATATAGTACATAAAAATAAACATGAATTTATAGGAACTTATAATTACCTGTCATTATATCTATGTGTGCAATTTTTATTCACTGCATATGTGTTATATATTCTGTATTTTAAGTTTCACAAAATAATAATAAGACATTTCTTACATGAATTGCAGTAGAAGATAGAATTATTTCATTTGCCCACCTATATATATCAAAATCATTCAGTATAACTGGTAAATAGAAAAAGGGTTGCATAGAATGTCAATTCTAAATTAACTAATTCTACTAGTGCCAGATGTTACCATATTTATGAAGTGAAGCTTTTGAGGATAACAAAACACACATTTAATACTCTTAATTTTTAGCATTGCCCATTAAAACTCTTACTAACAAATGGAGCAAAGAGATGAAAAATGCAATAATAGTTATATATTTCTTTCGCAAATGGAATAATGTGTTTCATAGGGATCCCTTCTTCAAATTCCTCACTTACATGATGATTATACAGATTCTATTTAAACAATAAAATTTTTGTTGTATATGCATTTAATAACCAATAACTAGTATGTATATATGACGTTACTTATACCTGTTTCATTCATTTTTAGCCCAACATCGAGCACTGGAACTAACATAGTAGGCATTAAATAAATGTTTGTGGAATATTGAATTTCACAACACATATGACATAAAATACTAAAATTATACTTTAATTATAAAATACTAAAATAGACACAGTTAAGGATAAACTTTATAACTTTACAGATTAGAATTTTGGAAATATATTGTATTTGTTTGGTTTTGGTGCATAAAAATTTTATTTGCCCATTTAAAACATCTTGTAATCCTAAAAAGTTTATCTTGAGCTTTCTTAGTGAACTAATAGGAATATTTGAATTTCAGATTAGCAATGGGGAATTCAGTGGAATTTTACTAGACTTTAATTATGAAGTTTTATTCAAGATATAATAACTCGATCTTTGTATGTCACTGTAGTACCCTGAGAATCATCAAAACTATAGCTATTTTGTTACAAAATACTGCAGTGCTGGAGCTAGCTCATACTGGATTGTATGAGTGAGTTTGTATCATCTCTTCCCAATTGTATGTTCAATGACCTCATGTTGGTAGCTTGAAAATGGTCACATTAGAACCATTTTCTCATGGAAATGGACAAGTGCTACAAAGCAGGGTTTTTTGCTTTTGTTTTTTCTTGGCAAGCAAGGTGTCAAACATTTGTTAGCTTGCCATTGGAAATATATAATAATTCAAAGATGCTCAATTTGGGATATGTTCTTAAAATGGGTATTTTAATTTTTTAATTTTACATAATAAACATTGCCATACATATTTGTTATTTCTGTAAGAATTTATTGTATACTGCTTTAAAAATATAGATAATAAATACATAGAAAGTGAGTATAACTAAAATTTTAAGGAAAGGGGACTCCATAGAATTAAGACATAGGGAAATGGAATACTAAAAAGACCAATGAGTCTCATGTAGAATAATGCGTTGAAAATAGAGCAGTAATAGAAGACTAAGTTGGCACTTGCAGTCATTTTGAACTTTCTTTTATCTTTAATTTTTACTTTATTGTTTTATTTCATTGGTTAATAAAACCATATGACATTGGTTAACAAAATCAAATAGGTTTCCAGTGTACAATTCAATAATACATTATTTGCATATTTCATTGTGTGTTCACCACCCAAAGTTAAATTTCATTCTATCACCAAATATTTGATCCCATTTAACCGTATTTTTCAAAAGCCCCTGAAGCCTTTATATCAACAAATGCTTAAAAGAAATGCTTAAAATAAGTTTTAAAATCTATCCTTTATGTTCAGATTTCAGATTAATTCAGATAAATCATTTTTTAGTTTATATTAGTCTTACTTGTTAAGATGTATTCATATTTACTTAAGCTATTTGAAAAGAAAAATAAATATATACATTTCATATCCCTGAACTTAATTTAGATATTAAATAGGGTTTTTTTTTTCCATGTTGATAATTAGTAATAGTTGTCTCTGATAATAAGAGTCCCTTAGACTCTAATAAGTCAACCTGGTGTCTACAGAATACTTTTTTTAAATATCTTAATGAATGGCTCCCTGGCATAGATTTATTTTCATTTAAAAAATGAATGGGGGGAGAATTTTAAAAATTTATTTTATAATCTTTAATATTTCTAGATCATGTTTCATCTTGCTTTGCATGGCCCACTTTTATAAACATTGTCTGGAATAGACATAATTTTAATCACTTTTATAAATTATTGTAATCATTTAGAAATCTAAAGAATCCTGCTTTACTTTTAATATTTACTTATTAACACAAATGTGATAGTCTTTGAATATGCAAATCAGTATAATGATTATAAACTGTGGTTGAACACGTAACTGTGTGAGATAAATGCTTACAAAGATGTTTGAGTAGTTCACACCAGCAAGCATGTCCTACAAAGTATTATTTAACTTTACAGGGCAATGCACTAAAGAAGATTTGAAAGTCTTATTTTGATAGTAATATTAATAACCATTTCATTTGGACAATTATTAAAATGTATCAATACTCTATATCTTGTGGATATTGTTTCTAATAGGTATATAGAATAATAAAGTTCAAAGAGGCTTTAATGATATTTTTTCATGCAAAATTAAAGTTTTCATCAAAAGATGATGTACATATTCAAAACAAGGATTTTTGTGTTTATAATATATTTTAATTTTGAAAAACATGGGTGAAGTTGTTTTGGAACTCTTCAAACGTTTGAGCAAATAGAATATAAATTTTTTTGAAGTAGAATTCGGTTAATGATCTTCAAGAAATTTCATTTTTTATTGTAAATATTAAATATTTTTTTTCCTTTTTGAGATATGTGAACTTCATATTACAATTATGCCATACAGCTGATTATTGACTTTAGTTTGTGCTAAGATATTAATATAGCTATCTACAACATATAGGGCAGAATTAAAACATTGTTATGGTGTAACAGTATATGAGGATGGATTTTTCTAAATTTCAGCTGAGTCAAGTAAATGAGAATATAGGATACAAAAATAAGTATAATCTAGAGTCAGATCCCCTAGTTCCACTCCATCCAGAATTACCAATAGGATCTTAAATTCTCTAAATCCTTAACAAATGAAGGATCAAAATAATAAGTCAGAGAAATGATTTATGAGAAGGGAAGTGATTTAAAAATGATAATTGCTGAAAGAAAAAGAATGTTGTGACATTACTACCCCCTCTCCTTTTCCTAGATTAAGCCAAGTTCTTTGTTATTCAATTTTTTATATCTTGTTTTATTTTATCTAAAAATTTACCATGCATATATTTAGGATTAGTTAGGTATACCCACATATTCACAAATATGTTTACTTATTTTTCATTCTTATATTTTAGATATTCAATCTGAAAGATGTATTTGAACTTAAATTTATTTTAATGAGATATGGTTGGTAATAACATCTCTATTTTATTCTTATTTTCAAAAGACATTTTTACTGGGTAAAGAATTCTTGGTTGAAAATTATCAGCACATTCAAAATACTATTCTGATGCCTAGTTTCCATTTTTGGTGCTACATTGATAGCTATATATTTAAATGCCACATTTTGAGTTGATGTTTTTTTCCACTTTTAGGATCTCTGTTTTTGTTGTTCAGCTTTATTATTATAATGTTGTAGGTGTTATTTTTTGTTCTTGTTGTTGTTATTGTTGTTTTTTAATTCCACTAGGGATTCTTTGGGTTTTCTATGTCTGAGGTATCATGTCAATCAACCACTCATAAAACTGTTTTTCTATTGTATATTTAAACAGTATCTCTATTCTTTCTACTACCTCCTTCTAGAAATTTGAATACATGTAACTTTTTATTTTATCTTCCACATGTCTTATTCTCTCATAAACTCTTTATCTCTTCTCTCTGGGCTGAATCTCTTTTTATACAACTTCTAATTTATTTAGTTGTGTCTATACTGAAATTTAACTCATTTTACTGACTTTCTAAAATCAATTATATATTTTTAGTTCCAAAATATCAATTTGATTATCTTTAAGTGTACTTTATTGATACAGTACTCTAGTTCCTTGCTCATTATTTCAATTTTTTCTTGAAATATAACAATCGATTGTTCATTTGATTTTTTAATTTTAATATCAAAAGTTTGTTTTTTCTATTTCTGCTTGTTTTCATTCATGCCACCTTGCTCCCATAGTTTTCACAAGGCTAGTTTTCCTGGGAAATTTTTTCTGGGGAAATTATTTGAGGCCTTGTTGAAAAATTGCCACTGATGTCATAATTACCAATAAACCCCACCAAACTGAGATTTACTTTTAAATTTTTCTCATGATATTTTATGTTCAAACAGATAGCATAAAAACTTGAACACAAACTGAAGAATTACACACATTCCAGGTTGCAATTATGAAAGTTTCTTTCATTCATTTCAATTTTATATTTTTTATCTTTCTATTTATTGCTAAAATCAAGACATAAATTTCCTTCTTGTAGATTTCTGTGTTTAGTTTTCATTAAACTTTATACTGAGATGTTATCCCTTAGAGTCTAAGCTTTATATGAAATTTTCTAATATACTCCCTATATGTGGTGAGATTTGAGCTTAATCTCCTCTGTACTGCACTTTGTCAAAACAGAAGGTTATCAAGATTGGGAGATACCAAGAAGGCAAATTTTGACTTTGACATTTACTAACCTTACAGATTTCCTGCTTTCATTTTATTTTTTAAATCTCTAGATTTTTTTATTTCTTGCCACCTCAGTGATATATTTAAAAAGAAATGTATGAATGCATGTGTGTATACATTTAATATATATTTATATATATATACATACATTTACTATATATTTAAGTATATATTTCCCATCTATCTTTTAAGCTTTTTAAATTGTTTCATACAAGTTAAAAAGTCTGCCATACTGCCAGAAACAAAACTCTAGATGTTTTCATAATATAAATATTTAGGCCTCATGCCGCATCTACTGAATTATAATATCCATGTCTAGGATAATATTTTACACATATTTTTTATATCAAATCTCAAAAATAATTCTGTTGTATACTTTTTGTTAAGAATGACTGCGGTAAGATGCACTTGAGGGTGTGTCTGAATAACAGGTAAAAGAATATAGAGAGAGAAAGAGAGAGAAATTGAAAATATATATCTATATAAAGTAATTATTCAGTTGAATATATATACATACATGTATTACATATACATGTTCTTATGTGTGTATTTATAATATATGTATACATAGATTCATGAAGCGTTTTAGCCTTAAGTTTCTAAACCATTGTAAACAAAAAAATGTGAAACCCTTCTGCTTCTACCCTATACACATGCAAAGACTCTAGTTTTAGACAAAGTGGTTATTGGAGCATCTCATAAAATCTTTGATGACTTCTCTGCACAAAGGCTATAGGCCATCAAGGCAGGTCCCTTATATCCTCTCAGTTTCCCAGACCATTATGACCTGCTGTTCCACAGATGACATCCATAGGACAGCTTGAATTCACTACTGCTAGCTTAGAAAATGATAGCTTTTCAAATTTCTCACCAACATATTGAGTTTGGGATAATAAACAATGGAATTATCTTAAATAATTCCCCATAGGTTGATAATCTTCTAAATAATCTTGGTTTATTTAAAATAAATTGAATTGCTGAAAAGTTGTACATATCACCCCAACTCAAAATATAACAACAAAAGTATAATTCTGTAATGATAAGATATTTTCCCCTGTGGTTGTAGTTCTGTTTTGTTTTTATTGTTTTTGCTTTTAATCTGATGAAGAAAGAATTCACTGTTCCGGAATTCTGGAGAGGAGACAGTTATTGCCAGTGGCAGTATAGAAGTAAAGATAATTTCAGACAACAGCAGGCTTTCTTGCACATTCTTTTCCATTTCATTAATAACATGGCCCATAAAGAGACATACTTTGCAAAGCTGAAAGGGGGGATAGGAATTCTTCAGAAAGAGCAGACATCTGTGCAGATGATTAACATTTTTTTAGTTACACCATCTTCTTTTTCATTGGCTTCTTATTGAAATGTTGATGGAAGATGAGGCAATTATTAGCAACATCACCTACCAGTCACCCAATTTTCTAATCACATCCTATGCTACCATGTGTTTGTGTTTTTTATCCCCCCACTAAAAAGAGTAAAATTTCTGCATATCTCTGGACTGAATTGAAAATGTTATAGCTAGCTGCCCTACATCTTAAAGGATTCTGTCAGATATCAGACCAATGTAAAGGCTGATCTGTTTTCTTCCCTACTGTTTGTTTCAATTTTAGAACAGTACCAGCATTTAATGAGTATTTATTAAATATTTTTTGGCTAAATGAATAAATGTGGTTCAACCCTTTTATTCTCCAGAATTTTACCACTTCCTACAACCTCTAGTGTTATTACCCTCACTTAAATGCTCAGGGCTCCTACCTGGTCTCCATGCTTCTCCCTTTCTTCTCCATCCCCTCTTTCTACCACAGCAGCAGAGTGATCCTTTTAAAACACAAGTCAGCTCATGTTACTCCTCTGATCAAAACCCTTCAATGGCAGCCCAGCCTGTAGAAATAAAAGCTGATGCAGCCTGCCAGCCCCTATCTGGCCTGGAGGCTGAGCACCTTCCTGATCTTTTGTTTTACCACTCAGCTCTTTCTTTAACTTATTCCAAGTGACTTTGACCTCTCTGCTGTTTCTTGAAGGCAGGTGCATTCTTACCTCAGTGCTTTTAGAGTCATCTTTCCCTTTCCTGGGAGCATTATTCCCCCAAATTCCTGGCTCTGTCATGTTTTCTCATTATTGTTGTTGTTTTTCATTTTCAGGTCTTTGCTTAAACGTTATCTTTTCAGTGAGGCCTCCCAAGACAAACATATTTAAAAGTGTATTCCCGGTCCTGTGCCACCAACTCCATAGCAATTGTCAACAAATAACATTTTTTTATCTGTTTTTACTATTCCTTTTTACTAGAAGTCCCTTGAGGATAAGATTTTTATCCACTTTTTTCCCTCTGTGACACCATTGACAATAACATTGGCTGGGAGCTCAATAATAGGCTCTCAATAAAGGATTAAAGGAATAAATGAATGAAAAAATAGAGGCCTGGGTGGGTTGAGTGATTTGCCAAAGGCCACATTGATTACTGATGTTAAAACCTCATGAAAGTCTCAGAGGTTGTGAAGCAGGTTGGAAAAAAGACCTAGTTTAACATCTTGAAAGGGGAATCTCTACCCTCACAGATATTTTAAGTCAGTGTGTCACAGGGATATGAGGTGCAATGGGAAGATAAAATGCTCTACTCTCCTCTGTTAGCAAGAAGATATATTTTCTTCAGAACACTATTAGAATTTCAACATTAGAGAGTGCCACTGCTTATCAGTACTTTAGGAATTTAAGTCAATTTTAGCTTGATTATCACTCTAAGAGAATCGTAAGGGTAATATTTTTAGAATTTGACTTTGTGGACATAGTATTCTATTTTGTTTCGTTTGGGGAACTATCTTAAAAGTGCCATGTGTAAATATAAAAATATATATAAAACAAAATATCCTCTTCCATATCTTATAATCTTTTCATAAAATGTTTTTAAACTCAAAAATAAGTAAATAAATTAAAACAGGATAATATCTGAAGTAAAGGGTAGTTTTTATTTATTTCTGTGTTATACTATTTTCCAGCTTCATGAGATATAATTGACATTTGACATAGTATATGTTTAAAATGTATAGTGTGTTTATTTGATAGACATATATTGCAAAATGGTTACCTTCATGTCATTATCTAACACCACCATTATATCACATAATTATCTTTCTTTTCATAATGAGATCATTTAAGATCTATTCTCTTAGCAATGTTCAAGTATATAATGTATTATTAACTGTAATTGCCATGCTCTAAATGTCACCCTCAGAACTTATTAATCCTGTAACTGGAATTTTGTACTATTTGACCAATATCTCCCCATTTTTCCCATCCTCTAGCCCACCACAATATTCTGTTTTTATGAGTTCGGCTTTTTTAGATTTTACATATTAGTGATATCATCCAGTATTTGTCTTTCTCTCTCTGACTTATTTCACTTAGCATAATGCCCTCAAGATTTATCCATGTTGTTGCACATGGCAGAATTTCCTTCTTTCTTATGGCTGAATAATATTCTATTGTGTATTATGTGTGTGTATATCTATGTATATAATGTATACACACACACACACACACACACACACATATATATAATATTTTCTTTATCCATTCATCTATTGACGGACACATAGATTGTTTCTATATGCTGGCCATTGTGAATAATGCTACAATAAACATGAACATGCAGACATTACTTTCAGATCCTGTTTTCATTTCCTTTGGACATATATGTACCCAGAAGTGGAATTATTAGATCATATTGTCATTCTAATTTTATTTTATTTTTTTGAGCACTGTCCATACTGTTTTCTGTTGTGGTTGTACCAGTACATTTCCACCAACTGTGCACGAGGGTTTCCACTTCTCCACATCCTCATCAGAACCTGTTAGCTCTTGTATTTTTGATGATAGCCATTCTAGTAGATGTGAGGTGATATCTCATTGTGGTTCCATTTGCATTTCCCTCATGATTAGTGTTGATGAAGTCTTTTCATGTATCTCTTGGCTATCTGTATGTCTTCTTTGGAAAAATGTCTATTCAGTGATTCTGCTCATTTGTCAATTTGATTTTTGTTATTGAATTGTATGAATTCCTAATATATTTTGGATATTAGCCTCTTATCAGATTTATGATTTGCAAATATTTTCTTCAACTCCGTAGGTTTCATTTTCATTTTGTTTCTTTGTTTGTTTTGCTGTGCAGAAGTTTTTAGTTTGCTATAGTCCCAATTATTAATTTTGCTTTTGTTGCTTATTCTTGTGGTATCATAATAAAAAATAATTGCCCAGATCAGTGTCAAGGAAAATTTTCTTATGTTTTCTTCTAGTTTTATTATTTTAGTTCTTATATTTAAGTCTTTAATCAATTTCAAGTTCATGTCTATGAGTGGTAAAAGAACAGGTCCAATTTCATTGTTCTGCATGTTGTCATCCAGTTTTTCCAACTATGTTTATTGAAAAAACTATCATTTTCCCATTGAATATTCTTGGCTGTCTAATCAAATATGAGTTTATGTATAGGCAAAGGCTTATTTCTGAGCTTTCAATTCTGTTCCATTGGTCTATTGTTTATTTTTATCTAGTACCATATTCTTCTAATTACATAGCTTTGTAATAAAATTGGAAATTAGGAAATGTAATAACTCCAGCTTTATTCTTTCTTGGGATCCTGTTGGCTATTTGGAGTCTTTTGTGATCCATACATATTTTAGGATTTTTTTCTACTTCTTTGAGAAATGCCATTAAAATTTTGATATAGATTGATTGCATTGAATCTACAGATGGCTGTAGGTAATTTTACTTTCTCAATTCTGATTTGAATGACTTTTACTTATTTATTTTTTCCTGCCTGATGAGGACTTTTAGTACTATGTCAAATAAGAGTGGTGAGAATGTACACCTTTGTCTTATTCTGATCTGAGAGGAAAACATTTTAACCTTTCACTATTGAATATGATGGTGGCTGTGGGTTTGCTATATAAGTCCTTTGTTGCGTTGAGATGTGTTCCTTCTGTACCCAATGTTGAGCATATCATGAAAATATATTGCATTTTGTTGAATGCTTTTTCTGCATCTATTGAGATGATTATATGCTCTTTGCATCTCACTCTATTAATGTGATAGATAACATTTATTAATCTGCATATACAAAACCATCCTTGCATTCCAGAATTCAATCCCCCCTTGATCATTGCCTATGGTCCTTATACTGTGCTGTCGAATCTGTTTTGCTAATATTTTGTTGAGAATTTTCACATCTATATTTATCAGATATATCAGTCTATAGTTTTATTTTCTTATAGTTCCTAAAGGGTAGTTCTTTAAATTCAGTTGAATTGACTTACGGAAAAGCTTGCTATATTGCGCTTATTTTTCTTATTCCCTTATGTCCAAACAGTGGTCTGTATACTTGTGTTAAGGAACCACTTCTTACACATTTGAGATTGTACAAGCATTGGAGTTCCTGAGACCAAAAGTAATATTATTCCACTATATCTTTCTGCTTCCTAAGACCTGAAACAAATTATATCAAGGAGAATTAGAATGTTGCTTCTAAGGATTAACCATTTATGAGAGAAAAATAGGGAAAGGGAAGACCACTTTTCCCATATTTCAAGGTTATTAATTCCTCAATAATATGTATAACAGACTAGCTTTAATTAACAGTATTTATATGCTGGATAAATATGGGGCATACAAGCTAAGTATGGTTATGAAACATTATACATGGTTCTAGGTTTGTCATAAAAGCAGAGATGAATGGACTACAGTTTGACTTAACTCATATGTCATCCAAAATAATCTCTAATTAAGAAGAATGATACCAAATCGGATTCATCAACTAAACTTATAAAATATTAACAAGTATATAAACTTTCCAAATTGTCATGCTAAAGGCCAATTAATTTATTCATTTGTGTTTATTTTTTCTAATTTATTATTTACTTTTATCCAGAAATACTTTAAAATGGATTTTAAAGATACATATGATAAAGCAAGAAATTTAACTTAAAATTGTTTCATCAAATGGTATAAATAGAGGAGAGATAAAATAAGGTTGTAGAAATAAGAATAACAAAGCAGGATAAATTTGCATTTAATCTCCAACTCCAATCCTTAAATGATTAGTCTAACATTTGTATAGATCAAATATTTGTTTATATGGGGCGTAATTTGTAACTGCCATAAGTTAAATAACAAATATATACTATATACTATATAATAATATCATTAAATAATTTATATAAGTACATTTATAATTACTCATAATATCCAGTCACATGCAAATTTAGTAAAACCCAGCAACACTTAGCAATAGTTACAGGACAGTGATTCTCAACCACAGGCAGAGGGCGATTTTGCCCCTAACCCGCCAAGGACATTTAGCAATGTCTGGAGACCTATTTGATTGTTAGAGAGCTACTGGAATCCACTGTGTAGAGTCAAAGTGCTGCTGATAACCCTGTAATGCACAAAACGGTCCCCTACAATTACAAATTATCTGACCTAAAATAACAGTAGTGCCAAGGTCAAAAAACACTGTTATAGAGTGAATATTCACAAAACACAATATCATAATTATTGAATTCTTCTATAGGTCTCAAATGAAGAATTTCCTTCCCTTTGAATAATGTGATACAACATATAGAAATTACAAAGACATGTACTATTTCTAATCAAATGTTCAAAATCTTAGAGTAGAGAGAAAAGACAAAAGGGTATTCTGCTCTTTATCACCTATAACTTCTATTCCAGTCTTACTTAGAGTCAGAAAGTCTCCAATGAATGGCTAGAAAAGGGCCAAGGATAGTGATTATCTCTTATACCATAATCCCAAAAGTACTGTCATGTCCACCAAAACATCTAAATTCATGATAGATGTTTCTAATCAAATTAATTACTTCAACTAGTTTGTTGAATCTGCTAACTCTGATATGGAATGCTAGGCACAATATCTCAGAACATATTTTTAATCCTTTGAGTCTGAGAGTTAGAAATGGGAGAACATAGAAAGGACTATGGTTTGAAGGATTTGTATTTAATAAGATAGACAAAAACCTTAGAAGAAACTAACAACATAGGTGGACCTAGACAGTATTATGCTAAGTGAAATTAGCCGAAGAAAAACAAATATCATATTATGTCACTTAAATGTGGAATTAAAAAAATACATAAATGAACAAACAAAACAGAAATTTATAGATACAGAGAACAAATTGATGGTCACCAAATGAAGGTGGGGTGGGGGATGTAAGAAAAATGTGAAGGGATTAAGATGTACAATTTGGCAATTACAAAATAGTCACAAGGATGTAAAGTGCACATATGGCATATAATCAATATTATTGTAATAACTATGCTTGGTGTCAGATGGGTACTAAATATTAGGCTGATCACTTTGTAAGTTATATAAATGTCTAATCACTATGTTGTATACCTGAGAATAATATGATATTATATATCAATTGTAACTGGAAAATAAATTAATTAAAAAATAAAATAAAATAAGCATAGTTACCTTCATATCCAGCTGAGGAATCTATAATTTTAGTCTGCCCTTTGCTATAAGGTCTCTGATTTTTTTCAAAAAGTGTTCAAATCATACTTTTCCTTGATTCTAGTCATAATAAAGATAAAATCAATATGATATTATTTTATCAGTATAATTAGAGAAATTGACAAAATGCGCAGTAGACTAAAAAGTTACTATAAATTTAGAAATATTAATCAATCTGGGGACATGTTCCATCTTCTTAGATTATTCTAGTTATCTACTTCTATGTAACAAATACTCTAACACTTAGTAGCTTAAAACAACATCTTTCTCCTGATATGGGCCAGAACCTCAGAAAGGACTCAGCTTGGCACTTCTAATCCATGGATGGTATCTGGGATCAGTTGGGAACTGGGATGGTCTTGAAGATCCAATGTGACTTCATTGACAAATCTGGCATCTTGGTGAGGACAGCCAGAAGGCTAGACTCAGCAAGGCCTCTCTCCTTCTCCATGTCTTCTCAGGGCCTCTCCATGTGGTCTTTATAACACAAACAATAGTCAGACCAGGGCTCAAGAGACCAAAACAGAAGCTGCCAGTCCTCTTAAAAGCTTTGATCTGGCACAGAATTACTTCTGCCACTTTCTATTAGTCAAAGCCATCACAGGCCAGCCAATATTCAAGGGAAAGGAAAATAGACTTTTTCTTACTTTTTACTGTGAGAAATATCTGTCTAATAATTATGATCATCTCTAATTCTCTACAAAATAGTTTGTGTTTAGTCTTTGAAGGAATTTAATACCAATGTACATAGAATGATCCTAACTATAATTTGGGGACAGAGTAGAAGTTAAAGTAGTTGACCCTGTGAGATCTTTTCTATGCCTATTATTTGTTCATTTATGCCATATGATTTGTTCTGGTATAGCTAACTCATGTGACATTTTCACTATATTTTAATAACAGATAAAGTTTTCTTAAGGATTGAAGATTAAAGTATATAAAATGGTCCTGTTCTGAAAATCTATTTAATATTAGGTTTAGTTTTCTCCTATGATACAGAATTTGTAGCATAGTTCCATGAGTAACATATTTTGAGGTCTTATTATTATTTTTCTTTTTTCTTTTTTAAGTTTCCATATGTACTTTATTCACACAAAGAGTTGTCACCTGTGTCAGAGCAAGAGTCTGTGGCCAGGCCACCCTTGCCCAGGCCCTGAGACCACCCAACTGAGAACGCACCCCCAGGGTCACCTGGACCTCCACAGGGTTAAGGGTTTATTTTCAAAACCACTTTAAGAAGGATAATTGATCATTAAGAAAAAAAATTAATATGTGTATATATATGTATACATATATGCACACATATGTATGGGTATGCATATATAAGTACACACACAGATATATGGATATAAATAAACACACACAGCATAGAGTGGCTTAAAAATCTTTGAAGAAACAGTTATACCAACAATATTTTGTCTATTTTTTATATAATTATATTATAGGTTAAAACACTATGGAAACATTGAAGGCATCTCAATAGAGGACTTTCCCAGTATGGCTAGAGATCCATTTTTTTGATCAGTGGTAACATTCTCTGTCATTGCAGCTCTTGATTTACTGCTTCAAATAGGCTTTGAAAAATATAATAGAACATCTTTAATTAAATCCCCCAAACTCACATTCATGGATAAATAATAGTCCATCAGCTATTTTATTCTCTAACACTACCCCAGAGAACTTGAGTCTTAATCACTTCAGCCATTTATACCTTATTTTGCCTTTATTTCAGTCAAGCCATTTAGTGGAGTTTATCTAAATTACTGTATCTTTTCTCTTATCACACATTCAGAGCTGTAACGCAGAAACTAATTTCAGGTGCAAAATAGAATATCGCAGAGTCCCAGACATCAGTAGTACAGGCACATTAGAATGAAAACTCACCTGTCACTAACGGATATTTGTCCCTGTAATTAGCTGAGGCAAAAGAAACTGTGGTTATAATAAAATTAAAAGACACCAATAGCGTTGCAGAATCCTAAATCTGAGAGAAAAGACAGATTCCTGTGTTCAAGCTCTGGAAGTGAGCATATTTTGAAATATAGTGCACTACATATTTGGATAATAGGTAAAAAAACTTTACCTATTATAAAATATATTTTGAAATATAGTGCACTACATATTTGGATAATAGGTAAAGAAAACCCCAAACAGAGGAAAACACCTCTGTTACTGATAAAAACCAAAAACAAACAAACAAACAAAAAAAAACCATAATATGTAGATGATTCATTAGAAGCAATTTTATTACTTACAAAAGTATTTCTCAACAAGACATTCTCAAAAGGTGTAGTGATAGCTTAATAGCACTGTATGTAATGATATATTTTTTTGATACGTGGATATTCAGAGGTTGACTTTTAAAAAAATTTTAACTCTAAATTGTTCTAAAGTGGTTACATTGATTTATATTTTAACATGTTAAAATGTTATATAGCTATCCTTCCACATATGTTACCATGGAAAGAGCATCTTGGTTATTCCTGAAACTAGTGTCTCATTTATAGACAGCAGAGAATGGATCATCTACCTTGTCACCTAGCTTCTCCCTCTAGCATCATTTCTTGCTTTTTTAAGTCCTTTTATTCTGTGTTCCAGCTAAACTCAAATACTTTGTATTCCCTTAATATAGAACATTATTTTCATTTTAGGAAAGTCCGAATATACTTTTTTAATTTTTTTGGTCTGAAAGTTTATTTTCTCCTTTTTTACTTGATTTCTTTCATCTTTTAAGTTTGTTTCGTTTTTCTCTAAGAAGACTTTATTTCCTAACTCATAGCCTCTTATAGTCAACCCTCTGAAAAACGGGTATAACGGACACAGTAATGTGCCACCCAGAACTCCGTTAAGGAAGGACTTGTTACCAGATATTTAGAGTCCTGTCAGCAGGCAGGCTTCAGCTGACAACATCTTTGATATTATTTGAGCTCCAGAGAGCCACCTCACTCAAGTCCATACTTCCCAAGGTGAGGTGACCCATGTATAATGATTAAGAGGGAAGTATGCAGGCCCAGCCATTTTGATCCAATGAGAACGAGTCTGACAGGATATTTTAGCTACAGAGCTTTCTGTAGGGTTTGCTGAGGCTGATGTCAGGCCTGCAAAATAGCTTGACTTCACTCTCTGCCCAATCCTACTTTCCTTTCTCCCTCTGGAGCACTTATCCCCAGGGTATACCTTAATAAATGTCCTGCACTCTAAACTTTGACTCAGAAACCAACATAATAAAACATATTTATGAACCATTTTACCTTGCTCTTGCCATATTTTTGCAATTAAAGCGCAATGTTGTAATTAAACTTTTGTCTCTATTTCCCACAGGATAAGCGTCAAGAAAATCAGTGCATAATAAATTCTCAATAAATATTGAATAAACTTATGGGTAGATTAGTATACAAATGAATCTCTTAAAGACAGATTTTTGAGATAATATTGTTTTAAAGAAGAATAATTTTCTACCACTAATAAGTATATATTGCTGAATCCATCATTCTCTGATGACTTTTAAAAAATCTATCTGAAGTTCTCATATCAATGGCAATTTCTGTCCTGGATCATACATACTATCTAAGAGATAAGTATGAACTATAGACCTTGCTTTTTGCAAATTTTGTTGACTCTCCTGCATATCCTCTTTGAATGTGGGCCATTGGCTGTTTTTCCTTCCCATGTAAATTAATTACCCTTTTTACCTTTCTACTTCCCTATGCAGCGTATTACTATATGTAAATAACCCTCAATTATACAGAAGGAAATAAACAAAAATGAAACAAAGCCAAACAAGTGAACAAAACAAAGGAAAAATAAAATATTTTTTGTATGTATATAAACTAGATAAAGATTCCAAGCTGAATATGTATAAGTTAAACTGAAGTTGGTAACATGTTAGGATCTAGAGCGATAACATCACTTCTACTTTTTGTGAGGTCGGACGGATGATTCTGATCTAATATTTACATATAATGATATTCTCATTGAGCTGTATTGAAATGCATAATTCAATTAGATTAAGTTGAAGAGATTGCCAGACTGCATGATAAGATAACCCTTTACTTGTGGGAATTTAGAGGTCTGAGCTTTGACTTAGTGACTTTATTGTGTCATGGTCATAATGGTCAACAGGCTGGGTTCTGGCATTGAACTACCTGGGTTTGAATCCTTTTCTGCCACTTACCAGCTGCATGACTTTGGGCAAAGTAGTCACTCTGATACAGTTTCCTCATCTATAAAGTGGGCTAATAAGTGTACTAACTTTCAAAAGTACAAGGATGATAAAATGAAATTATACAAGGTAGCCATACTTCAGATTAGCATTAATACTCTACACCTTCATAAGTATAGCCTCTGGGTGATGCAAATTAAGTATTGCCAAAGTAGCCCTGTGCAAAAGTTGATATTATCAGACACTGAAGCAAATTATCTGAGTGTATTTAGTTATTCTTGCTTTCTAATGGAATACAAGAGTTCTTAACTTGAGAAGATAAAAGGATTGATTAAACAGTCTCCTGTTGTATTTACTTACATGCTATTATCAAGATCCCTAAAAGTGGTCCTTTTCCAGCAATCTTCTTTCACATCAAAACGAAAGCATAAACTGGTACCAAGGAATTTATCATATTATTCTACTTATGGGTTTTCCTACCTGATAAATTGTTAAGTGAGGGAAAGCAGGCAAGACTTCCAGTCCTCACTGTCTTTTGACTGTATATGTTTGCCTCTAACATCAATATTGCTTCATCAGAGTGTGCTGTTCCTTGATTGAGCTTTCCATTAAGTGGGGTGCCTTAAAATGATTATATTTGTGAAGTGGTACTCACTAGCTTCTTTCCTATGCTTCAAATTTCTACTGATTTGAAAATTCTAATGTTTTTATAAGCCTTATTTAAATTTAGACTAGTCACATTATTTCCCATTCTGGAGCCATATATATGTTAGTGCTGATTTATATTTCTTTATGAGTTCTTTTCTTTGGAGGAAAAAAGAAAATGAGAGGCAGTTTTATAAAATGATTATAGAATGTTTCAAAGAAATATTCTTTTATGTTTTATTTGAGCATAGCATCTTATATATGATGTTAACTTAGTTCTATATTTAATTAAAACAAGACTAATAATTATGGAGCTGACTTTAAATGCTGTCCTATAGTATTCTCATCTTATATTTGACACATGGCAACATTTATATTAATTTACATTTATGTGTGTATGATATATTTTATTCATAGCATAGTATAGAATATTGCAGTTATAGTTTAAAAGGAATTATCACTTATATACATTTATTACCTAATGGCATAAGAATTTTGATGTCAATATTAGTATACACCCTTCTTCTCAAATTGCAATTTAGGAAGACCTATAAAGTTTAACTTTTTAAATTGTAACTTAAAATACCCATTAGTGACAATAGTGGACAGTGAAATACCCTTTTGTTAAAGCCATGCATCACATTTCCAGAAGCTCAGGGGTAGAGATGCTTTGACTAACAAAGTATACCAAAAACTGATGCATAAAATTCATTAATACTTTTATATACACTTGTTTGTGAACTGTCTGCACATATATTAATTATGCTCAGGATAGTAAAGCTCCACAGAGAATATCATGAACATTGCATGGTACAAATTTAGAAAGAAGGGTGAAAAAATTTTATTCTAGTCAATATTCTATAACTAAATGAAATTATTCGTTCTTCAGTGGCACAGAATATGTCATCTTCTTGCTGTGTCTCTGTTTCTAGCATGATGTCAGGATAAATTATTTTTTTAATATATGTTAACTTTATAGTAGTCTTTGGCTGTAGGCACTTTTTATGGATTGAATTGTGTCCTCTCAAAACTCACATGTCAAAGTCCTAACTCCGAGTACCTCAAAATATATAGAAGTAGAGTCTATATGAGGTAATCAAGTTAAAATGAGTTTATTAGAGTGAGCCCTACTCCAAAATGACTGATGGCCTTATAAGAAAAGAAAATTTGGACATGAGAAGCACACAGCCAGGATGAATTCCATGGGAAGATGAAGACAGACATCTAGAAGCTGACAAAGAGAAGCCCAGAACAGATCCTTTTCTCACAGCCCTCACAAGGAATAATCCCTGCCAACTCTTTGATTTTGGGCTTCTAGCTTCCAGACTGTGAGACAGTAAATTTCTGTTGGGTAAGCATCTCAGTTTGTGGTATTTTGTTTTGATAGCACTAGCAAACTAATACGGCAAGTAAGAAGCAAAAGCAACACTTGAAATGGGTAAGTCAATAATGAAGTTTTTCTTGACTAATAGGCATTTGCCAAGTTAGAAGACCCCTGTCCTACCTCAGGTTAGGTATGAAGTTTGCACCTAGAGCAGTTGGTCTCAGTCCTTCATTACATCACATTTTCATGTTACCATGGGTTGAAAGAGATATCAAATCTACTTTTATGAAAAATATGAGTCAGAAGTTGGTGAACAATTTCCATTTTAAAAGAAAATTCAGCAGATTCAATAAAGCATGATCCTCTAATTCTCAAGATGGAAGAAAATCCAAACAGGACTAATCAAACATAAAAATCTGTCTGATAATAAAGAAATTAATGGAGTTACAAAAATTTGAGATGTATCTGTGATAAAACTCAGTCTTGGACCCTTCAACATAGGGATAAAAAGCTTGACACACCTCACTAGTCCCTGAGGACATCGTTGTGATTATAACCATCCAGTCGATAATTTCTAGCGACATTACCATCAAAAATTATAAATCATATTTGGATTATTTTGTGAGTGACTTCAGTAAAATAAGAAAGAATATATTTTTAGAAATATTTCTAAGAATAGCAGAAAAAAATAAAAGGCTAGAATTTCAAAGAATAGTCTTTAATTACGTGACAAAATGTATTTTGTGGAAGAGATCATTCCCTTATATTTCAAGGTTTGTCTTCCACTTTTAAATTTCTCTTCAGCCCTCTGCTAAATAAAGACAGAATATGCACAAGGATACAGAACTCCTATGAAGATGGCTGCCCTAAAAACTAGTAAAGTTGATTATTTGCTTTAAGATATTTTCTATATATATATTTTTTTCTCTCTCTAAAATAATATATTATTACAAAGAATAGAGAAGATGAAGAAAGAGTCAGAGGGGGTAGCAGCTTTCTCAAAATTCTTTCTTTTTCCATGCTATTTCCATGGTTTAGGTGCCATAGATAGACTTTTCCTGCCTTAGTGCATTTATTGGTGATATAGGCATCACAGAGCAGATTCACCAGCCCAAAGTTTATGAGAACCAGCATGGAAAATTTTGCTGCTCAGATTTGCTTGACTGAAAATGTGTGCATATATGCTGTGTAAAATTAATGTCTGCTAAATATTTAAATGTTTATAAGATAGTCCAACATCTGCTTCCCTCATACAGAGTTTTGTTTTGTTTTAAATCCTGAGATCCAATATTTTGAACAAAGGGACAACATATATATTTTTTACAGGGTTCTCTTTATTAACATTTTAATAAGTATAAAATGTATTAAAATATTTGCATCTTACCAAGAAAATTAAGCAAAATTGTTTCAAAATGCTTCTATAATCTCCAAAATCAAAGACGAAATTATGGAGGGTTTACTTATTACCAATGAGTCTGTATCTAACCAGTAACAGCTAAAAAATTGAATCCCTAATTAAAGGATTCAACCTACCCAGTACCTTAGTATGTTTCCCTTAAAAAACAGAGCCTAAGAATGGGCTTAAATGCAGAGAGTTTATATTGGGAAGTGGCCTCAGAGGACAGGAAGTGGCAGATTGGAAGGAGTAAAACCAGGAAGGAACAAAAGCCTGTTGAAAAGTAAGTTAACTAGTTGGTCACCACTTAGGACAACAGTGTCTTATAACACTGAGATCTTTTAAAGGTGAAATGCGCATCAGAATTGTTCACTCAAAAAAAGGAACTCTCATACACTGCCAGTGGGACTGCAAATTGGTACAGCCACTATGGCAAACAGTATGGAGGTTCCTCAAAAAACTAAGAATTGATCTACCATATGATCCAATAATTCCTCTCCTGGGTATTTACCCCAAAGACTTAAAACATCATATCCCTAAAGATATTTGCACACCAATGTTCATAGCAGTATTATTCACAGTGGCTAGGACATGGAAGCAACCAAAGTGTCCTACGATAGATGATTGGCTAAAGAAGCTGTGGTACATATATACAATGGAATATTACTCAGCCATAAGAAGAGAAGAAATACTGCCATTTGCGACAACCTGGATGAACCTCGAGATAATCATGCTAAGTGAAATAAGCCAGACAGAAGAAGTTGAAAATCACAGGATATTACTTATATGTGGGATATAAAACTAAAAGCAACAAATGAACAGGACAAGAAAAACAGAGACTCATGGACATGGACTATAGCCTAGTGGTTACCAGAGGACTATAGACTAGTGGTTACTAGTGGAGTGAGGGAGGAGCGGGGAGGTAGACGGAGTAAAGGTGGTCAAATATAAGGGGCGGGTAGGTCAAGGGTGAAGTGGATAAAGGGGATCAAATATATGGTGGCTGAAGGAAACTAAACTTTGAGCGGTAGACAATAGAATATACAGATGTCAAATTATAATGTACACCTGAAAATTATATAATTGTATTAACCAATGTTACCCCAATAAACTTAATAAAAAATAAAAATAAAATAAAAGCACACACAAAGAATTGTTCACACAAAGGATTAAAGAGGAAGATTTTAGTCACCAACTGCCAAGAGCCTCTGATGAAAGTGAAAGGAGAGTGTGCCTCAGCAGGACTGCACTCGAACATCAAGAAGACAAAAATTACAACTACGAAGGAAATACACAACTTTAAAATAGACAGCAAAGACATTGAAGTTGTTAAAGATTCTGCTTATACTGGTTCAGTCATCAACTTGATTTCTTGCAGCCAAGAAATCAAGAGAAGGCTGGGACTCAGATGGGCAGCAATGGAAGATCGAGGAAAGATCAGCAAGAGCAAAGATGTGTCATGGAAGACCAAGGTGAAGATCACCCACACCCTCGTATTTTCAAATGCTGACTGTTTTGGCATCAGATTTTTTTTTTCCAACAGTAATAGTAAACCTCATTTGTGGTAAGTAAAAGGAAAAGACTAAAATACGAGTTATTAATAAGTTTGTTTATTATTTCAGAGATAAATATGACTAGATTTTGAAAACAAAATTATTGTATAATATTTCTCATGCTTAAATACTTTCTAGGGTCAGATAGGTAATATAAATAAGGTGAGCAGGAACTAAGAAAGCAAGGATTGGTTAAAAAAAACTGGCAAATCAAAAAGCACATGTACTATCTAAGATATTAACTGCTTCTCAGCTTTAGTTAATCATCACTAGGTAAGGGCACCATCCTTGTATTATCCCATCATCTGATTGTTAGGCAGTATTTATATAAACATCAATTTGGAATGCTTACTCTTAGCCCTTATTGATTTAATTCTTCAGAACCCATATTTCAGTATACAAAGTCAACTGTTGATTATATTCTGGAGAATAAACTTTGAGTATATGCAGAACCAAAGAATGCCAAAATGCCCTTTGTAAAACAATATTCTAAATATTTGCAATTATAATTTTCATTGCTTAGGCAAATAATTCTAGTGTTTTCTCTCTGGTTAGCTGACATATGTCAAAAAGAAAGTGAACTAATTTTTGAGCTTATTAGAAAAAATGGCCAAAACTTTTGCTAATTAAAGATTGTTGAGAATGTCAGAAACTGGCATCTACCAGATCCAACTTTGACACTAAAATTTCCAAAAATATTTTCCAGTTTGATGACTTGATATCGTGCCCTCAAATGCAGTGGATATTCTGGTACTAAATTAAAAGGCATACTTTTATTTTGCCTCTTATAAATATTGAGTAATAATCAAGATACTTTTTGGATACTTATCTGTTAGTTTAAAGATGTTTTAGTGAGGTATTATTCTAACTTTGCCTCAAAGGGTTACACATATGGTGCTTTCAATTCTTGCTAATGCAACATTAGTGGATATTATATGAGAGACATGGCAGGTACAATTTCAAACGATAATCACATTTTTTCCTTATAATATACAAATTTTCTACTTTTTATCTGATTAATTATTATTTTTCTGAAAGTAAAACAAAGCAAAACAAGCAAATTTTATCAGTCTCTTGTGAATTCCTTTGAATGAGAAACCTATGTGCATAAGCCTTCTTAATAAAGCCACCTTGAACTTAACCAGTTTCCTGAAAAGTGGATCTGCTTTACTCCTTGTAAATCCTCAACATAATTCTGATTCAACTTCACATATGTCAGTTCAGTTCTGAAAAGAAAACTGATTTTCTACTGATCCAGGATCAACAATTCAATAAGCTTCAGTAAGCTTGTGCCTGCTGGGATTCAAACTTATTTTAAACATATAGGCACCTTAAGTCCTTCAGAAAGCATGTTTGTAGGATGCCTAGCAGTACAGTGTTTCTCTTAGGATAATGCAAGTGTTTGCTTTGGAGATTCTTCTTCAATTCTCCCTTTTTCTCCGATGCCTCTGTCTACCTTGTCTTAACTTTTATGTGTCCTCCACAACACATATACATACATCCCCCACCTCATCTCTCTCTCTTTCATACATTTGCTTGTTGTCAGTTACAGACATACACTATGCTTCTCTGATGCTATTCCATGACTATTTCAATTGCCCATGAATTTGAGGGATACCCTTAGTGAATATTTGAAAGTAAAATACTGTTTACAACTGTGGAATTATAGTGATTTTTTTTTCATCCTACTAAAACTTTACTTTCTTCAGTATTCGCCTATAATTCTTTCTTTGTTATACCACAGGAAATATAAGAAAACAAAAGAAATGATTCTTTGAAATATTTGAAGCGTTATTCTTTTCTTAGTTATTAAAGGGCTACATTATTCATTAAAGAATATTTTAGAAAGTTTATACATATTACCTAGCATTGTGAAATCCAAAATATGATAGCTAATTTCTATTTCAACAAAGGATTTCCCCTTTAGGCAGAGGCATGAGTCTGCACTGCTGAGTTTATTTTGCAACATTATTCAAACAAACAAAAGATCCTCAGAGAGGGCTACAAAGTAAATTTAAAAAGCTCTTCAGTAAATCATAAAATTTTGCTCTTTCTCAGAGGATCAATATTATCCTTTTTCAAACTGAGGTATTGGACTGCAAATAATGTGTCCACCCAAGTGTTTAGTGAATCATTTTTTAAAATATAAGTTTGTCTTTTAGCTCCATTGGCTTATGGTGTTAACTAGGCAAGTGAAGTACATTTTAACCTTAAAGAAAAGGTGGTCAAACACTTGGTCAATTAAGATTGTATGGATTAGAAACCAACCTGCTTCAGAAACAGTAAGTCAGTGTCTGTCACTGAATGTCTCCTTTCTAATGCTAGATTGCTAGATTTCCAATTTCATTCACCCTCTATGTTGATTGAGAATATATTGAGAATATATTGAGATAAATATATTGAGATAAAACAGTGCTTCATGATTAAAGTAGTTCAGACAATACGTGATATATACCATTTGCCCCTTCTTTGTTACACTGTTTCTTTCTATTTTAATTGTCTTTGATTGGAGTGCTTATTTTTTTCTTTCCTAGGATTAAGTAAAGATCAACTCAACACCATTTTTATATCTACTTCTAAGTTTAGTGGTAAAGAAATTCCACTTCTATTATTGATTCAAGATAATGATTTTCACAATTAAATGAAATAGGGTTTGTAGAGATAAAAACTCCAGGAAGCACTTTTTGCCAAAAATTTTATCTGCATTATTGTTCAAGGCAATTTCAAACATGAAATTTAGTAATGAAAGTTTATGCCATGGTTTCCTACCACCTGTATCTGTTTTCACATACCTTTTTCCACATTGTAAGAGTCAGTTTCTGAATTCTCTATTCTGTTCCACTTCTCTCTCTGTCTCTCTCTCTCTCTCTCTCTCTCTCTCTCTCTCTCTCTCTCTCTCTCTCTCTCTCTGTCTCTGTCTCTCTCTCCATCTCTCTCTCTCTCTCTCACACACACACACACACACACACATGCGTGTGCACACACACATACACACACACGCAGACATATCCCACGCACACACCCCTAGTGGCTTGTAAAAGAACCATTTTATTGCTCTGGGTTTTGTAGGTCAGGAATTTTGACCTACAAAATCAGTATATTTTATTTGTCTCTTCTTCAGAGGTCAGCAACTGTAGTTGCCTGGAATCCAGAATGACTTCAATGGGGCCTGGATGCTGGCTGTCTTCTAGGTGCACTGATTCTCCTCCACATGGCCTCTCACTCTCTTATGTAGTCTATGATCATTAGGCAATTTAGAACAAGTGTCTGTACTTGGTAGCTTATATACAAGAAGGAATGCATCAGTGTAAGGCCCTGTAAGGCTTAAGCTCAAAATCATATAATAGCACTTCTGCTGCATTCTGTTGGTCAAAGCAAAGCAAGTACCAAACCCAGCCCAAATTTAAATGAAGGTCAAAAAAATCTACATCTTGATAGCCAGAGAGGCATATGTATACAAGGACGAAGAAATTGCTGGAGGCTCTCTTTGCAGCATGTGTGGGTATATGCACATTTTTATATTGACTTTGTATCTAGTAAACTTGCTAAACTTGTTGTTTAATTCTAATACTTTGTCAGTATATTTGTTAGACTAGATAGATCAAGATGTTGTTAAAAAGTAGACAATATGCTGTTAAAGAAGGCCTCTGACTTTCATCTTTGATTAATTCGTGATTAATTGTCTTTACCCTTTCTTTGTTATTCTCTATTGCATTATTGACACTTACCAAGAATCTTTTGATTTGGTTGTTTTTATAATTAGTAGTTTCTCCAAACTCTCGAAAGCCTGAAATATTGTTTACTACTGATGACATTCTTTTTTCTCCTGGCATCCTATCCCAGTTCACCACATGGGGACAGTTCCACTGCTACAGCATGCTACAGGCTATCTTCCACTTCGCCTTCTGCTAGGGATGGGTTTCTCATTGTCAGCCAGCTGGTAGGTGATCTAACTCCAAAATATCGTTTTAGTGTCTTTCTTTGAAACATTTAGGCACCAACTGTCTTAGGACAAGTTCCCCATGAAATAGACTCTTGAGATGAGGAGTTGGAAAGTGCCCTCAGGGTCAGCACCTATGTGGGCAATAAAGGAAATGAGAGTGGGCAGAAGTAGAGTTGAGCTGTAATATGTGGGAAAAAATGCTGTAACCAGTTTTAAGGGGACTCTGGAGTTATGACAACCTTTTACATGGCCCAGACATTTGTGACTGTATTAACTAGACATTGACTATGGGCAGGCTTCAGAGAGCAGGAGTAACCTTGAGCAGGATAAGTCTCTTTGGCTCAGCAAATTCCTGGAGCAGGATTTGGCCAAGGCTTAGGTCACCAACATTTCCAGCACCTGGGGGAATGATGCCTTAGTGTGCTACAATATCCACTTTCTAGGATTTCATTTACAAGTATGTTAGAACTTTTCATTGTGTCCCATTTGTCTCTGGTACTCTTTTCTGTATTTTTTCATCCTTTTTTTTTTCTCTCTACAATAAATCAGATTTTTTTTACTGACTTATCTTTCATGTCATCAATTTTCTCATCAGTTCTGTTCAGTTAACTTATATAGTGAGCTCTTAATTTTAGTAATTGCATTCTTTTATATTTTAGAATTTCATATCATTATTTTTCATAGATTCCATCTCATTGATACATTTCTCTTTATTGTCAGCTTGAACAATTTAATCATATTAGTTTAAGTACATGTCTTAAAACTCTAATATCTGGGTCACCTATGAGTCTGTTTCTGTGGTTTGTTTTATTCTCATGCTACTTTTCCTTAATATACCCAGTGATATTTTATCTAATTCAGGCTGTATTAGTCACTATGCACTATTATAACAAAATTTTATAGACTGGGTGGCCCAAACAATGTGAATTTATTTCTTACATTTCTGGAGGCTGGGAAGTAGAAGATCAAGGCATCAGCTGACTAGAGAAGGCTCTCTTTCTCAGAGGATCATCTTCTTGCTGTGTCCTCACATGGTAGAGAGAAAGAGGGCTCTGATCTCTCTTCTTCTACTTCTAAGGACAGTAATCCCATCATGGGGGCTGCACCCTCATGATCTCATCTAACTCTAATTACCTCTCAAAGGCCCTACCTCCAACCATCACATTGGGTGTTAGGGCTTTAACATATAGATATGTGGGTGAGGGGGTGTCTAATGTTTAGTTGATAACTCTGGACATTATATGAAAACCTGAAGAAACTGCAGACAAGATCCACTCTATCTTCTAGCAGGCAGGTAAACTAGGAAGAGAATACCTCAATCCAAACAGACTGCACATACTAGAGGATGGGGTTCAGATTTTATATAGATTTTTATGTAGATCTAAGCAGGAGACTGGGTCTATTACAAGCAAGATACTCTGTCATGTCAAGAAATAGAAATGATTCAACTCATATTTAATTTCCCCTCACACCCCTTTCTCCCAATAGTTTAGTGGCTAAGAACCAAGAATCTATAATCCTACAGAACTGAGAACTGAGCTGTCTAACCCAGGGCAAACCACTTACCCTCTTTGTGCCTCAGTTTCCTCTTCTGTAAAATTAAGATAGCAAGCATACTTATCTCACAGACTTGTGTGTACTAAAAAAAAAAACAATGGCTATAAAGCTCTTAGTATAGTGCCAAGCATGTAGTACATAGTAAATGTTTACAAATATTCTCAAAAAGGCAATTTAAATACTTGTTTTTAATTATCAAAAATCTTTTTTTTTTTTTTTTTACATTCTCCACTGTTTTTCTTTTGCTTTAACACTGATATCCTCTCTACATTCTTTTTGGTTTTCCATTCTTTCCTGTAGACCTGGATCAAACATGTGCCAAGAGTGTTTCAAGATAGCTGGGTAGCCGGAGTCAAATCCTATTAGCTGCAATATCAAGTGAACCTTTTAATAGGAATACAACTTTTTGTGTTTTATAACATTTTCTTTCGATTGGCATCATTTTCACCTTTTGGCCAGTTCAATGTCCACTATAAAATGATGTGACAAAATTTGAATGAAAAAGAACATTAAATCTCAAGTGGTGTCTTGCTGAGCCAGAGGCGTGGGTTATATTCCTGAGCTCAGATTATCTTTTGCCTAGAACAAAGAATGAGAAAACATTTTTGTGGCATTTGAAATTGATAGTACCGCAGGTGAGGCACACAGTGACATTTTAAGCAATTCAAGTTTTAGCTCTTCGTGCTCAGAAATATTTTATGGCTTGCCCAGTCTTTGAGTCTTTCTCTTAATTTCCTAAGGGAAGGGGAGAGAGAAAAATATTCAGAATTATATATATAATGCTTTATTATTCTTATTTAAACAATTATTCGCAGGCTTACGTGTTTATATTCTATATTCAACTAATATACATTTTTTGACAAAATACAATTATCTACTACTTAGGTTTTTTTTTCCCTTAAAATGAAAGTCCTTTTATTATAGAAAAATATGTTTATTACTTTTTAAAGATGTAATGGAAAACCTAGTTTTCTTTTTTTTCTCTGTGT
>NW_006441071.1:9241334-9248377 GCF_000325575.1 Pteropus alecto
TAGGGAAAAATCCAGTTCTTTCTAACTGTGTGTTTCTCCTCTGTGTGTCTCTTTTACTATTCACACAGCACACTTCACTTCTGACATGTCTAGCCACCAAATGCATGGAGGTTTTTCTTCACACCAAGAACTCTCTTTACACCAATTAGGCACTCTTCAATTTAACTCAATTCTGACACTCACTTCCCAGAGATAACATCAGATCCCAGAGATAACATCAGATCACAGGTTAAAGGCTCAGTTCCCCAGGACTGCCCCACTATCCACTACCTGAGGTTATCATCTGTGCTTTTGAACAATAGACTATAGGTTGGAGGTTCCAAGAACCCTTTTCTTGGGGCCAATACATTTGCTAAAGCATCTCACAGAAATCAAGGAAACACATTTGCCAGTTTATTAAAGGATATGAGAAAGGACACATGAATAGTCAGAGGAAGAGAGCAAAGCCTGGGAGCAAGGCCTGGGAGGATCTAGAGTGTAGGAACTTCTGTCCCCTTGGAGTTAGGTTGTGCTGCACTTCCAATGTGGACGTGTTTGCCTACTGGAAGCTCTCTGAACCTAATCCTTTAGAGTTTTTGTAGAGGGTTCATTACATAGGCATGATCAATTAAATCATTGACCATTGGCAATTGATCTAGCGCACTGGCCTTCACCCCTCCCATAAGTGGGTGGGGGAGCGGGGCTGGAAGTTATAACCCTCTAATCACAGGACTGACTTTAATGGCATCTCATCCTTAGGTACTCTCCTGAATGATATTATTAACATAACAAAAGACATCTTTATCGCTCTCAACACTTAAGAAATTCTTAGGAGTTTGGGAGCCATGAACCAGGACCATGGATGAAGACCAAAAATGTATGAAAAATATATTTTGGTCATCAGAATGAACAAAATATATATATTTCTTATAAATCATAATATCATAGATGGTAACATATAAAGGCAGGGCAATTGTGTAGGTTATGCATGGGGCAACTCTAAGCAGTATCATTAACTGAGACCTATGTTATCAAATGGAAGCCTTAGAAAAGCATTAAATAGTAAAGAGATACAACAAAAATTACACCATTGAGGAAAAAAAACCACTGTCAAGAATTCCTTACATATTTTTACCGAACTATATGCATATAGGGAAAGGTATTTTATATATACAGATATATAAATAAATAAAATCACTATAATTTGATATACTGATTTTTTTCCTTAATATATCAAGAGATATTTCCATGTTATAAATATTGAGCTGCATCATTATTTTAGTGATTATGTTGCATGTTATCATATGCATGCAGAGTTCCAGACTTTAGTTTCTCAATCTCTCACTAATAAATAGTTGGTCGTTTCCAACTTTCAGTGAGATAAATAACTTTGTACTGAATACCAGTGTATGCACACATTTGCATAATTATCTGCCCATTATGATAACAAACTGGGTTTTAGCACGTTAGTTTCCCTTAAAACTGAAATATTTTATTCCTCATTTTTAACAATGAAGAAATATGTTTTATATCGAGACTTTATTAAATGTTTTTTGTTTTATTAACTAAAATAGTTCACATGTCAGATCTACTAGGCAATATCAGCTGATATTTTATTATGCTTGTAACTAATAAAAATTGCAATTATTTTCTAAAATAGTGTTAAACATAATAGTGATTAAACTGTTGATCACTTTTGGCTAAACTTGGTTGAGAAGAAATTTTACTGCTCTTTGGACTTTACATATAAAATCAAAATCTTTAGGGTTTTATAGTCATTAATATGTGTATTTTAAAAGAGAAGTTTAACCTAGTTGTGGACATATTTACTACAAGATACATCTCTCTTTTTTTTTTTTTTTCTCTTCACGGTAATATTTTATTTTTTTCCAAATTTATGTACTTTATTTTTTATTTAATTGAAGAAATGATTTAATATTTTTCCTCCCATCTGCCTTCCCCCTTCCCCATACTCCTACATTCTAGTAACCACTAGTTCTTTGTACATGTCCATGAGTCTCTGTTTGTCCTGTTCATTTGTTGCTTTTAGTTTTATATTCCACATATAAGCGATATCATGTGATTTTCAACTTCTGTCTGGCTTATTTCACTTAGCATGATTATCTCGAGGTCCATCCAGATTGTTGCAAATGGCAGTATTTCATCTCTTCTTATGGCTAAGTAATATTCCATTGTGTTTATGTACCACAGCTTCTTTAGCCAATCATCTATCATAGGACACTTTGGTTGCTTCCATGTTCTAGCCACTGTGAATAGTGCTGCTATGAACATCACTGTGCATATATCTTTTCTGATATGGGTTTTCAAGTCTTTGGGGTAAATACTCAGTAGAGAGATTGCTGGATCATATGGTAGATCAATTCTGTTAGTGCAGCTACTATGGAAAACAGTAAGGAACCTCCGTACTGTTTTCCATAGTAGCTGCACCAATTTGCAGTCCACCTCAGTGTATAAGGGTTCCTTTTTCTCCTCATCCTTTCCAACATTTGTTATTACTTGTCCTGTTGATTATAGCTATTCTAACAGGTGAAGATACATCTCTTTTTTTAGTAATTGCCTTTTCTTCGTTAACATATGGATGTTCTATATGAGAGCTCTGTATCTCTGCTGGATCATACACAATTAGGATTATTTTAATGCTATACGGTCAGCAATGGTATATCTAATTTTATGTTGTTGATTAACCAAGCAAAATGCATTCTCCACTGATGAAACTTTTTCTTAAATTTAAGTTTTATTCGTGTTTCATAACTTTCAAACACAGACGTTCTGAAAGTTAAGCTTTATTTTTCTTACAGTCATCTTTGTAGTGTGTTTTTCTGTGAATGAACTCATCTGTGGCAAGCTGTCATTTACTATCTCTGTTGATATGGATCTATCTATGAAAAATCCTTGGCAAATTCCAATAACTAATAAATTAGGTCTTATATTTGTTATACCACCAAAACCATGAAGACAGAAAGGATGATATATTGATTTTATTAAAGTTTCTAAACAATATACTTATTGCTATTCCCCTAAATTTATTCATTTCTAGGTAGAATTATAGACTTCTTGAACCTTCCAAGTTGTAGGGTTTTATTTTACATTGATTTCTATTTCTGAAATTGATAAGATAGTATTACTTTCACTTACCAGATAACTAAAATATAACTATTGAAGAGTCATTGACATAACTACAGAATTTCAATTAAATATGAGTAGAGAACTAGGTCATAAGCTATTTTATAACCCAATACTGCTATTTTATTGTTTAGGAATAGCTTGATTAAATCTGATAGAGTTTTTAATTATCTAAATATATTACTTTTTCTGACAATGAGATTAAGCCTTCATTTTAATGTGTATGTCATTATGTTAGAGATGAATGATAAAGACAATATTAGGAGATATATATACATAGTGTGTATTAGATAAAGGTCCTATCTTTAGAATTCATAAAGCTGGGCTTACCTAGTTTCACAATAGAATCCTCTTGCAGTATTTTCATATGTGTCTTCTCATTAGATTTTTGCACAAAACATTCTGCAAAGTCAAGACCTAGTGTTCATAAATTGTTTATCTGGAAAGTGCTATTCTTCCCCACTACCCTCTTTCTACTTACTAGAACAATCTTGCTCACCAAAAAACCCAAATCAAATGGCTCTTCTGTCATATCTCCTTTTAAAGATCCATACAGAATTAATAATTTCTTCCCCCATACTCCCACACTAGTCTGGTTCAAACATACCTTCATTACTAATTATCAAATTATAGATTTGAGACCTCAAAAGGAGGACTATATTTAATCCATGTATATAAGTGGATAAATGAATGAGTCCTTCAAGTACTCTTTGATATAGACATTAATAACACATAGCCGATTGTATATGCACTGTCTCATTGGTAATAGCATCCCTGTTTTACAGATAAAAAAAATCTAGGAACAAAATAGCTAGCAAACTTTCAAAAGTTGTAAGGCTCATATCTAGAAAAGGTCAGATATTAACCTAGGTTAGTCTAATGCTGTAGTCTCCACTTTTATGAATGTCTCTCATTGCAGATTGAATTTCAGATAAAAGCTCTTATTATTAAAAGTAGAAAAGACAAGAGAAGTTCAAACAATTATACAATCGGTGAGATATGCCTAAGTATATCTAGGTAAGCTCAGCTTTATCAATTTTAAAGGTAGGACCCTTATCTCTCTCACACACACACACACACACACACACACACACACAAATAATATAATCTCTAAATATTATCGTTATCATTCATCTCTAACATAATGACATATACATTAAAATGCCTGTTTTCTGTGGTATCAGTTAATCTCCACATACCTAGCTTAGCAAAGGTTCATTTTAGGCAGAACAAATTATATCCTGTGAATAACTGACAGATTGGCTAAATAGAAAATTCAGTCAACCTTTCCAAGGTTGTGAATACATTCATTCAACAATTCATTATTGAGTATATCTTTTGTTCTCAACACTGCCAAGCTACCTGGAGGTAATATGAAAACAGTCGCAATGTGAAGAACTTGCAAACTGGATGCAAGAGCCAAGACTAACACAAATGAAATGGATTTGAAAGGATTATCTTATACAAATTCAATATAAGGATTTTTAAATGGCAGGGAGATAATCAAGACCTATAGGTCTCACGGAAAATTTCATGGAGGAAATGAATCTTTAGAGAATTTTGGTAGAAAGGAGAAAAATGACCATTTAAGACAAGGCAACAAATTCAAATGACAAAAAGAGGACCAAAGATAATTATTTTTTACCAGTTGAAAGTTGGAAGTCTCTTTCCCAATATGAAATGATGTCACATTATATTTCATTAGTATATACATGTTCAAAGTGATTTCATACTATTTCATTTAATCCTCACACAAATTCTGAAGAATGGCCAAGGCTGACGTTGTTCTAATTTTAAAGATGAGGAAACTTGAGTTTGCAAAGATTAAATAACCTAAATTCAACTTTTTTTAAGATAAAAAATGTCATATAGTACTATAAATATATATATTTCAGATAGTTTCATGTGCTTTTATTCAAGTTTTGTAGTGATTATAATTGTTTAATCCATCTTTTCTTCAGAATTCTTTTGATTTTTTTTTCTCATGTTAGTTTCTAAGTGTAAACTGCTTGTGATAGCTAATTAGAATATATGAACTAGATTTTTCTAGGAATGAAGGCATCAAGGCTAAATTGTGCCCTTTATAGCAAGAACATGCAGCTATTTTTGTAGAGATTCAAACTAAGTATGTTTGTGGTAGACTATAAACTTCTGAGGTTTTTACTTGAATCTGCTGTTTTCATGTAAAATTGGGATTGATTTTAACATAATGGAAAATTATTGATATTTCTGGAGTGAATCTATATCAATCTGAATTTACCTTAGCACAGATTTTAAGATTAAAACTTTAATTTTACCAAACAGATTAACATTCCATTTAATTTTTAATCTGCGACAGCTTCCAAAAATGATTTAAAAATGGCAATGTTCCTTCTGTAGCATTGATTTTATGGTTGAAGCAAGAGGAACTTAGAAATGGCGGTCTCAAGTTCCCTCCAGAAAATGGTTCAATAGTCCTATTAATTCACAAATTGAAGATTATTTTGGGAAAGTGTGGGCTATGTCAGCTTTCTGTTCTGTTATTTATCTTCTTTCTGGTCTTAATGACTTAGTAAGTTGTTAGTGGAAACCCATACTAATTTTCAGTAAAGGAAAAAGTAAAAGAAACTATAAGGGCACTAGAATACATATTTTGAGAATAATTGTATTGAAGAAAAAATAAATCTTTTTCCAGGGAACATCTGAAAATTGTGAGACAAAAGAATATAGAGAAATGAGCACAAGATTTGCACTAACATGAACTGATTTAGGGCCTTGGTCGGCTACTCACTGTGTGACTTTGAAAAAGTCATTGGACTAATCAGGGTCTGAGTTTTCCTGCTTATCATATAGGAATAACAACAATAGACCAAAGGAATGAGACAAATAGATAATGGAGAGGGTACAACATAGAAACATCCTGGAAAAAAGGGAGAGAGGGCCATGTAGCTAAGTATTGAGGACATACAAACGAAGGCAAAGAATGGCATTGGAGAGGAAACAGAAGCCAGATAATTTAGGGCCTTAAACACCACACAAATTCTGAAGAATGGGCAAGTCTGACATAGTTGTTCTAAATTTAAAGATGAAGAAACATGAATTTGCAGAGATTAAATAACTTAAATTCAACTTTATCCTGACAGCAATTCCATTTACTGGGTGCTCTCTCTGTTAACCAGGCTGTGTTATCACTTCACATACATTATTTTATTTAATTATGACCTCCTTATGAGGAAATTGAGGACCAAAGAGGCTAAGGAGCTCCTTAGCATGCACAGCTCACAAGTGGGAGAGCTAAGATTCAGATCCTGTTTTGCCCGATTTTGGAACCAAGATTTTATCCACTCACAGCACTACATTGAAAAATTTCAAACTCAACAGTAGCATGATCAGATTTTCATTTTAGAAAGTATCCTTTGATTGTAGAGAGGAGAACTGATCAAGGGAAGCAACCTAAATGGAGACAGAGAAACCAGATGGAAAGCTGATACAGTCATCTAGAAATTAGCCAATGACATTCACAAGTAAAGTAGAGGCAATGCACTTGGGAGATTTAGAAGATAGACTCAATTGGACTTCACAATTTATTTGGTGAAAATGAAAACTAAAAAAGCAGAAGATGCACCCAGGTCTCCCTACTCTCCCTCCCTCCCTCCTTCCTCCCCACTCCCTTCTTTCCTCCCTTTTCTCTCTCTCTCTCTCTCTCTCTCTCTCTCTCTCTCTCTCTCTCTCTTTCTTTTTTTCTTTCAATTTCTTTTTCCTTTTCTCTCTTTCTTTTATATTTTTCTACATCTATCCTTTACTGCGGCTACATTTAAACATTATTCACTGGTACCCTCATAGGAACTCTGCTGGTCTTCTGAACCTTCAATCATGCTGTTTCCTCTACTTGGAAAAGAAGTCTCCCTACTCCACAATACTCTACTAATTGTGTCCAAAAA
>NW_006441071.1:9248393-9262352 GCF_000325575.1 Pteropus alecto
AAAAAAAAAAATGCTATTGTTTTACAAGGCTTCTATTAGTGCCCCAGAACTTCTGTAACATATTCTGTTTCTGGAATCCGCATATCTCTCTGAGTATCTATCTTGAAGAGCATATTCAAAACTACCTATATACTTTATTTTTCCAATTCTAACTTACAGGCAGCAAGAATTATGTCCTACTAGTCCTTAAAGAATAATCTGATAGCTTCCTGAACAGAATAGGTGTTAAATCAGTATCTGTTGGATTTGATTAAATAGTTCAGTCTCTTGTCAGGAAGTGAGATTCACTAATTTAGTAAATATAATTCATGACTCATAAATTGCCTCATCAGAAAGGTGTTTTTTTATTCCTTTTAAAAGTAGCCTTTGTGGCTCATGATCTCTGTCTTTGTCTATTTCATTAGTTTTATTTCCTTTATAGCACTTACTACTACTATCTAAACAAAACTGGTTATATAATTGGCAGAGTCCAGTGCAAAATAAAAATGCAGGCCCTTTTTTTTAAAAAAAAAAAAAAAGAATAAGAATTTCAGGAAGTCAGTTGTCACCCCTTAAACTAAGTTTCAGGCCCTTTTTAAGGCAGGGCCACATGTGACTATACGGGTCACATGCCCAGGAGGCTATCCTTGGATCTGACATTATCTTTTAAATTTCATTTTTAATTTCACGTCTTTCCTTTTTTCTATTCAACTCTAGGGAAGCAGGGATTATGTCTGTCTTATTCCCAGTGCCTACCGGGGAAAAAAAATTGTCAGATGGTAATTACCTAATAAGTATTTGTTGACTAAAGGAACACCTTTAGGTTGGAATCCCACATTTTGAAACTTTTGAGGGTAATTGTCCTGACAAAACCCTTTTCTCCATGTAATTTTATACAGTCATTTCAATCTCTGCTATACAATATAGCCAAGAGACGATGACAGTGTTTGTGTGTGTGTGTGTGTGTGTGTGTGTGTGTGTGTTTATTAAAAACCAACACTCACCATGTTGAATAGCTCTGATTATCATCCCTAGGAAGTGTTCATGGACTGAATGGCCCAGGAAGGCTGAATTACCACCATTCCTTTAAGGCAGTCCTTCTCTAAATGTATTTGAGAGTCTGCAATAACAATTTTAAGAATGTTCTTACTCCTTCTAGTCAGTACCTATTTTGTGACGTAAAGACCTTAATTCTTCATCCCTGCTAATCTTGCTTCTTTCAAAAGCATTAAATTAACTTTTATGAAGGAAAAGAAAGAACCTGACTGAAGGCAATAAGAGGTTAATTTAAGCTATTGTTTCTGTGACATGGTGCTACTCTTACAAAGTATAATAACTTCATCAGATGGAATTCAAAAGTTTAGGGAAAAAGAATTATGGCCTTTTCCAGCACTCAAAATAGTTTTTGTGATGCATATGAAAAAGATAATTGAAGAGTTTGGATTGTCCTTTGAGAAGATTTTGAAAGAGAGTTTGAATCCAATCAAACATTGTTTTAAATAATAGGAGATGAATTCTCAAATAAGGTATGCAGTAGCATTTCTAAAACAGGGTGGGAGAGTGGCATTTTAAGGGAAAATTCTACTCTTTCTCTGGAAATTCTTTTTTTTTTTTTTTTTTTTTAGTCTTAGAAATGTGTATTAGACTCCTGAAGTCCAAAATCATGTTGATATTAGTGATTATATCATTACTTGTAAAGGACAGAGTCATAACTAAAATATAATAAAATCTGTCACTTGTTAAGTGACAGTCATGTGCCAGACAGTGTGCTTAACTACCTTAAAAAAGTTATCTAATTTAATCCTAATAACAATCTTAGAGTCAGATTTCCTCCCCTCACATCTTCCACTTTACAAATAAAATGAAACCAACCCTTAAGGAAATTGAATACATTGATTAAGGTCACAAGTGAAAAAGGACAGAGCCAATATTACAACCAAATTTCAGTTGGAAAACAAATAGGTAATATGCCCATAATAGCTTTTATCTGAACAGAGAGTTTATGTCTGGGATAATTTCAAATATTGTCTTTACTTTTTTAGAGAGGGATGAATAGCCTTGTCATAACTAAAATTCTGAAAGCATTGTCCACTATAATAATGTTGTTCCGTTTCATTTTATTTGTGCAAATAATTCTTTTTTTTTTTTTTTTTTAGATCGGTAATCAACTAAATGGGGAAACACCAGTTAAAATCAAATGTTTCCGGGCATTTTATAACTTATTTGCTAAAAATGACCTTCCCCATCACCAGTGGGGAAAATTATCGCCCCTACATCAAGATGAAGTATCAGCTGGAGTGTCTGATAGTCTGAGGCACTTTGTTAAGCCCCACTGCCAAAACTGTGTTCCTCAACTGGCCTTTCCTTCTTTTCTGGAGTATCTCAATGAGGTTCATTTTTCTGACTTAAGATGCTGTATTTAGAAGGTCTTGAGAGAGTGCACAAAAAGATCCCAGAGATTGCTAACATATTTGTTCATCAAAGCCCATCAATTTATTTGATAATCTTATTACCAAAAACTTGAAAGCATGGGGCAAAACGTAGGTACCCTTCAGGGGAATGATACATAAAAACAGATATGTCTGTGATGTTCTCTGAGAGGAATAAATGTAAGAAAATATATATTTATGAGGGCAAAGATGGTTGTGGATAAAGACAAATTTGAGAGTGGAAGTTAGACTTGGTGGAATAAGAGAGGCTATCTTCCTGAAGTGACTCGGATGGGATAGAGGCCTCAACAAGTGACACAAGACAATGGGAAATGTGAAAAGGAGATGACTAAAGAAGAGAATAGATTGAAATAGCAATAACTGCAGTAGGAAAGTGAGAGTCTGTATCTGTGCCCAGACCTGTGAAGGCTGAATTCCGGGAAGGCAGCCACAGCAGCTGTGGTCTTGGCAATCAGCGCAAATAAAGTGATAGGAAGCTGTATACACATTAATTTAAGCAATGACTACAACAGGCCAATGTGTTTGAGATGCTGGGTGGCATAATATGATACTTGTCTTTTTCCACAAAGCCACAAATGTTAAAGTTAGAAAAAATTAATTTGTTATAATATGAAATAAGGAATATTCATTAAGATACAAAACTGGGTCAAATTTCTATTTGTAAAACCTAAATCAATTCTAAGTAATTCTGGCCAAAAATAAAAACAAAAGCAGTAGTATTTGCATGATTTGGGGATAAAATTGAATTATATCAGAAACTTTGCTGTGTAATCTCCTTTTCTCTGTACTCTGCTTTTAAGGACACATAAGTATAGCAGAAAGAACCACTAACTTGTGGTCAGTAGACAGGGATTCACTATGTGGCCCTTTAATAGGCCACATTTTATTCATCTGTAAAATAACAGCATTGCTTTAAGTGATTTCATATATCCCTTTCCTGTACAGTCATCAGCTCATTATAAATTTAATACTTCCTTGCCTAGAAAACTTTTTCAAAAACATTTAATAATTACTTAGGGATTTTTTTTTTTTCTGTATAGTGTTAAAATTCTTTGTGTTGTGAATTTTTCGTTTAATTTAAATTATTAAAAGAAACATCACCAGTCTAACATGCAGGCACTCTAGCCATCTGCCACTTTAACAGTAATGCAAGTTGCCTGTTTAACTCTTTTTCTTGGGCATCAGAAGGCAAATACCCTCTTTCATTGACAATATAAGATGATGTAGTTCTCATTTTAGAAAAGTTAACAAAAGGTTGTTTCCATTTTAGGTTTAAAGATCTCAATAACTCCCATATAGTGAGTGGCATCGTATGATACCCTACTATACTTCAGGGAAAAAGTATAATTTGACTGCTTTTGTTTAGACAGTTCTAGACATCAATGATGATATTCATAGGGATTATTTCTGCAGAGACAGAAAATGCTCAGGATTTCTTCAATCCTGAAGAAAACAACTTATATTTGGTAGCTTAAAAACTCTTTTATATTTGGGTGTTAATTAGAAGGCCCGATTCTATGAGACAAAAGTCTTTGTTCTCATCCCTGCCCTGATTATCATGAAAAGGACAGGCAATACCATGTATCCTCGGGGATTTTACTGTGCATCCTAATGCATTATTAGCAGCTGAAAAGAAACACAATATATGTCCCAGTCTGGAGTGTAATTTCTAATCTCTTTCATGTCTATTTCAATGGAAACCCACTTTATGGTTCATTTCTTTTTTAGGTTAATGGTATATTTATTTTTATAGTCATATACACATACACACACATACACACACAAGGTTTCTCATTTGTGGTGAAAAAAAGTAACCACATATATTTGGCCTAGTTTTCACTTGATTAAGTAAGGCTTGCACGCACCCACACTTATTCTAAGCCCCAATTTAGGTCACTGAACATTAGTCAGTTCATCACGGCACCTTCTGCTCATCACATGATTGTGGTCACAGAATTCTGCTGAATATGTTTCTCATGTGTATGTGCATGCATGTATATGCAAGCATGCATTTGGGGGGAAGGTTCATGATGTGTGGCAATAATAGTTTTAATAGACAATAGTATAATATTTGTTAATATTCAAGCCTAGTGTAGTGTGTATGTGTATGTATAACCTTCAATTAACCATAATCACAGTTGTTTTATATTGTCTTTTACGTTAAAATCCCTAAAGCTTCCTGTTTTCCTCCTGTCTATCACTTCTAAACTCTTCTACTTAACCATTAAGGTCTTTCCTTACTCTGTGTACCTTCTTTCTAAAAAATAGTTTTTGTCTTCCTATCTGCCAATACCTTCCTAGCAAATTGAAGATTTTTTTATTCAGGATCTAGTTATTCTGAATTCTGCTCTTCTTATATTTTTAATAAGTATCACCTGTGTGGACTTCTTCCCATTGTAGATTGCTTATGTACATTACAAACTGTCTGTACCAGAAAAGGGAGACATGGAAAAAATCCAACTTAAACTGGACAGAAGAAATAAAAATATGAATTATGAATGGCAATTTCAAATCATTTTTCTTGTGACATCTATATCTAAAAGTATGTTATTTTTGTTGTACATGTCCATTGATTTCAGAGTTTAAATCACAGAACTTTCTTTTTTTTGCCTGTGATTTATAGCAAATCTGCGTACTGAATTTCAAGCACCCATTACTGAAATACCATATGGACTGAATACATATTTCAGCATATTGATTAGTGCCAGTAACCTCTGGCCTAGAAGCCCACTTCATTCATCTAAACAATTGATGTCGTCTTTAAAGACATATAGCACTTACTGGATTAGTATAAAGCCACCTAGTAACCCTTACTGTAATTTCCATTGTGCTGTATTACCTCTCTAATGTGTTTGACAAACAGCTTTTTAAAAGGAGTTACTTACATTTTTTTATATTTTCCTTTTGCAGGTAGCAAAAGATGGTAATCAGTAAGACCAAGACATTACATTTTAATCATTTCACATACATTTGAATAAAATATTTGATTTGGAACCATTATTAGGCCAAAAGGTTTTCCTTTTTAACTGTGTCACATATGCTGAAAATAAAATATTTGAAACTTTAGGATTTTTGTTATCTGAAATATGAGTTTATCTGTGAAATAAAATGTTTGAGGTCTAGTCATCCAATTAACGTGAAAATCAGCTGCTTCCCCGAGGCTCTCTTAGGGTTTGAAAATAATCAGTCCTGGGCTTTTCTATTATTTCTTGGAATGTAAATTTTTCTACTTTCTTCATTTGCTGGTTCTTCCTTATTCTTCTTTTACTTCTGTGGTTTGTAATTTTTATATTATGAACTCATCTTCAGTGACGGGTCTTTTTCTAGAGAAGTTTTATATGCTCTCAGTCAGCTATGGTAGTCTCTTTTCAGATCGTTTTGCAACTTGCTTCCGTTAATTCACAAGATGCGTTACTGGCCTTGAATTAGTTTCATATGATTTTTCTGGCCTCTAAAAATATACTCAATTCTGCTTAATAATTATATTTAATAACTGCTGCAAATTTGAATAGGTAAAGGGTTTCTATATCAGCTTAGTGGACCATATTGCAAGTTGTGGCCCAAGCACACAATTCCAGATTTGAAGAAGCTCGTACTATTGTAAAACATTACTATGGATAAAAAATGACCTGAAGTCAAGTATGACAAATTCAATGATGAAATATAAATTAAAAATTGCTATTGGATGTTATCATAGATGACTGTATCTGTAGTAGGAGTAGACAGGTGGATAAAATACTGTCATAGGTAGAGTAATCCTGATTTTATAAAAACACTGTGAGAATAATATACAGGGACAAGTTTAGTGTGTGTATTAAAATCAGAAAGCCTAATATGAGAATAATGAAAATTCTTGTCAGGTAGGAATATTTAGAGTAGAGTAAAGACATATTTCAGAGAAGTTATAATAACCATGTCTAAGTTTTGATCAAATTGTAGTCTTCTACTTTCTTAATAAATATTGATTTAAAAGGCCTTGATATATTTTGTGATATATTAAGTGATATAAAAAGTCTCTAAAGAGTAAGATAAAAAAATAAAAATGGGAAATTTCTATTACTTAGAATAAAATATTTTAATAGTAGAGTAATAAGAGACAGAAAATATATTACTGAAAACCTATTTTGTTTCAACAGTGTAAGGGTGTATTGTGTTCACTATTTTTTTTTTAATCCTCACAGTCACCTCTTTCTACAGGTGAGAAAACTAACCCAAAGTCAAATATTAGTAAACATTGGTATTGATTTTCAAACTAGGCTCTTTCTAAAACCCCAAATCTCTGCTCTTTTCTCTAATGCTTCTTAATGTAATACTGTTTTGCTTTTTACATTTTACCGCAGTGTTTACTAAGAAATAAATAGGAACAGATGAAAATTATTCCTTTATTTTCTTTTTCTTAATTGAAGTGAATCCCCCAATTGACTGTGATGTTAGGTGTCTATTTTATTATAATGATCTAGGACTCTAAACAAACAAGCAATGCAGGTATGAATCTCAATAAAAACACATTTGTAAACAAAACACACACATTTAGAATCATAGATGAGTGTTGGAAAAATTGCCTGTCATACTTGTGATTTTTTTAAAATGCTTTCTCACAAATGGTATTTTATTTGTTTTAGATTTTGCTGGTTCAGTTGAGTGTAGTTCCCAACTGATCCAGAATTTTAAGAAAGTGATAGTCAATTTGCACATATAATCATTTTCTTATAAAGGTTAAAAAACAAAAATAGAAACCTGAAAAACATAGGTAATGATTTAGTCTGTACACTGATACAGTAACTTATCTGTATTTTTCTTCTCTCTACTGCCAGTGTTACTCTGGTGGCCTCAGTTCATAGATTTATAGCCCCAACTCAAGGTAGCTTACCCTGTGAATAGTTTGCTACCCTGTGCTTACAATGTCAATAAAAAGTAAACATTCTTTTGATTTCTCTAATATTTATTTTATTTTAAATTACTATACTATAAATTCTTCCATATATCTAACCCAAATTTTGCAAGACAAAAATTATCAGAGGGAAATAGTGTTCTCTTATCATAAATACAATAATACAATTTCAACAAATATGTATTGAATGATTGGTTTTTGCTTGGAACTCGACTGAGTTTACCTGTGTTAGGTAATTTATTCCTTGTGACAATCTTATGAGGGAGATACTCTGATTCCTTAATTTTACAGCTGAGCAAATGAAGAAACTGAACCTCAGCAAAGTAACAAAATAAAATATTAATAAAATAAATAAAATTAGAGATAATAAGTAGTGGCACTAGAATTTAAATCAGGCTTTTTGACATAAGAACTTATATTCTAAATAACTATGGTATACCAACTTCCAAATTTTGTTTTCATTGTAGACAACTTAGAGCAAGGTAAAATTTTCCTCATATCCCACCACCTATCTTATTTAGATAAAGATGTATTTTCTGAATATTTTATATATGTGCCTTTGTGTGTGTGTATATGTATATATATCCAAAAGAATCATTTGTGTATCACCACAAAGCATATACAAATGTGTTCATAGAGCCATTATTCATAATCATCAGAAAGTGGAAACAGCCCAATATCATCAGCAGTAGAATGGATGAATAAGACATTGTATATTTATATATTGGAATCCTAGACAGCAATTAAAAAACAAACTACTGCTACATACATCATCATGGTTGATTCTTACAAACATAATATTGAACAGAAAAAAGCCAGACATACAATCAGACATGTCTGGTGTTTTTATTTAACTTTCAGAAACAGACAAGTCATTTGGTGGTGTTCAAAGTCAGATAATGGGGGCTTGATCTAAAATCGTGGAGGTGAAAATGAAAAGAAGTAAAGATTAAATAAGAACATAAAACTATTTTTTTTTGTATGTGGGTACCAAAAGAGAAAGAAGTTTAGGTTGACTCTGAAAATTTAAATGAGAGGGTGACAGGAGTTACAAAGTAGGGGAAACCAAGAGAGAGGCTGTATATAGGGGATGAATATTGACTTATGAGTAATGTGACTCAGAGGTGGCAGTTGAATGTCTATCTAGATGGAGAAACTCCCTAAAAGTTGAAAATAAAAATGAAGAAAGAAGTTTTGGTGAGATCTATGTTAATATGAAGTCTTGTCTTTGTACATGGTAGTTAAAGTATGGTAATAGATGCAATTGCCAAAGAAAAGGCTAACAGAATACTAACAAGATAAATCCAAGATTTTAAACAATTCTTGTTTTTTGAATTGGAAAGAATAAAGAGGTACCAAAAAAAAATAAATAAATAAAATGAAATAGAAGAGAAACTAGAAATATTTTACAAATAATAACTGGAAAAAGGAAGAGAAGAAGGAGGAGAAGTTGATTGAAGAATGACATTGTGCAAAGTTTATTACCCTGCTCACAAGTTGACTTTACGCTAAACTTTTACACACGAAAACAATATTTTATGAAATAACTATCATTATTATTCTCAGTAGAGAAAACTTAGTTCCACAAAGGTTAAGTAATTTGCTAATTTTCTCTAGAGCACACAATGAGCTAGAGACAAAGTCTGGATTCAAGTCTAATCTTTCTAGCTCCAGAGCTCAAGTTTTTAGCATCAAAATAAAGAAGCAACAGAAAAAAATACCTTATATTTGGAGGGCAATAAAGAAAAGAGTTAAAAGAAGAAAATATTTTCAATTGTTAAAGATTTTCAAAATCAAGGCATTAATCAAGACTACAATTATATATCTGATAGGTACCAAAATGGCCTAAAGCTTCCTCTGCAACAGATGTAAAAAAAAGTAAACAAGTGAATGATAATGGGGACATTTTGAAATGGAGAAGAAAAAGTTCATATCAAATATTTTTTCAAGATCACTGCTCTTCAAACCTTTCTCCCCTTATCTCTCCTAAAAACTTGCACATTAATCATTCTGCCTCCCACAGGCTCCTTTCCTAAGTATTCAGCTTTGGTAAAGTCTTATATCAAAACATTACTTTTCCTTCCTTCCTTCTTTCCTTCCTTCCTTCCTTCCTTCCTTCCTTCCTTCCTTCCTTCCTTCCTTCCTGTTTTATTTATTTATTTTTGTGTGTGTGATTTTGTTTGTTAGTTTGTTTTTAGCAGCACAAATCAAAACATTTTATTATCTCACATGGTTTCTGACAGTCAGGAATATGGGAGAGTGGCTTCCCTGGGTGTTTCTGGTTCAGGGTTATGTCATGAGTTGACAGACATTGGCTGGGGCTAAAGTGTTGACTTCTAAGAGGAATTGAGACCACCTGTGGTGACTATTGAGAAAACATTCTCTTTCAATTCTGTTGCTTGTTTCATACTCTCACAGACTTGCTTTAATCTCCTTACTTCTGGGAGTGGTATTGAAAACTCAAGAGTATACCAACTTCTTCCCCTTCTCTTACCATCTTAGAATTGTGGAGAGGAGTTGGAAGGAGACCTCCATTAGAAAAATGAGTGAATGTTGTGAGTAGAAGTGTTAATTTTAGTGAAAAAGTAGAACTTGGTTGAAAAAATTGGTTTATTTACAGTACAAGAGAGAATGTGCCAAGAACCTGAAGTAAACTCTATGGAAAACATTGTACTACATACTGGAACATTGTCTTTGAGCACAAATCAGGGAAATAAGAGGTGAAGTAGACAGACTTTGCAGTTAGAGGAAAGTACACATTAATTGTGGAGAATATATTGGTGAAGTGGATATGAAGACAACAGAGATTCCAGTTGGAATATGTACATGTTAGTAACACTTCCTCAAACTCCCACTAAGAGACCAGATTCTGTAGCTCTAATAAGGGGAAACTGAAGAAACAGACTCATAGACAAAACCAGGGATGCAAGACACCAGAAATGTATATGTTTAAAAACCATTAATTTATTTATTATAGGTTTTTTTGTTATGCAGAATTACAATTTCCTTAATGTTAATTAAAAGCTTATATTTTTCTACCATACAGATTTCTCCTCCCATATCTTACTTATTCTGTTTATTCAATTTATTTACTTTATTGATTGAACCCAGCTAAGTGTTTACTTCAGATTTAGTGTTCTAAAACTTCTACTTCGGAGTGAGAGACAATAAGAAGGATAACTTTGCCTGTTCCTGCCCCCCACATCAAAGCAATAGCCTGAACAAGGATCAGTTCCTTTTCAGTAATGGCAATTTTCAGAGGATAATTTTAATACATTTCAAAGTTTCTATCTTTTTATGTATGTGTACATTCTTCTTCAAATTCTATTTTAGTTTTTCTGTCTTCTCAATATATTTTACTTCTCTAAATAGAGTGCAAAGGTGAATTTTATATTAACACATACTCCAAAGCAACGTAATCCAAGGAATATATTTTTAATGTACAAGAAAAATACTAACAGAATGAAATGACAAATTTGCTACTTTTTTAGGCTAAGCAGATTAAACACGCAGAAAATATGCAAAGCTATAGTGTTTGCAATGTGTTCGCAAATTAAAAATTATCTCAAGGAAGAGAAAAGCCAAAGGGCAAACACCAGTATAATTTCCAATGGCTACATAAAAGTGATTTAAGTATTGGACGTAAAAAAATTTAGATGAAGACAAGAATGAAAATGAGGGAATATGCACTCTGTTAAGCAACTGTCTCCCCAGAGTTACAGGATGAAATTCGTTTTGCACCAACCATATTAAAGTCTTCTGAGAAGAGAACATGTTTTGTTTATGGCTTTATTTTACCTAAACAAAAAATAGTTTGATATTGCACAAACCTAAACTATAACAAAACAGGCCCCTGAATTTTCAATTTTATTCATTGAAACTGAAGCAGATTTACCCAGGCTAATGTTATAATCCATCCCCTGAAACAAAACACTGCCTGCGAAATTTGTTTCAAATTTTGGTACCTACACATTTTTAGGATTAAAGGTTTTAATGATTTTTTTTTTTTTTTAATTTTTACTTTGTTTATTCTACTGGTTTTAGATGTACGTTGTTGCTCTGCCTGCAACTTCTGTAGTGACTGGTAGGAATTTGAAAGTTCATCACCTAGATCATTCTTCTCGAAGAAGCCATTGCAATTCCCCATACTGCTGAGTTATAAATTGCAGAAAAATAAAAAAATAAAAATAAAGGATCAAATAAAGTAAATAGAACAATATTAAGTTGCAGCTATATCATGAATTTCTTATATCTTCTTTTCCAGAAATGTGTAGTTCAAGGAAAAGAAATATCATGTTGTCACTTTTTTCCCTACTGAACTTATCTGTAGGTTTTAGATTTTGAAAGGAATTGGGAAGAAATTAAAGGAGAGTGGTTGTTATCAGAAATGCTTAGTGCTGGAATAAAGCACTGGTTGAAACTGACAAATCATTAGAGTAGCACATGAATTCAGAAATTCTAGAGAAAGAAACAGAATTTTTGAAATCTAAACTGTAAGCCAGATGAGGCATAAGTCATTTTTGTTTATTAGGGCACCTAGCATAGAATGTGGCATTGAAGAGAGACTTGGTAAAGGCTCCATTAAATCCCCTCTCTAACTAAGCCCCACAGAGCTTGATTGTAATTTATCTTCAGTTCTCACTCTTAATATTGGGATTCCCTAAGCTCTGGCCTCAGCCTTCTACTCTGTGTACAGACACACTCCCCAATCACCATGCCTTCAGATACCATCTGTACAAAGATTCTCAGTGTATATATCCAGCCCTAATCTTCCCATTAAATTACAGATTTCCACATCTAACTTCCTCCTTGTCACTTGTACTCACGTAACTAAGAAGCACCTCAGCCTAACACGGCTAAAATAGAATCATCACAGCCGATACACACATACTAAACCTATTTTCTCCACCAGTCTTACCCATTCCAGTAAATATCACTAATATCCACTCAGTTTCTAAAATCCCAAACCAGCAATTTTCCTTCATCTCTTTAACTCACTAACCACAACCAATTCATCAGCAAATCCTATCGACTATACCTCCAACATATACCCCAGGTCTACTCAGATCTTTCCAATTTTCTCCATCTCCAAATACACGTTAGTCTAAATCACCACAAGCTCGTGCCTGGAAAGTTTCAAATTTCTCAGAGTTGTTGCTCTTGCCTCTGCTTTCCATTTGCCAGAGTAGCCATAGGCATGTTTAAAACAAAATCAGATAATATCACTCTACTGCTTAAAACCCTCCAGTGACTTCCCATTGCCCTTAGAATATAATCCAAACTTCTTAGCAATGGCCTACCATGCAGTCTGTGATGTGGCCCCCATCTACCTCTCTAACTTTATCTTTTACCATTCTTCCTGCTTTCTAGATCCCAGTTACACTGGCCTTCTCTCTGTTGCTTGAATATAAGTTCACACAAAGCCTTATGTTCACTATTTCTTTATATAAACATTCTGTCCTTTTGCCTGCATGACTGTCTTCTTTGTGTTTTTCAGGCCTAACCATCTGATCTGAGTATATCTCCTCTGAGTCCCATCACTTGCTTTATTTTTTTCATTTCACTAATTGTATATTCTGGGCTTGGGAGTTGTTTATAGAATATATGTAGTTAGGCTTAGTCACGCCAATTCTCTGTCATTTCTAGTTCCTTTAGCTATTACCACTCATCCTCTGTCACTTCAACCCAAGCTCTGCTTCTACTCTTGCCTGATATGAGAAATGAGGACTAGAGTTTTGGTATGAAGAAAAGAAAATACCAAAAGAAAGAGAAATCTGATAAAATTCGAACATAAGAGAATTCCTCCAATCACCTATGTATTTATCTATATCTGTACATGTGTCTATGTGCGTGTGTGTCAGGACGATAGAAAGTAAGAGAGATGCATATGCTCTGTGTGTACTATATATATATGAATTCATATCTACAATATTATTGGAACTCAAGAATTTCATTGCTAAAATAATTTTCTATGCACAGAGTGGGTACCTATTTGCATTTATTTTTCATAATTATTTCTATAATTGGTTCTACAAGTAAATACAAAAATAACTGGCTTATCCCTACCACCTGCTTAGTACAGATTATACAAAGAAAGCAATAATAATACATATTTAATTTCTCCTCCACTTTATTTTCTAACAAATCATAACATTACAATATTGGAATTACATCCAACTTAGTATTCTGTTCCTGCATTCAAACACCAGGATTCTTTTATAGAAAATAGAAACTCTTCATGAAAATTAAATGGTCAAATATGAGGAAGTGAATGGCTAATTGTAAATGTTATTTGAATCAATTCACATACAAAAGGTTCTCAGAAAACTTCTTTTAAGAGAACATTTTCGTAGGTGCATATGCTATCCATAAATCATTTTATTTGGTTTTACTCCATGTTAGTATCTCTGGAGTCAAAATAAAAGCTTTAAAGTTTTTGATTGGATCTTTTTCCTTCTCTCTCAGTCAATTAGTTATCCATTTAGTGAGTTATCTGTTTATCTGGAAGCATTGTCATATTTTGTGGATGCCATTCTCAGGACCGAATTGAAATGCAGAATAAAAAAAAAAAAAAAAAAGAAACTATGGAAAAGATATTTAGCAAAAAAAAAAAAACACTTGGGATTGATAAAGATAGTG
>NW_006441071.1:9262461-9265406 GCF_000325575.1 Pteropus alecto
AGATATTTAGCAAAAAAAAACAAACACTTGGGATTGATGAAGATAGTGAACTAGATAGATAAACATGCTAGAAATTATAAATAACTGAAAATATTTTGTGATACTAGAACTAGAGGTTTTGATGACTCCTGTTCTTTGGCATTTCTAATCACATGTTAAATTACTGAATATCATTCTCCTTTAAGAGAATCACTGAATCACAATTTTTTTAAATTTTATTTTCTTAAGTTGTATGTTAGACCCATGCTCTTCCTGTGAGAACTATGTGGGGTTGGAATGAAGAACATATAATCCCGGAAGCTGAAAGTTGAAATATTGCATTTTTGGTTTAGGTACAAAGAATCTAATAAAGTCCACAAAACTAAGGGAAATCACTTTTATTTTCAATATCCATATTAAAATCTTTACATCCGTTATTTAAAATTTTATTAAATTCAATAATAATTTATCTTGATATTTAATATGTTACATGAAAATAGTAAGAGTCTTTAATAATAAATGGATGAATTCGTAGCCAATTTATAACCATCTCAAAAAATCAAAAACCTTAAATGAGTAATTCCACAGAATTATTTGCCAATTATTTGAAGCCTAAAGTGATTGCGGGCCCTGAAGGAGAATAATGATTGAGATATTGTGAGCGTGTACTACACCTGCATGCTTTATACTGGCAACATCTGATCTAGCATAGTTAAATTGGCAAGGAATACAAAATTACCAACAAGGCAATGTTATAATTTTGTTCTCCATGAGAAAATAGATTCTTTGTTCTAAGAGTACACTACTAATTTCAATCTTGCTGCTGGTGTGACTGTGTTAATGGTTCAAGGCAAATATGGCACTGTTCCTCAAAACACTAATTTTAAACACATGCTGTGCTGATAGAGGTCCATAATTATTATACAACATTCAAGCCTACAAAAATGTTTTAATCTAATAAAACAAAAAAGAAAAAAATGTATTCCCATATGGTTCCAAAATCCTTAAGAACTTAGCTAAAAAGGCACTTATCAATAGAGGAAATTTTCTTCAACTACAATTTCTTAATTTATTTTTGTATTAAACCAAAAACTATTTCATTCACAATGGATATCACTATTCCTTTAAAGTTCAAGCTTTATTGGCAGACACAGGTGCAATGCAATTATATTGTTCTCTTAAAGAATGGTAGATGAACATAAGGAAAATGTACACAACATGTTATCTCTATATAAAATGCATCTTTTCTTTATCTCAACCAGCATCTTCTGGACATCTCCCATGCCGAAATCTCGATAGGCAAAAATGAACAGGATCAAGACATAAAAATCCATATCTATGCTATAAGATAGAATTCTATGAGTACTGTAGTAGGGATAAAAAAAAAATATGGTGGGGATGTCTAAAAAGAGAAGGGTAATTCCTTCTCTGGATATCATGACAGCTTCATTGAGATGTTAATTGATCTGTCACTAAAAAATGGGTAGAAAAAATGTTGAGGCAAAGAAAAGAGGGTGAACCAAAGTACTGTTTAAGAATTAGTATGAGTATAGAGCACAAGGGAAAATAGTTGGAGATAAATTTGAAAAGTAGAATGAGGGTGTACTATAGAATTATGGGAGAGAATCTTAGGTAGAATAGAAGCACTTGACTGAAGCCGCTGAACATTGTGCTATATAATAATATAATAATAATATAATATATAATAAAATATATGCTGCAGTCATGTATAGGAAGAAGTAAGCTTTCTTTATATAGACAATAGCATATTTGAGCTCAGGTGATTTAATTGGCATTATCAGAATTGTGTGTTATTATAAGTATTTCACAATTATGTTCATGCTAGGACCAAGAATGTGTTATCCAGTAGTCTCTGTACTTTTGCCTATCTTTTAAACTTGAGCATTAGAAGAAAATATACATATTCCAGTATACATATACAAAAGATTTTGAAAAAAAAAACAGTTATTGAATTAGGACCTAAAATGGTTCTTGATGAAATGCTTTCATCTGAAATAATGATTGAGATAATACAAGGTATTTGTACGCTTATTTGATTTTACTTCTGTAGATATATTCTCAAAATGTGTTTGAAGAAAATTTGAAAGTTTGGGGTAGATTTTATGATCGTAAAATCAAAATAATATTTTTGTTGTTTCAGATGATGGTGCCTATTAATTAACTGAGCAACTGTGGTAAGTTAGTTTATCTCTTCTCAAATCTACATAAAATGCTTTCTCCTTCTAAGATTCAAAAGGATTTATGCTGCCTGCAAAACCTATAAAAACATGAACATTGAAATGAACTGAAAGTGAGGCATGACCTAAAGTAGACTTTTTTCCCCAGGGGTGTAATCTCCCCCACACACCCCCCTTTTTTTTTCTTGAACTGAACCGAGATTGTAAATCAGAGAGTCTCTTCTACATGTACACCAGGAGGGGATACTGTTTTCTAAATATTTTCTATTTCATATACATCTACTTGCCCAGGGATAACCTAAGAAAACACCCAAATGTTCATACCATCAAAGATAGCAGAATGTCTTTTAAATAAATATTTATATTTTTAAGTAACTTAAAGTTATATAGAAGTTTGGCAAGAAAAAGTAGATGTTTCTCTCTTTTCTCTCCTCATTTCATGGAGGCGTTAACAATCATGGTCATGATGTACACACAGGCTGATTACATTTAATTTTATTTTAATTGAATCATCATATTGGAAAGAAGAAATTTAAAAACAGTTTTCTCTTTTTGTTATGAAGGTGCTGTAGCTTCACTCCTTTTGGAGACTTGGGAAATTTTCCATATGGATGAAGGAAATGAGTTATTAAATATTGTGAAAATAATAATAAAATATATGTTGCAATGATGTGTGGAAAGAAGAAAGAAAGAAAAAGAAAGAAAGAAAAGAGAAAGAAAGGAAGGAAGGAAGGAAGGAAGGAAGGAAGGAAGGAAGGAAGGAAGGAA
>NW_006441071.1:9266208-9271998 GCF_000325575.1 Pteropus alecto
GGTCTGATCTGTGCAAGAAAGCCATTGCATTTGATTTTTGAGTTTTTGGTTCTAAGAGGCACTGGTGCCTCCTGGGAAGGAAGGAAGGAAGGAAGGAAAGAAGGAAGGAAGGAAAGGAAGGAAAGGAAGGGAGGGAGGAAGGGAGGGAGGGAGGGAAGGAAGGAAGGAAGAGAAGAGAAAAGAAGAAACACAGAGAAAGACAAAAAACACTTTTTCTCTGGTAATCCGTTTGGTGTTTTAGGGTATTTTCTTCCTCTCTTCTGTTTTAATTTTTTTAAAAAAGATAATTTAGTTTTCAACCAGATTATATCAATGGATATGTTTGTTATTATAGTCATTTTATTTATTCAACTCTCAATCAAAATCTCTATCAATTAGAGAAGTAATATTTTATTGTTACAGTTTAAGTAGTTACAAAAAAACATTTTATGGTGTTTATATCGATAGTAAAACACCCAGTACTTACTGACACAAATTATTTTTGTTTTCTCTATTATTATTACAAGCAGTGAAAAAAAAAAAAAGAATGTATATGTCTTAACTTGAATAATTGCCTTTGATTATTATGATTATTCATTGAAAATTAGGACGACTGTGTGTAGTTTGCATCTATCTAATTCATCTTTGGAGAAGTTGGTACTCTTTTCTCTCTATTTTGGAAGACTAAACCCAACACATTTGTGCTTTTACTATACTGAGAACTAGTATTTTCATAGACTTTCTTCACATTGTCAGATTATAGGAAGACTGCATCAGGTTGTTACCCATTTTACATCCATGAGAATTTTCCAGTTTAGAGTACCTTGAGAGAAAGTGTTACCATTTTTCTCTCTTATTCAACTGCAATAAGAAAAAGGTTATGAAAGAGTGACTTTGTGTAGCATAGAGTAGCCTGCTTGGTAAAATAAGAGATGGTCAGATTAGGAGGTAGTTGGAAGTGTTGCCTAACTCAAGGGGTTCATTTTGCCTGCACACATCAAAGCCAGAAGAGACACAGACAGCAGTCTGCAGCAGAGAAAGTAGCCAGAGAGCCCAAGGCCAATTTGAATCAAGGAGCAAGAAGAGAGAAAGTCATTTTAAAGAAGTGCAGATTTGTTTGGTTACAGGAGGATAACAAAAAGTTTGAAGGTGTAAGAAAAGTTTACAGGCATTTAGATAAAAAAGAAGAATGGGTAACCTTATGGGATGCTGTGTGAGATGTTATTTAGGTAAGAGCGAATGATGGAGGAAAAAAATCAGTCTTACTGTATATTACATTAGTGCTTTTCAGACTTTAATGTGCTTATGAATCACCTGGCTGTCTTGTTAAAATGCAGATTCTAATTCAGTAGGTCTGCAGTATTGCTCAACTATCTGCATTTCTATAAGATTCCAGGTGATGCCAAAGTTGCTGGTCCAAGGACCAAACCTGGAATAGTAAAATACTACATAAATAATTCTCTCTTTGTATCCTATTTAAGGAATTTCAATCAAGATATTTCAGGCATTTGATTTGATTTTAGTGTTCTTATTTCACTGTGTAAAGATCAATCTTAAGATTAGAGAAAAAAAAAAAAAAGCGCTCAGTCTTAGTTTAGCCAACATAAAAAGAAGTGTTTTTTGCTGGTTTCCAAGATTTATTTTCCCTTTCATTAACTGGTTAATCCAAGATAAACTGTGAAGAATCAGAAAAAGTCAATCTCTTTGACTAAAATAATTTTCAAGAGAATGAGATGTAAGATTTTGTAACCATACAAATCTTCACTTCTTTAAAATGACTTTCTTCTTTCTCCTTGATTCAAATTGGCCTTGGGCTCTCTGGCTTCTTTTCTTTCCTTATCCTTCTGCATGCTTACTGCACAACCACTCCCTTCATCATTAAGCCCTTAGGTCAGCATCAGACAGTCTTAGGAACAAAGCCTCAGGTCTGTTGCCCACAGAAACAGAGTTTCAAGTCAAACTAAAAATAACATCTTGCAGCTCCACACCCATGAAGGCTGATGACCCTATTAGCATCCTCTTAAATCAGACAGAATGATGCCATGACTGAATTCAGGACCTGATGCAGTGATCAATCTACCCTAGCCTCCTACCCTAGCCCTGACCAATGAGTAGATAGAGCCCAGGACCCCAATTCCCTTAACTATCATGACTAATGAGTTTTTCCCTATATGACCTATCCCCTAAAGGCCATTGAGGAACCAGGTATTTGAGCACCTAGTTTACCTGTGTCTCTGGGCTTGGCGTCATTTTCTTAAATAAGTCTCTACTTTCTCTGCTGCAGACTGCTGTCTGTGTCTCTTTTGGCTTTGACACAGATAGGCAAAACACCTTGAGTTCAGTAACAATTTTACAAAAAAATAACTGTGGTTTTCTAATATTGCAATATATTCAAAGGCAATCACATTATCACCTTGCAGTAGTCAAATTATAAAAAAGCAACAATGGAACTTAGGTTAAGTGGAATTTCTTAACCTAAAAATAAAAAGCCATAGTGAAAGAAAACAAGCTTTTATTTGAGATCCAAAATGACAGCTTTTTTGGGCAGAACCCAAATAGTGTTTGGATTAAGAGGTGAAGGCAAGGGGTATTTATGAGAAAGAGAAGGGGGATAATTACCTGCATAGAAGGAAGGAATTTCTATCAGAGTTATTATATTGAGGAAAGGATTTCTATAGGTTCAGATAAGCTAACATAGTGATACTAATTCTAAACAATGTCTTTAATTTTTAGTTCTTAGACATAATGTCTGCTTTCTTAGTTTTGCAAACAGTTCGGAGTACAATTCTGCTTTATGCCCAATACAAAGGTTATTTTGCTCAGCTTTAATATTCCAAATGTTTGAAGAGTAAGACCTGCAATGCGGGTCCTCAGACAACATTTTGAAGTGGCTCCATTTATATTATTTTCACATATTAGAGAGTCTTAACTATAATATAAGTGGACATTATAATCATTGCTGTACTTGAAAGTACTTGAATTTTGCCTTGAAAATATAATAAAATGTCATTTTTTTTTTATCACATCCCTATTGACACCAAGAATGTTCTCTAGTCTAACTGTTAAGCATATTCAGATTCCAAAGAGATTATCATGAAATCACAGTAGAAGTTAGACTAGGCAGGGTAGGTCAGTAATCATAAATAATAAAGTCAAGAGGCCCTAATCTAATGGTGTAAGGAAATATATTGGACCTTCTAGAACCTGGATTCCCCTTGGAGACTGGAGGAGGCCAAAGAAATAGATGTTTTAAAAACAATCTGAAGTTTTACTTCAGACTCTTTCCTCTTGATGAGTGTTTCTTTACTCAAAATTCCTATCAGAATCTCCTGGGGAGATGAAAACATAGATATCACCTAGAACCCATCCAGACCAATTAACTCAAAGTTTCAGGGTGGTACCAGGTATCCAAAGGTTGATGCCCCATCTCTCTGGTGATTTTGTGGGGAAATGGAATTGAGAATCATTGTTTTAGACCACATATTACCTTTTTTTCTGGTATTCTTTTAATATGCATACATATTCCTTTTCTTTAAATTAAGATATATATGTACTATTCCATTTATCAAGAAAATATAGGAGCTCAACAAAATAATAATAGCTAACTGTTATATAGTGCTTACTATTTGTCAGACACTGTTCTGAGTGTTTCATATGCACTAGAATGATCCTAGACACTATGTACTGTTGTTATCCTCTTTATATATAAGGAAACTGAGACGCAGATATTAAATTTCCAAAGCTCGCATAGGTAGTAAGTAGTAGCATTGGGATGCTACCCAAGCTTTCTGGTTCAACAGCTATGCTTTACTAAACTACCTATCAATTGTCAATTGATCCTTACATTCATCAAATATTTCTGGAACAGCTTCTTTACGCAAGGTGCTAGGAATAGAGTAGTAGGCATAGCATAGCATCTGCCTTTATGGAAATTTATTTCTCGTGGGAGACACAGAATAGTCAAAAATTTTTAAAAACCTTAGAATTTATGGCAAGAAGACATGGAATTCAAATATGACCATTCCATTTGCTTTCTGAACGATCATAGCAATCTCTTTACCTGTGTAGTAACCTAAAGAAATAATGTGAAGATGTATCTAAGTGGATTATTTTTATTACTTTACATAATCATTGACCATAATGAAAGAAGTTTTGTTTGTATGTCTGGCTTTAAAAAAGCATTTTATCGAAAAAGATTTGCTCCATTTTAGTAATCACTAAGGACATTGTGAAAGCACTAGATTTCAGGAAGGTGTTGGTGGCAATGTTAATGGTGTTGGCATCACTAGTGTTGGTAATGGTGATTATTGTAATTATGGTGGTAATGGCTGAAATGTTTAAATTGATGGTAACAACTACCATTCATTAAGCATTAGTTATGGCTCAGACATTACACTAAATTCTTTTTATTTATTACTTTCTTTAATCCATTCCACAGTCCTATGAGTTAGTGTAATTATTGTTCGTACTATAGAGCTAGAAAATGTGAGAATTAGGAAGCCTAATATACTCAGGTCACATAGCTGAACAAGTAATAAAGCCTGGGTTAGAACCAAGATGTATCAATTATCTGTTGTGTAACAAATCACCCGGAGTTTTGGTGGCTTAAAATAACCATTTTTTCATGATTCTATAGGTTGACTAGGCAGTTATTCTACTCTACTTGGTGTTGGCTGGGGTCACTTATGTAGCTACATTCAACTAGGAGCCTAACTGAAGGTCTCAGATTTGCATGTGGCCTTTCTTCCTACATAATGAGTTATCTTCCAGAGACTCTCCACATAGTATTTTTCTGTAGCAGAATACCTTAGACTTTCCCATAGCATGCAGCTTGGTTCTAAGGAGTCCATTCCAAGGGACAAACCCCACTGAAAATGCCTTGTCTTGCAACATACTTTCTAAAGTCTCATTTGCCAAAATAAGTCAAATAGCCAAGCCCAGAGTCAATGTAGGAGGGAACCAAACAAGGGCAGGAATACTTAGAAGCATGGTTCAGTACAAGATATGCCTGATTCCAATACCCACTGTGCTTTTAATTGCTATAGTGTATTCCCTCCCTAAAGATTTTGAAATTGAACCCTGAAAGAAAACAGACCACATGGTATTGTTGAGGACACTCCATAGACAGACTTGACCTGGACTTATTCCAATAACAGTGAGCACATTTTAGTACTCAACCAGGAGGTTTATTATAGAAAATTCAATATTGAGGTGGATGGCAAGATTAAAAGTTTAAGAATTCAGAGCTTTGTAAGAGATCTCTCTGTAGTCTGATTACCAAAAATGTCAAGACATAGTTGGCAAAACTGCGAATATTTAGACACTGAATTTCTACTTTTGCCCTAATGTAGGATCCCATTTTCACAAATATACATCTACATGCAGGTAAATGATATTTAGTGATAGTATTGTGTCTACTTAGATTACCAGATTATCAGTAGGATCCTCAAAGCTGATCCCCAAAGCATGCAGAAAAGATCTGGGTCTGAAGGGTTCAGAAGGTGAAAGACACTTGCTGTTACCAATGACCCATCTATCTTGTAGAGAAACCTGTTAATATGAGTTCGTGAATAGCTTTCGATTTTGAACAGGCTGTGTCCTAATGGGCCTGTCAAATGAGTTAGTTAGAAAACAAACATTCCACTTATCCAGAACTTTATTATTATGGTCACCAATTTTCCTAGCCTACTGTACATACCACCTTCACTTAGGGCCAAAGATTATCTTGATTGTCTCTCAAGATCATGATAATATAAAGAGATTTGCCTCACTGCCTTTCAGACTTTGTTTTAATTTCTTTTTTTCATCACC
>NW_006441071.1:9272036-9276197 GCF_000325575.1 Pteropus alecto
ATAAATTTAGAACGTTTTAATCATTCTAAATTTTTTCTGTTGTTTAAAAGTAGTACGGATCAACCACCCACTCCCATCATTTAAGGACTAAAATGTTGAAAATTGAGTAAACTCAATATCATCATAAATCAGGGTTCTCCCTGTGTACCAAAGTCTTTTTTAAATTTTGAAATAGCTTCCAAAGAAGAAGGAAGAAAGGGGAAAAAAATGTGTGTGTGAGAAAACATGGTTTTTTTGCTTTTTCTTAACATAGAACCAAAGTTTAGTAGCATTCCCCTTTATTATGACTGGATGCAGGATCCATTTCTCATGTTCTTCCAGAGAGTTTTGTTTTACTAGTCAATAAACACCGAGTCCATATGCTATAAAGGGAAAAGAACTAATGCCTCGATATATCAAATAGGGATTTCTAAGTTGCACCAACAGAATAATTGGGTACATGTACAAACTAGGATTCACATGTACAGAATTCAGATTTTGTGTATGCAAAAGACATAATTGCACAATCAAGTAGATACCTTTGGTTAAAATCATTGTATATGCAAATTCATCATTTGCAGGAGGCAGTCATATTTTGTACATGTATACATAATTTGTGGTTTCTAATTTAAGGTAGGTTCATGGCAGAAGTAGTCTTACCTATTGGATCTCATGTTTTACTTATTAGCCAAATACTAATTTTTATAATTTTTTTATCTTCAGTAATCATATTACTGTCATTTTAAAGATGAAATTTCTCCTTATCAATATCATTTAAAATCAGAGTTATTATTAGCCTATTGTTTTGAAAACCGGTTGCACAAATTTACTTGAGCAAACACTGATGATGTTTTGTATGTCGAATCACCTTCAATTTTGAGGTTTGTTCCAAATGAGAAAGAAAAAAAAAAAATTAGAATATCGCTAATTAAAAACCCCCATCTATTTCTCATTTTTATTAACATTTTTACATTTCTGAAAATTAGATAGATTTAAAAATCAATTAGTACATTTAATATGGTCTCTTATTTATTCTGAAAGTAACCCTTAACTTAATGACGCATCTTACAATAAAGAATATCTTATAATCAAGATATTTTGATAAATCCTATCTTGCAACCATTATTATCTTATTATAAATCCCATTTTGTTATCGGTAACAAGAACAACACACACTTACACTTGCTTATTATATGCTAGATCACTGTCTTTCACAACTAGCCTGTTAGGTTTATCATATTTTACAGATGAGAAAACTGAGGCACAGAGCACATGACTCACCAAGGGTCACACAGCAATTACATGATAAAGCTAGGAAATTCAGTACTTGATAAGACTGTAGCTATTGTCTTCCTTAGCTGCAGCGCTGACTCTACTCAAGTCACTTCCTTAAGGCATCTGTGACTGAAAAGCTATAATGAGATCAGTTTGTACAGGATTTACCTCCTCTTTCTCTTCCCTCTTTTGCCTGTCTTAAGGCAAAAAATGTATAAAAAATAAAAACTCAAAACATTCCCTCCTCACTTTTCATCCACTTTCTTGCTTATCTTTTGTGCCTGTCCTCTGAAGACTCTGGGGCAAAAGAAAACTGGTTAGAGGACCTGGAGAACCTGGAGGATGGAATCCACCATTGGTAGTAGGCTAGAGTATCAGGGAGTCCAGGAATTTGTTTTCCTATGTCTCTTGAAAACCATATTAAAAGAAAATAAATCTAAGCACCAGTGTATTCCAGGTTACTGTGATCTTTGCTCAGAACCCGCCAATGGTTCCTTCATCTTACTCAGAATGAAAGCCAAAGTCCTTATAATGTCCTTCAAGGTTGCCCATGATCTGGCCTCCTCTCCGATCTGGTTTCCTGTCACCTTCTACCTCTGTCACCTGTTCAAACTAATTCAGTTTCCCTTCTTGCCCTAGAATCTGCTCAGCAGTCTCAGGCCTGAGATATTTTGTACTTGTTTTCTCCACCCGGAACAGCCTGTGGTTTCCCCGGGTGACCTTCAAGTCTCCATTCAAATGTCATCTTATTACAGTGATATTTCTCCCACCTCTGCCCCTTCTTATCCTACTTAATCTATTTTCTTTTGCTTCCAGAGTACTTACCCATCACATCTATTATAAATGCATTTGTCTGACTTTTCTTACTACAATCTGTAGACACTATAAGAAAGCAATGATTTTAAATAGAATGTTTTCTGCTGTATCTGCCACCCCTGGCATAGTGTAAATGCTCAGTAACTAATTGTTGTACAGATAAATGAAGAAGCAAATGAAGGAAACAAACAAATAAATGAATATTCTCGATTTCTTATTCAAGAATTTTTTTCTTAGCTATTGTTAGAATGATTGCTTGTTAGGTGCAAAATGATTGAACAGCATTAATACACATAAAGATATATTAAAGTGTTGCTTTACATGAGACAAGCTAAAGGAGGTGAAACTGAAAGTTATTGCAATTAAAGATAAATTATTTAAAAATATCAGTTTTATTGAACATAATTAAAGCAATAGCTAGTCATTATACATACTTATTTTGTACCATCCCTGTTTTATGTTTTACGTATAGTATATAATTTAATCCTCACAACTTTATAATAAAGATACTATCTTTATATCCATTTCACAAATGAGAAACCTGAGGCACAGAGAGTTTGTTACTTGCACAAAATCAAAGAGAAACCTATAGACTCACATTATAAAGTGAAAATATATGTACATTAGATTTATTGTTCAATACTAAACTCTCTCTAATAATCCCACTTTGATTTTTTCCACAAGAGTAGCAATATTGTTGCATCCCTTTATACTCATTATCTCAGCAACCCATTTTTTTTTTCTGAATGTTTCAGAAATTATCTTGGAGGAATTAATAAATGCATTAGTATACATATGCTACATACTTTCCTGGCCTAATACCTATAATTACAGAAATCAAATTTTATTTTAGTTTATTTTTCCTCTCATGACAGTTTTAGCATGGCATATTTAAGAGTTTCCTGTTAAAATGCAGTTGCTGAATCATTTCTTCAAACCTGTATATGAGAACATGCTGTGATTAAAAACCAGTTTTGCAATGAATCACTGGAATCATTTACTATTGCCTTTCTTTAATATCTGAATGATACTTAAAACTAAGGTAACTATACATCACAGTTTACTTGGGAAATGTCAGTTCATGTCTGTTTTCCCAGTGTAATTATTAATATATGTAGATATATTATTAATAACATACTTTCACTTTTGAAAGTGTCTCAAAAATGTTTATTATAGACAGTATATTATGTTCACCTACTTAAAGCAGATATATGATATTGACAGAAAGTCTTTTACCCTGGTGTAAAAGGAGGAAAGATTAAATGTACTCAATAATTTTATTTTAATTTTATAAGAAATCACTTTATTAAAATCCAGAGAGAGGGAATAATACATGTTCACTAAAATGAAACACAGTAGGCACAAACTGTTCTTCCACTTGCTTAATAGAAATTCCCTCAACAAATCTAATAAACCAAGTTGAATTATTAAAAGAATTACTTTGCTAGAAAAGACAAAACATTTATTATCTATTCTTTACTAGATTTCACATAAACACATACTGAAAGCATTAGAGAAGCAGAAAAATCATGTTCCATTTACTGTTCCACCAAATTTTTTCAAATGTAAGCCTTGTCATTGGCTATACTGGCTAGTACAAAGAAAACAGATTTCTACTCATCCTCAGCACCTGCACTTGCACCCAAACTCTTTAATGCCTCCTGGCATTGAACAAGCACGCAGCCAGAATGTCCTGATATTTTTCAGTTTAGTTCCATCAAGTCACAAATTCCTGAAAGGCCCAACCTGCAGATTCTATATGAAGAGTTGTTTTTTTTCCTTTTTCCCTTTAGGTGAAGGAAAACTCTGTGTTAGGGCTCAGGAGCCTGAGACAGCCACTCAGTTCCCTTTTACTTCATAATATTCTGAAAAGTACAGCCAACTGTCCATGATAACCTATGTTCTGCCTTTGTGTGTGTGTGTGTGTGTGTGTGTGTGTGTGTATGTGTTTTATTCAGAGGGCCTAATTTAAAAAATTAATACAGAAACGTTAGTTACAGTATTTGTGTGATTATTTTGTATATGAAAGATTTAATTTTTAGGAAATTAGAAAAGATTTTATTATTTTTTAATATTTTGCTATTAAAATAC
>NW_006441071.1:9276360-9303984 GCF_000325575.1 Pteropus alecto
ACCATTTATTTACACATACTTTTAGTCCTCAGTGTTTTATTTACAAGAGTCTTCTCTACTAAAATACATTGCTAGATCTGCCAGAAATATTCCAGACCTTGCCTCAGTGCCACACCTTTGTTTCAAAGTGAGGTAGATTAGTATGTCAGCAACCTTAGGTGATAAATCTCCATGTGGTGCCTGAGCCTCTAAGGTGACTGCCAGAGGCTCATAGACTTCATATCAGTCACTTAGACAGGATTAGGGAAATCTAGAAGGTGCCTGGCATTGCAAATAAACATTGGAAGTTATCTTTGTAGTTATATTTTTAAACTAGGGCCCATGTAAATCAATTCCAACTAAGTTCAGAGTAGACAAGTACTTTCTCCATTTTTAAGCTGGCAGTCTTAAACTTTTCCCTGAGGTAAATTCTTTCTCATAAGGCAAAGAAAGCCACAATGGGCTTCTGAAATCTCTTAAGATAGCTGTCTCAGAAGCTAATGGATATCTATGCAATGAGGCCCCGGGTAGGTGGACATAATTCTTTAATAAGACAACATATTTTAAATGAACATAGGATTGAATCACAGATTAAAATTACACCTCTGCCATTTACTTTCTGTGTATCTCTGGACTATTCACTTTAATTACAAGGTTGTATCTTTAAATGGAAAATGGAAATCAAAAGTAATATTCACTCCAAAGTCGTTAAATGGGTTAATGCAAATAAAATGCATAGAAAAGTGCCTTGCTTAATTACTGTTCCCTCAGCCAGCATACTAGGATAATCATTTTTCTTGTCCATATTCACTTTCACTAAGTTTTGTCAAGTCTCAGCATACACACACACACACACACACACAGCCATGCTATAGAGTAGTTAGAAGCCGTGTGGGATGAAATACGTGCTCACTGAAAGAACCCATAAGCTATTTCACATGCTTTCTTGAAAATATATATGTAAATATTGGCTTGCTGTGATTACTGATCCATGTTAGGCTTAAGGCAAAAGCGGAATCTGTAAGCATTTTGAGCTATTTGTATAAGATTGTCTAGAACTTCTCTTTTTCTCGTTCCCCCCACCCCTCCTCCCCACTGCCCACTTTCTTCTTATTTATCTTACTCTCTGGGACTATGTCTGAAGGCTGTTGATCAAAAGAAGAAGAAAAAAATCTATACCCTGGGTAAAAATTGTGGAGAATAAAAGTTTGCCTAAAACCTCTGGCTGTCTTCACAGTTCATGTGAGTCCAAATGAAAATGGGTGAAAATGCCAAACAATTTTAAAGGCTTTCAGACACGGGGATGCTTGTGAAATGAAGACAGAGCATGTGGGTTCATTATTCTTTTTTATGTCAATATTATGTCTACATTATGGCATTATGTTGGAAGACTTCAAGAAACAGTGTGAGTCAGGAAATAAAATTTCTATCGCTCAGATAGCACCTGAGGAAAAAAAAGTAAATGCTTCAGAATTTGAAATACTGTGTTTAGAAAAATGATATATTAAATGCATGCATGTTCAATAAATTGAGAGGGATACTGTGAGCAGCTTTTAAAACTATTTGAGAGTTTCAGGATACACAGTTGTTTTCAGGAGCACTTTATTTTTTAATGTCATATCTAATGCAGAATTTTTTAAACATCATCAAATAGAAACACCACTATAAATCTGAAAGAAAATAGTGAAGCATGAAAATATTAGTGATGAGAAAATTCATCATACTAGAAAGTTCCAATAGTAATACTTAGTGATCAAGGAGTTCATTTTATTGTACAGTTTTTGCAAACAACCTATACCTACAAGTTACAAGAAGTAGTAACAACCAAAGTGAAAAAGCAATCAATTTTTAAATGTCAAGGAATCCACTTATTTATTTTCTAGAAGTTAGCTTAATTAGAAAAGTTGTTACAAGTGTTAAGACCCTGGAAGGAACATAATCTATAAGTTAAATGACAATGTTGTACATTCTTACTGAAAGAACTCAGAGACTTAGCTTGCACATACCAGGTGATCAGTGTTGGAGTCATATACACAGATGATGTTGTCACATTAGATAAGTTTTTGGATGGTGTTGTTTGACCCAAAAAAATGCCTGGTCTATCATTCAAATATCATATTCTAACATAAAATTTTCATACCCAAGGTAAATAAGACACAAAATTTTATAGGTAGTGTGAGAATTTGAAAATCCTGATAAACTAGGTTTAGTTATCCTCTTCTATGCAAACTAGATGAATGACCTTGCACAAGTAAACTGCTGAGATGTATGTTCTTTATCTATAAATTATATATGTCTAAGAACAAAAGAATGTGTATATAATTATCTAAAGTGCCCCATAATTTAAATTCAATGTGATCAGTAATACAATGCAGTTGTTTGATAAATATAGCCAGTATGTAGGTTTATACATATAGATAGACTTTTGTGAGTAAGTGGGGCCTTATGATTAGTTCTGGCCAATACACTGTGAACGGAGTGACATATCACTTTTGGAACAAGTATTTAATTTCTGTTGTAAGAACCCATGGAGTGCTCTCTTCTTTATGGAACAATGACTGTCAAGATTTAAGGTAGCAGCTGTTCTATCTTTCTCGATCTTTGAGTGACCATGGTAAGCTGAATACCCTAACTAACCGACTCTGGAACTGTAACAAGAAGGAGAAATAAGTGTCTATTTGAGATTTGGACTCAATTATTACTGTAGCATAACAGCCTATTCTGACTAAGAAATACAATTAAGGTCTCACCTAAAAGCTTTTGATAACTTCATCATAATAATAATTGTAAGCATAAGTATAAAAAGTGCCAGTATCTGAATTTACAGTTTCTCTTTGGATGTCATTTGACTTTAATAATATATTACTTAAGACATCAAGAAGTGCCCAGGCATGGCAGCACCCCCTTCAAGTATTGAGAATGATTAAGAGCAAGTTATTTAAGCTCTTTGGTCTTCTTATCCTAAATTCGCTTAGTTGTGTTAGTAAGTCTGTGAGGCAAGTGTTATAGTGCTTCATAACGAGAAACCCACAGGGTTCTATTTCAGTCTTATAGGTCTATTAAAGACTTTCAAATATGGCTCTATTAATATTTCTTCCTTTTAAGACTAGATTCGTCTTTAAGACATACACTGTTTCATTTTATATCTTAAAATACTTTAGCATTTAGGAAATATTTCTCTTTATTAAGTCCAATTTCAGTAAGATATCAGTAATTAAATACCTAATGTCAAATTTCTTTCAGCTGAGTTAATGGGTTTGGGCTCATAGGTGAAATTTAATTCCTAATCCTAAACACTATTTAAGTCAATATTTGTCATGAAATAGTTGAATATATATTGTAATTAAAAAGGTAAATTGATTAATGGAGAAAGAGTTGGTCGTTAGTAATCACAGATTAAGTCCTTTATACCTGAAGTCAAGTTTTACAGCAGGACGAAACTGAGGCAGGTCAGAGTTCAGCAAATGCCCCTGGAACAGTGGTTATTTAGCTGTTTGATTGCTGGGAAGGAAACAATCTTACATATTACATATATACATATATGTACACACATTATACACATTATAGTAGAAATAGAAGTCTGAATGTAGACATTTTTTCAAGCCTGTGCACTGAATAGAGATTATGTGAAGGTTTTCAGCAATCAAATGTGTAATATAATCAAGAGGAATCACGGTATAATAAAATGATAACATCTAATAATGGTAAACTCTTCTCTGAACAATTTCTCCTTCCTTGTGCATGACATTATAAAATGATTTAATACCACTTCTTTTTCAAGGAGAATCTCTTTTCAATCTTCATTTTGTTTTGTTTTTATTGTGGTAAACTATATATAATGTGAAATTTACTATTTTAGCTATTTTTAAGTGTACAATTCAGTGATATTTAGTACATTCGCATTGTTGCTACCTTTCTTACTGTGCATCTTCAGAACTTTTTCATCATCCCAAACTGAATTCCATACATATTAAACCATAACTCCTTGTTACCCCCTCACCCCAACCCCCACTAACCAGCAACCTACTTTCCATTTCTATGAATTTCAATCTTTTAGGTACCTCATATAACTGAAATCATATAATATTTGTCCTTTGGTGTCTTTGGTGTCTCGCTTATTCCATTTGCATAATGTTTTGAAGGTTCATCTATACTTTAGTATCTATCAGAATTTCATTTATTTTTAAAGCTGAATAATATTCCACATCAACATTTTGTTTATCCATTCATCCATTGATGGATATTTGGGTGTTTCAAGCTTTGACTATTATGAATAATGCTGTTATGGGCATTGGTATTCCAGACTTTTTTTCTTTTTCAGTGTAATAAACTCCTGATATTGACCGAAATATTTAAGTTTTGTTTGAAACATGCATACACAATACAGGCTTGAGTCGTAGGCCTGTATTTAACTTGTGTTATTATCTTTTTACATTTTTAGTAATTAAAATCATGATTTTTATCTATCTTTGAATATACTTTTGCTCATGATACCATTTCTTTAAGAATTTTTTTTCTAATAAGACAGATCAAGTTTTTTTTAATGTCCTCCTCTATCACTGATTTTTTTGTTTTGTTTTTGTTTTTGTTTTTGTTTTTTTCTGAAAACCAGTCAGCATATCCATAACATGTTTTTCTTCATGGTTGGTCTAAGACAATGAGAACATTTAGGAGACTTAGAAGATGAGAATGATAATGCTTAGAACCATATAAGTTCAAAATTATCCCAAATGGGACTTTCTCATGTTTGTGTCTTATTTTTCCTTGTACATGGATTGCTTTTTAAAAAAAGATAAATTTGGCTATATTCTCAACAGTCAATGACTTTCCACTAGTTAGTATGCTTTGAGGTTCTTGAACCTGGGAGGAATAAATCTAAACTTTCTCTTACATTAAAGCCTTCTTAGCTTTTATCCAAATGAATGATTTTATCATTATTTCCCTTTACTAGCCTAACCTTATTACCCTCTGATTTAGTCAGGATTCTCCAGAGAAAAGAACCAAAAGAACCAATATATATATATAAAATTGTTTACAGGGAAGCTTAGAAGTTCCACTATCTGCCATCTGCAAGAGAGAGAAACAAGAAAGCCTGTGGTACAACTCAGTTTGAGTTCTAATGCCTGAGAACTAGGGGTACTGCTGGTGTAAGTCTCAGCATCTGAACACCCGAGAACCAGGAGCTCCCATGACCAAGGGCAGAAGATGAACATTCTAGCTAGTGAACAGAGAGAGAAAATTTGTTCTTCCTCTGCCTTATTGTTTTATTTGGACCCTCTACAGATTGAATGGTGCCTCTTCATATTGGTTAGGGCAGATCTTCTTTACTCAATGTACTGATTAGAATGTGTTCTGCAGCATTCTCATAGATACATTCAGAAATGTTTTACTAGCTACTGGACATCCCTTAGCCCAGTCAAGGTGACATATAAAATTAACCATCACATCCTCACTCAGCTTTGTTTATATTAAGTTAAATTAACTTCTGGAACACACTTTTATTCTATGTTGTGTGGTCAAACTTGTTTTTCCTTTCTTCAATGTTGCCTATTTCAATACTTCCAGGCATATATAATATCAACTTCCTCTAAAATTCTATAGCAATTTCAATGTACTTCTCTTTTGACTTTAATATCCCAGTTTCAAATTTAATTATATAAATAATATATAACTATATTTATTGTTTAAAATTTTAAATGGAATTAATATAAATTAAAAAGTAATCATTTATCATACCTCCTAATCCTGCCCCCATTTGCAACTACTATGAAATTTGGAGTGTATTATTCAGAGTTTTTTATACGTATGATGGAATTATCCTTGACATAAAATCTGTGACTTTCCTTCATCACTTAACAATATTTATGAGACATTTTTGTGGGTTAATATATAGATCTGCTTTATTTTTTAATGGTTGCATACTTTTCTATAACATGGATATGCCAGTTTTCTTTATTTCCTTTTTATAGAGGTGTTAAAAGTCATAAGTGATATACTCATTAAAATTTCTATATTATGAAAATAACCATGAGTAAAGTTAAAATGGGAGGAAATATTTGTATTTGTATAACTGATATAATATCCATAATATATAGTCAACAAATAGATGAGAAATATGCAAGCTTTCCAATATAAAATTTTAAAAAGTTCTGTGGTAAGCTAAATAAAGCTACCAAAAATATCTAAGATTTAATCCCTGGAATCTGCAAAGATTACCTTATATGGCTAAAGAGTTTTTGCAGATGTGATTAAAGTTAAAGATCTTGATATGGAGAGATGATCCTGCATTATCTTAGTGGGCCCTACGTGTAATCATGTGTCTTTATAAGAGTCAGGCAGAGGGAGAGATGACTGCAGAAGAGAAGACCATGACACCAGAAGCAGAGACTAGAGTGATATGGCAATAAACCAAGGAATGCTGGCAGTCACCAGAGGTTGGAAAAGACAATGAACAAATTCTACCCTGGAGTCTCCAGAAGGAACTAGCCCTGCTGACACCTTAATTTAATTCTCATAGACTCATTTCACACTTCTGGCCCCAGACCTGTAACAGTATTTGTTGTTTTGTTTTATGCCATGAATTGTATGGTAATCTATTATAGCAGTAATAGGAAAGTAACATAAATGCTAATAATAAATATTTCTATGAGGATTTCTAGGTGTTAGGCACTCTTATATACATATAAATTATATAAACTTATCAAAAATAAATCGTCACACCAATCTTTGCGGGATTCTGAGGCACTGGGAATTTAAGTAGCTTGCTTAGGATCACACATCAAGCAAGTGGTAAAGTAAGGATTTGAACTGAGGCAGCCCAGGTCCTGACTTCACATTTTTAACCATTGTACCATTCAGCCTTTCAGGGAATGTTTAAACCCAGGGATAGAAGTTGATGGTCAGGAACATAAGTGGTCAGACTGAGGGTGGCGGGGTGTTAGTGTTGGTGGCAACTAAAGATAGATAACAATGAGTGTTGGCAAAAATGTAGAAGAAAAAGTTCTTTATATCATGTGGGAGAGGTGGGAGAGGCTGTGTTCTTTTTAATGGTGGTGGGCAATTTTAAAAGATTTATCAAAATGGACCATTGGGCATCATTCTTTAACCAAGCAACCCCACTCACAAATCAATCTATCACAGCTTTGTTTTTGAAACCCTAAACATATAAACTATTTTTCTAGCTGACACTAATTAGTTATGTGTAAATATGTGATTACCTTGAGCTTAAGCTTGTCAACTAGTATGATTTCTAGGACTCTCCCCCCACCCCAGTGTGGTACATGTAAGAATAATCTTTAGGGCTTTTCCAAAGTATCACATTTATTCTTCCAACTACCTTTTCTCTAAGACTAATATTTCTCACTATGAACATGAGTCCCAAACTCTCACTGTGAGAATCACTGTTACAATAAATGACTCAGTCTAACAGGAATGTGCTACATCCCTCAGAGGATTGTAGTAGATGAAAGGAAAGAATCAATAAGGAAGGAAAGGACTGACACTATCTTCTGTGGCTTTTCTATACCAGATATGTGCTAGTACCTCCCACAAATTAGCACATTTGAGCTTCACAAAACCCCATGAATTTGAAACCATCTTCCCCTGTCTAACTGAGGAAGCTGAGGCTCCATAATGTTAAGCAAATTTACAAGGATCACACTGTAGTCAGCAAATGGCGGCGGTAGGATACAAATGCAGACCTGACTTTTCACTGCATGGACCTTGATCAGTTTTTGAAATATTAAAGACAAATTTGGCACACAGTTTTGTAAATCAAATGCATAAAGTAAAACAGGATCCATATTGAATAAGTTTCAGGTCCTAAATGAAGATCACTAATACAAGTTCAGTGATTTAATCCTGTCAGGTTGATCTCTCCTTGGGTCAATGTAGGTTACCACCCAGTTGTTCCTCTATGGCCTACTGGGCATCCAAGCGTGCTAGTAGTTTCCTCTTATAACAGAGGTTAGAGAGAGGCAGGAAATAGACCCCTCTTAGCCTACTCTAGGCACAAAATACAAAATAAGACTGTGAAATGCTACAAATGTCACCTTTTCTTATTACTGCAATTTGACATTTCTCAGATTGCTTTGCAAATTAGAGTTAGCTTGTTATATGTGAGCCTATGATATACTCTCTGTACCTTAGAAATTAGAGCTTTTTTTTTTTTTTTTATCTGAACACTTCTCTGGAGGTTTTGATGGGAACTGCTCTCATCTGTTTACCAAGGACAGTCTGGGGATTCAGCTCCTCACTATCTGCTATGTCTTCCTAAAGCCAAAAGTTTCTGTGATAATTTTTCATTCAAAAATATTAAATTTCAGACTTTCAGTGAATGATACGTAACCTCTACCAGGTAAAACAATGTGGAAAATTTTCTAGAATTGCTACCAAGATAACATATTTCATTGGTAACTTATTTATAATTGAGATATAGTTTATAGAACTAGAGATGATATAATTTTAGACTAAAATGTTGAGGTTAAATATGATTATATCCTCTCTTATCTCTTAGTAATCTTTTATATTTTTCAAAACATCTTTGTACGTGTTATCTTCTATTTACTGGAAGAAATTAAAATCTAATGTTCTTGAAATGATATTTTTTGCCTGTATCAAACTTGTTTCCTTCTAGTTAAGTGTTGCCCCAGTACAATTTATACAAACTCTTTTTATAAAAAAAGATATGTTACATTATCCTAAGCTTTATTTGATTTGGTAAAATATTGCAAATGATAGTTTATCGAGCATGTTACTAGGAGCTTGAGAAATAATTATTATAACATTTTATTAGAAAACTTTTCAACAAGTTCAGGATATATTCTTTTTAAAAATTATTATCATAACAATTTTTTCATCATCAGTGATATATAGTCCACAGATAAATTCAAGAAATACACAAAAGTAAAAACAAAGAAATATTCCCCTACCCAAAGGTCTGTTCTCCCTTGTGTTACCCTTTACATATTTAGCTATATACTTTTTTTATTAGATGTATTTTTATTAAAAACAAAGACCTTATTTTATTTATCCTTTTTGAAACCTATTTTTTGCTCACTTAAAAGACATATTTTCATATCTTTAATAATTATTTATTTTAAATAATATATTTTTATTTCTTAAAATTATTACCAAATAAAAATTATAGCTGGTGTGGTAATAGATGAAATGTTTCTATTTATGGATTTTTTTCATTGTTCTGTTTATGGCTCATTTTACAAAATTTCTGTCTAAAACAGAACCAGGCTATTTGTTACAGTTCAGGAGTTGATGTTTTCTCATGCTCTGTACAGCATAAGTTCTTAAACGCTGAATTCCAGTAATTTCACTTGGCATCATAAACAACGCTTTCTCTTGCTTTTGCTTTCCCTTCAATAAAGTCTACCTTTACGAAATGAAAATCATTTGCTGTCCACAGCAATCTTACTCTCAATAATTCAAGAATTGATAGATCAGTGCTGTTTATTTAGAAGGCTTTTAAAATCAATACTTTTCAAAAAAAAATCTCATAAATCCTCACCAAAAAGAATCTTTATTAAAAAATCCCAATTCTTGAGATTCTTGAGCCATATAGTCAATTGTACAATGAATTAACTCTAAATTACTTCTTAGTTTGATATCAAAACTGTTCAGTGCTTATTATTTTACAGTAATTAATTGCATAAATAATTTGGTGGTTAGTATAAAGGTAGATTAAGAATCTAATTGAATTTTCATGCAGTAGGCTCATTCCCAAGAATTAGTAAATCTTCAGGATATTGATAGCTTCAATGGCAGAACTTCATTTAGAATATTATTTTAAAACATAAGATTATCTTAATGTCTTCACAGATCAATACTACTTATATTTATATCAAAATAATTATTTTATTATTAGTTCAATTGCCATAATTCTAATGAATAAATACATTTCATTATATTCATTGCTTTAAGAATCCTGTATCATAGTTCTTTAGAGTTTAGACATTCTAAAGGATATAAGTTTGGGAATGATGCCATCAGTTATGCAAACGCCTGTTTGAGAGACTCACAGAGAAACTGTGTTAAGCCATAGGTCGACATCACACAAGGAAGGAGGTAAAACCTTTTGCTGATCTTTTCTTAACCTATCTATTTAAGCCCATTTAATAGTCTGTAATCTTTGTTTTGAGAAAACATAGACATCTATGGAGTGCTTTTGATTATAATTTCCTTTAACCCAATGTGAGCAGCTGTCCATTTGGTTGTATTGGCCATATCACACTATAATAAATGGAATTTTACAGAGTTGCCTCAACCAAGATAGGAAGCAGGCAAACATCCTCTCTCTGCAGGGGAGGACAATTAGAGAATTCATGAATTAGCTATTTACATTTTCATAATATTAGGAAAACATTTCTTTGGTTGTAAAAAGTTCTTGTCATTGTTAGGCTAATACCAACTCTGTGTGAATGATAATGTATTTGGATTTACACATTTAAAATGCCATGTTTTATATCACACTGCTGACATGAGGCTCAGTCAATGTCTTCAGTTGTATAATAGAGATGTATGAGCTTAAGTTGAGTGGCGACTGCCCTATATCACAGAACTATAAATAAAGCTGTGATTCTCATTTATCCTCTCTGCTGAGGATATAACCTCTGCCTAAGCTTTAGCATATGTTATACAGTGTTCTCCAACTCAGCACGTGGCAACGGCATCCTTAGTCTCTCAGCCAGATAGGAATCATCACTGATTCCTCGCGCACGCGCTCGCGCTCGCGCTCGCTCTCTCTCTCTCTCTCTCTCTCTCTCTCTCTCTCTCTCTCTCTCTGTCATATCCAGCCCATCAGTGAATCCTATGAGTTATACAATCAAAATATATACCTAGAACTTAAACTCTTCTTACTTCCTCCACTGCTGCCACTCTAATCTAAGCCTTCATTAGTTCTTATCTGGATTTTTGAAGGAACATCCTAATCTTTCTGCCTCTGTCTTTGTACCATCTGCCCGCAACACTGCTTACAGTACAGACTGAACTTCTAAAAATGAAGTAAAATCATCCCTCATCTCAAAACTCTCTGCTGAGGATAAAGTCACAATTCTAATGGCAGCCTCTAGGCTTCTATATAAGTAGAAGCTTTCCTCTCTCACTTTCTTCCTCATTCTCTTCCCTTTCTTTCTCCTTCACCTCAGTGCGTTCACTTTTTCCCTCTGCTCCAACCATACTCCTCACTGTGCATCTTCTGCTCCAGATGGTCTCCCAAACTGGACCTTTTCCTCTTTTTTCTGCCCAGAATGTTCTTCCCTTATATACAGTTGTACCTAGGTGCCCATGGTGGATTCATTTCAGAGCCCCCCATGGGTACCAAAATCCCCTGATGCTCAAGTCCCTTATATAAAATGACATAGAATTTGCATGTAACCTATACACATCCTCCTGTATATTTTAAATTATCTCTAGATTATTTATAATACCAAATACAATGGAAATGCTATATAAATAGGTGTTATACTGTATTATTTAGGGAATGATGACAAGAAAAAGTCTGTACTTGTTCACTAAGGATGTAACCACCATAAGCCAATTACAAAATATATGTCAGCAGCAACATAACTTTTTTCAACATAATATTTTTGATCTGCAGTTGACTGAATCACAGATGTGGAACTTGTAGATATGAGAGCTGACTGTACTTGCATGGTAGACATCCTCATCTTTCAGGAATATGCTCAGATATCACCATGTAGTGTAGCCCTCCCAACCACTTTCTTTAAAATTGTAACTGCACATGACCCAAAATACATAACCCTCTCTAAGACTTTTCTGACATACTTTCTCTTTGATGTTTGTTTGGGTTTCTGACTCCCTCCATTAGAATGCAACACTTTTGGGGGAAACATTTTTTTTTTTGATAGTTTTTGTTTACAGCTATAACCCAGTGCATAAAACAGTGCCCAGTATATGAATTGTAAATGAAATATACTAAGACTTTCTGTACATGTAGCAGCATATTAGGCAACTGATTTCACAACAAAGAAAAACAATCACTTTATTAGTTTAGAATCTATATTTCTATTCTGAAAGCTAATTGCGCATCAATTTAGGAGAGGCCATAGGCCTTAATCTAAAGTTCAACACATGAAAGTGTTATAAAACCATATTAATAATGTGAATTAAAACTTATAAAATAAAATCAACTATCAATGAATAGTTACCGCAAAAAGAACTGTGCTAGACAATCTGGAAATTAATGGACTACAAAGGATGGTTTCTGTTTATAATTTAATTAACAAGCTAGAAAAGAGTGCCCAAAACTATATGCATAATAAATGATTAAATATTGACATAAGATACATCATGTTTTCTCACTGGGCCTTAGTTCCCTCAGCTTTAAAATGAATTTAATAAAAAAAAATCAGTGGTTTTTGTTTTTATTTTTATTTTTAAAATTTTGTTTGTTGAGATTTTTAAGGGCCATTAAAGAATCTCTTAAAAGCTTCCTTAGAGAGTCTAAAGTGGTCACCTATAAGAAAGGCTGCTGAGTATCTTAGTTTCAGGCTCCAGACCTGTCTATGTGCCAACACCACCTCCTTCTACTAGAAAACTCTTTATTTATTGCACTGAAACCTAAGATTTCGTTTGAGCAAAGAGAAGCAAACTTCACCCCCACCTCCAAAAAAAATTAGTTGAAACGACACCAATATTATAACATTCTATGATTGGTATAGTACTTCTTCTATAATTCTTAAAAATAAAAATCTATAACCATTAGCAAAATAAAGTTGTCTTCTGAGTATAATAGGAACTTTTTGAGTCCATTTGTGTCAGGTCTTCTTGTTTGATATTCTGTTCTTTAAATACAAGGACTACAATGTCAGATCTTATATGAGCATTTCTAAGTTGAGGTCCATTAAAGCTATCTATAATATAAAGACTTGTTATGATTCTTGAAGGTATTTATAATGCCTTTTTGAGGTGTTGACCAGTAGTTTTGACCTTGTGATTCCTCATTTTGAATGACAAAAGAAACAAAAAATATATATATTTTATACTTGGTTTTAGTGTGGCTACAGGCTCAGTAATAACAACAACAAAAAGCAGAATGATTTACTGATAATAATTCTTCCCTACAGCCCAGAACTCCCAAGAAAAGAGTAGTACAATGGGAGCTTGAATAGTATTTAGTAAACTAGAGCTGTCTCTTTTTCATTTGAAAACTTTTTAAACATTTAATTAAAAAGGCTTACCAAGAACATATTTTCCACCATTGACCACTTTGTACAACTAGTGATAATTATGTTTTTTTATAATTACTTAATCTACTTATTATTTTAATACATAAATAAATTTCTCATAGGATTTTATATCACTTTTATACCATTCCTTTCAAAAAGCAATAAGCTAAGCCTGGTGATTAATAACACATTTGTTATCCTATCAAGGAAGTTCTAATTTACAGATTTCAGAAGCATCATAGATTTTAAAAACATAATAATGAATGGAAATTCTATTGACAAGCAGTGAGCCTATATTGACCCATTGGGGTCAATATCGTTCCTGAGGGTAAGTGAATTTTCAGAACTGAGGATATGCCTTTTTTATTTATCTGGGACAGACACATTTTTTTTTTTAGAAGTGAAGTTATAGAAGACACATTAGTTGATTTTTCTCTGACAATCTTGGTGATAAAGTACCACGAGGAACTCATTCTTTGTTTCACATGTCACCCTTGAACAGTATCATCCTTGAACTGTAGACATCACGTTGTGTCGGTGTTTGCAGTTTGTTGATATTTTAAAATATAGTCTTTGCTCATTATAAAGCAGAAAGAAAAGCCATAAATATGTTTTCTAGGATCCAAATATACTTATTTATGTTTTATATGACTATATGTTTATTAATGCTAAAGGAAGAACCTAGGACTATATCTTTCAAATGCATGGTTAGGAAGCTTTTGAGGAAAATCTGTAAAAATACTGTGTAAATGTTTACTGTGTCTTTACTTCCTGATTATATATTTGCTCTCCTTTCATTTATTTGCAATATGAAATGGAAATAGTTTTCCAAGTGACTCAATGCTAAATGTTACATTTCATTCAATCTTAAAAAAAAAAAAAAAGCCAACATTTTAGCATATGCTATGTCGTTAGTCCAACTCTTGGTGATTAGACTCAAGAATGATGAATGTTGGCTCTTCCAAAGGGAGTTTATGAATTATTATGGTAAATGTATAAGAATCCAACAAATATGAAGAAAATCCAAGAAAGTAGAGGTTTTTGATTCTTGGCCTCTACTGTATGCCCATTTCCAGAAGAGTGTCTCATATATGGTAGGCACTCAAAAAATAATTGTGTAAAATATAGTTGAAAAAGTAGTTATATAAAGAAAATACCAAGGGAGAAATCAAATCTTCCATGCAGATATTAGAAATTTTTACACTTAAACTCAATCTTAAAAGATCAACATTAGATTTGAATCCAGGAGTCAAGAAATAAGATATAGTTTAGAAATATGAGAAAAAAAAAATCAGGTATAAAATTGTGGAATGCCAGGAAAGAACAAAATAGATGGCTTGTAAAAGAATATTAGTCTAGGATAAAGTTATAAGTGGTTTTAAATATTACGATAAGTAATTACTGAATATTAATAAGCAACAATATGACATGATCAAATGGGTATTTTCAAAGATAGTTCTGGTGATAATGTGGAGGTTGAATTAAAAGGAAAACTGGGCATTTTCATTTGTAAGGATTATATAAAAAACTAACACTATAAGCATTTAAGTTCCCACCAAAATTTAGTCATGAACCTTTGACCTTAGTGTGGCCTTCAAATAAACTGTTTTTCCAATGAAAGATAATAAAATATTTAAACATACCATAATTACATAATTAGGTTTCTTTTTTTTTCTGGAAATAATCTCTTTATATAAAATAAGTTGAGAACCTTAGGATTAAAAATGATATTTGGTCATGTAACAAAATGTCAACAGGTCATCCCTATTTTGCAATGCAATTCATTGTGGCTACTTTATTTTAGTAAAATTTAAGGTAATTTCTAACACTGATGTATACATTTTATGTTAGTGCATTACTTTAATTTGTATTTCTGTGCAACCCAGTGAAAGTTATTAATAAATAATTGCTTATCAAATCTACATCCTCACATAATACAACCGGAAATCTTTTCCTATTATTATATCTAGTACTAAAAATTATATTGCTCTCTATAATCAAGCAGTAATTTACCATTATTTACAGGGAACATACAGAATAATTAAAAGAACCTGTAATTGCTAATGAACACTTACCTTACGTTAATGTTAATATACTGGTTAGTTTTTTTTGTACTACACTAGAACTTCATTGCATTATACTTATTTTACATCTTATATATTCAAGTTGCTAATTTTTAAGCATTTTTCATCATTCAGTTTATTTAGAGAGAATTTCCCAATTTACCTATTTCAGAGATGCAAACAAACTAGCATCCACACTCACACTGGCCCAGAGACAAACTTGGCCATGTCAAATCAATAATTAATCTTTCAAATAGTCATCTTTAGGAAAACAATTTAGTATAAATTTTCCTTTAGAAAATGAGATCTTATCTGCCTAATCTTGCTTAATTCCAAGATTTAAAAAAAGTTTCATAAACTCACATTTTGTTTTTCTTTTATTTGTTTTTGTTACACTGGGATAAAAGGTTACCCAGTTTTTACCTTTTCTTTCTTATGGCTTTTCCAATCATTTCCCCCCTGTATCATACAACTGTCAATCTACAGGAAATAGTTTTCTTCAGCTGCCTAATGCCCAAAATGAAAAAAATCAAATTGTCGGATTTTTAGAATCACTTCCATTAAAGGACAATTTAAAATCTAAACACTGTATACCTACCATAAATATTAAATTTGAAAACATAATGATTTTTGCTATGAAACTCCTACAAGGAAAACACACAGAATTTTCAGTTTATATAATGTACTAATACCAAATCACTGAAGAATCTTTACTAGAAACTATTTGCAAAGATATGAAAAATGTATTTAAAAAGTTATGTTATGTTGAAATGGAATTCTATCTGTATTTCTGCTAGTCTGTAAGAGCTATGAAATTAAGGATCAGTGATTCTTCTTTCACTGTTTTACCAGAGCCCAGCATATTACCTTTACATAGTAAGCACTCAGTATAATTGCTGAATAAGTGAATGACTGAATATGTGAAAATCAAGCCGAGTCAGATGCCATTAAAGCCATTATCAACCTCTAGTGGAGTCGGATTGGGAAAGGCATCTGAAGAAAATGAGCTTAGACTCAAGTTGGAAGAAGGTATATAATTGCAGGAAAAACCGATTGGGCTCAGGAGTTTATAGCACATTTCCATGTGAATAATGACTAGGTTTAGTGGATTTTGGTTCAATTTAATTTGGAGAGGTAATAATTGTTGCATCCCCTTTACACTGCAGAACTGTTCTGTAGCTGTGTCTTTGACAATATAACTGCATATTTGCAAACAATGTTTCTATGAAGAGTAAGACAGAGAATGAAAAGAGAGATATTGTCAAAAATCTTCGCAACCTTATATGAAGGGCCTCTTTTATAGAAATTGAATGTGAAGTCACGCATACCATTAAATCAATTTATTTGTAGTCCCCAAAGTGTCCTTTCCTCTCCTTTAGAGAAATCATAAATAGTTTCAGCTAATACAAATAGCCCAAAGCCACATTTAGCCTAATGCAGCTTAAATGAGATTTTAACCCTAGACCTTTCTTTTTAAAAAGCTTACTTTCTAATTAGCTAGTGCATTTTATAGAAAACTGAAGGATATAATGTTGATTAGGTTCATACAATGAAGGAAAAGTTGCCACCCTAAGGTCAACATCTGTTGACTCTGAAAATGACAACCAGTATTCACAGTCTGAGATAATGACCATCTGTGACAGGGTTATTAGCAGTACTACCTCATAATTTCCAGAAAATTCAGAATAAATGCAAGTGTAGGAAAATCTGAAGGAGACATTTTTTCTCACAAAATTCCTGCCCAGACAGCTTGTAGGTTAATAGAGGTGCAACAGTAAGGTTAGACACAATCAACTTTGATTGTGGGCGTCTCAGAGCTGGTTCATTTTTGCCTTAAGTTCCCTCCACAAGAATGCAATTAAGAAACAAGCAACTTAATGATGTTAATGATTGGTACTCAGAACGCAAAGATGTTCGATTAATCACAAAGTCTGAATCTGATTCAGGCATAGGCCCTTCTCAATACGTACTTTTTACTTCCAGTCTTTCAGGATCTTTGCAGTGACTCATAAGATGCAGAATGGCTAAGCTGTGGACAAATCAATTTCTGAAGCATGGGAGCCAATCAGTTCCTTTGTGACTATCGGCACGGTTAGCAGGCATATACTTAGAGTTTCAAATACAAAGATTCGCTATGAAGGCAAAAGTTGACGTTTATTTTAATTTTGAGCTTCTTAGAAACTGCCTTTCCAAGTTCTCCCTGGATGAACTGAAGCTGAAGTGTTTCTAGGAATATTTATTAAAATATTATAGATATAGATACACATACAACATACCTGTGTATATTTTTTCTCTGAGTTCATCAAATTAAACAACTGTATTTTTAATCACCCAAAATAATACAGCTCTTTGAAATTAAATCATTTTAATACCTGGAAAAGTAATAAGCGCGTGGTATAATATAAATGATTTTGTTCTCTCTTTATTTCTAAATAGACTATAGACTGACTATAACCAGTTCAGAACTAAATAGAGAAAAAATAAACATGGCTATTTAATGTATTTTTCTAAATGCATCTGAACAATGCAAAAAATAGAGGAGCATATACCCTTTTAGAAAGCTCTTAGGACAATAGATCTCCCAGTAGATGTGGTCAGAAACATGTTTTAATTCTTTACTTACAACATGGCAAAAATAAATCATTATAGAAAAATCTTATTTTTCTGTGTATAGCTTGCTTACAGGAAGAAGAAATAAGTCAGTTCAGACGAACAGCAAAGCAGTAGTTTATCTGTTAGGAAAGTACACTTTCTAGAGAATCACAGAATATAAATTTAGCAATAAATAGAGAACAGAGAAGTGCTTGGTTTAGGTAAAGATATTACCTACTCCCCCCAAAAGTCATAAATATCACGTCCAATCAATAAATATATTTATAATACTTTATAATGTCAAATATATTTCAATTGCTTGAGACAGGGTCATTCCAAAATAGTCTGCACTATTGCCTTCTTAATTGTGCATTTTTTTTTTTTAATTTTAAAAACTATTGAGCGGCAAATACTCTGATTTAATGATATTGAAGTAACTTTGGACAGAATAATTATATTTAACTACTTTGTTTCTTTCCCTCATTCATTTGATACTTAGAACGTTCTCTAATTCTTCTGCTTTCTTTTAAGGCTATCGGCCACATTTTAGGTCTTCTAGAAGCTGCAAAGAGACTTATACATGATTTCTCAGGCATAGAAACTGAAGCTACTTGAAGTATTCACCAAGCCCTACATCCTGCTTCGTTTCAGATCTAATGATAGAATGCAAGTCTCTTCCCTGTGTCACACATGGTTACTAGCAGTCCATAAACCTTTAGGGGAAGAAACATGGGGAAATTGAAATGAATTTTATCTGGTTTAAATACAGAGCTGCATGAGCAAAAGCAAGAACTTATATTCCAACATAAGATTAATATCCGACATCCCACAAATCCCCATAGAGAGAAAACACTTTGTTCACATCAGCCTCTATTCCAGTTATTTACATATTTTCACAGTATTTATGGAACCAGATTTTACTGGTGTCTAAATCAGTCATTTGCTGAAAAACTGTTAAAATAAGAGCCCACCTAATTCCAACTCTCTTAAGTATATACTGAGAGGAATTTAGGCACAAGAAAAATTTGAAGTCTACAGGTAGAACAAATGAATATAAGGAATGAGGAGAACAGAAGGGTGCACATTGCATTCAAGAGCCACATTCTGTTTGGGTTCCTTATACCTGTTACTTAACCTTATTTTATAGATTTATTTGCCTCTCATTTTCTGGAAGTTGACTAAAACTTCATCTTTCTCACTAGCTACAAGGTGCCAGCTTTATATCTTACCTCTCTTACACATAGTAGGAATTCAAGGTACATTTTTGTATTGAATTTATTAGAATGGACTTTAGAAATTATCTAGCCGAATGTATGTATTTATTTTTTTAATAGTGAAAATGAAATTTAGAGGAAGAATTGCCTTTGCAAATGTGAAAGAGCTAATAGTGGCACTTCGGGCCCCAAACTGAGTTTTCTATCTCTCATAGTTCTGCTTGACATGATCAGTTCTACTAATATTTACACTTTTTCTGCACCTCACTACTCCTATCTATACAATTCACTTTCCCTAAATGTGATCAAATCATAGAAAATTACGTCTTAAAGTCAGCCATATTTAGTAAAATCTGTGTGCAAAGGGTAGCAAGCACCCATGTGATTCATAATACTCTCTGGGACTTTTAAATGTGTGCTTGTATTTAAATTGGTTTATTATAATGTAGACTGTAATGGCTTTTGATGGGCATGAAAAGCAATAAGCCCATTGTTAATATCCAACACAAGAATAATCCTCATTAAATGCTCCTTAACCTCTTGTTAAAGATATTCTAAGAATTCTCTCTGTCCTACATCAACTTTTTATTTCAATTATATTGTTTCCATAACTATGAAAACATGTTACTTCTTCAAGATTTAAAAAAAAATAAAAACTTCCACTTACTTTCTCTGCTAGCTGAAACCTCCCCATTCCTTGACTTCCTTCTGCAGTGAAATTCCTGAAATTGTTGTTCGTACTTATTATCTTCCAGTTATCTTCTCATGTTCTCTCTTAAAACTGCCCCGGTCAGGCTTTTACTCTATCACTCCATCAAACTTTGTCAGTGTCATCAATGTCCTCCAAATTGCTAAGTCCAGTGATCCAGTCTCAGAGCCCAGTTTGTTTGCTCTTATCGATGGCATTTGACACAGTTGATCACTGCTTCTTTCTTGATACTGTTCCCTTCCCCCCACCCTTGGCTTCTCTAATACTTTGGATTTCTTTCCTTTCACTGTTTTCTCTTTTGCCATCTCCTTACTTGTTTTTCATCTTCTTCTGACCTCTTAATGTTGATGTGCTCCAGAACTTAGTCATTGGTTCTCTTCTATTTTCTGCCTTGACTCACTCTCTTGTATTCTCATCCAGTCTCCTGACTTTAAAATATCCTCTGTGGGAATCTTCTAAATGATTCCCAAATTTATATCATCAAGCTAGATTTCTCTCATCAGCTCCAGACTTAAATATATCCAACTGCCTACTCAACTTATCCTGTTGGATATCTAAAAATTATCTCAAATGCAACATGTCCAAAAAGATAAGTCCCTCACTTTCTTCATCATTAATTTCAGATGATAGCAATTCCATCTATTCAGCCACTAAATTAAAAACCTTTAAGTCATTTGTAACTCCTATCTTTATCTCATATGTCACAATTGAACACAATAGAAATGTTATGAACCCTACTTTCAACATATATTCAGAATCCAATTCTTACTATCTGTACTCCTGGTCCAAACCATTGTGTCTCTAGTCTGAATTTCATCAGTTGACTCTTAATAGGTCTGCCTGCTTTTATTCTTGCCCCTTTATAATCATTCTTAATAAAGCAGCCAGAGTGGCCCTTCTAAAACTTTGATTATGTATCACCCTCCTGCAATGCCGTTTCATTTTTTCCAAACTACAAATGACACCACGATCTGTGGTTCCTCATTACCTGTTGACCTTGCCTCTTTTTTTTTCTTTTTCATCCTCATTGCACTGCAGTTACACGTTCCTCCTTGCTGTGTTTTGAATAGCCAGGCATGAGCTTTCCTTAGGGCCATTGCACTTGTTCTTCTGCCTCAATTATTTTTCCCTAGATATCTGCATGGACAATTCCATCACTTCCTATATGCCCTTGCACAAATCTCACATTCACAAGAAGGAACACCGTTGTAGCCTACTTACCTGCTCCCTTCCTTATACACTGAATTCTTCTTACCCTGATCTCTTTGATCTCTTTACTTTTATAAAAGTAAAATTCTTGGTTCTAAACATTTTTTTCTAGTATATTAGATGGCTTTTGGTTAAGGGGTTGTTCTCAGCTTCTAGAGGATGTTCTTAGTTCTTTGCCACATGGCCCTTTCCATCTACAAAGCCAGCAACAGAGAATTTCTTTTTGTTAAAACTCTCCTATACATCAACTAGTGTTTCATCCCCTAGTATATTATATGAGTTACTCATTGATTATATTTATCTTTTATTATCTCTTTCTTCCCACTAGAATATAATTCCACAGGGGCAGGAATGTTTTAAAATTCATTGGAAAAGTTAATAAATTTTAAAGAGTATATTTTAATATCATAAGACCTTATTAGTGTATAACCTCTGTTGCAATGCTAAATTATACATTGAGGTAGTGCAAGAATCATGTCAACTATAAAAAGAAGTAAAATCTTCTCTGTCACTGAAGTGTGCCTTCGTAAGAAAACTTTGTTGTGTTGACAGAATTCTAGGATGGCTGTCAAGATCCAAGCACCATACATGTGCTATTCAATCCTAGGACTTGTGAATATGATGTGATAATCACTCTCACGATTAGTTATATTATATAGCACAACTGACTTTAAGAACTTATTAATGTGATACTGACCTATAAAAGACCCTGTAAACATATACAAGTTTCTTAAAAGAAATCAGGCACTTTCTAAAAATGAGAGTTGATGTGTAGGAGGATTTTAACAAAAGGGAATTCTCTGTTGCTGGCTTTGTAGAAGGGGGCCATGTGGCAAAGAACCGAGAACAGCCTCTAGAAGTTGAGAGCAACCCCTTAGCCAAAAATCAGCAAGAAAGAGGGGCCTCAATCATAATCCAAAGGAACTGAATTCTGTCAACAAGCTAAATGAGCTTGGAATCAGTTTCTCCCCATGAGCCTCCCAAAGCCCAGTTTTCATTTCAGGCCTGTGATATTCTGACCAGAGAACCCAGCTGCACCGTGCCTGCACTTCTGACCTGCAGAATTGTGAGCTCATTAACAGGTGTTGTTTTAAGATGCTAACTTTGTGGTAATCTATTATACAGCAATAGAAAACTAATATATTTCTTTGATGTTGTTGGTTTGTTTGTGCTTTTTATTCCTCTGCTTTACTTTTAAGTTGCAAATCACTTGATGCTCATGTCTTAACCTAGAAAAAAATGTTCAGAAGCAAGAATTTTAAAGCAATCATGAAAAGAAGGTTAAAATAAACATAAGTAAAAATTCTATGTAAAGGGACTAGAGAATAAATTGAAGCAGAGTTTAATGACCACATTTTTTAGAGTACTTGACATTGCAATATATAGAAATGGACTCTAGCCCCAGCACTCCCAACAATTACTCTATGACCATATGCAAGTATTTAACCTACCTTGACCTCATATTCCTTATTCATTAAATGAGGGAATTTTACTATGTTAACTCTAAGATTTATTCCTACTATAAAACTCTATGATTCAGTAATTCTATGGGTCTAAGATAATCTGTGATTAGCCGCAATCATATAGAAATATATTTTATACAATTTAAATATTGAATTATGTGTGTGAAATATTACTTTATGAGTTTGTTGATAGATAATAAAATACATTGGAAATTTTTAACTAATCGATTAAATCAATATACTATAAATATATAAATATGACATAGATGTCAAATTAAGTTTTAGAATTGCAAGGAGAATCTCCCACAAGTGGGAACTTCTCTAGTGAAGATTTAATTTTGTTTTGGCCACCAGAGGGCTCCCATGTGATTTTTCCTTACATTAAAATTTTGAAGAATTGGGAAATTATAGGATATGTTAATGTATTAATTAAAAATACAATAATACATCACCTAGTAATAGAAATAACAAGGAGCATTTTATTATTATGTTCATTATAATTATAATAAGCTTCTTATTTTGTAGAAAAATTATTTTCTAGAAAATCATTTACTAAAGAGTCTAATCATATAGCAACAGGGAATTGCTTCTACCCTTTACATGCATGACTTTTTCACAAAGTTAAAGAGAAATTCTTCTCCCAGACACTTGTAGTTATTAAAACACTGAAAAAGTGAGTAGACCATGTACTCTAATGTGAACTACATAGGCATGATACATAGTAATCATTAATCTGCCATTCTCTTTAAATAGCCCCTACATTTACATTTGGTAAATTATTCCAAGTTGTCTATATTTCCCTCTGAATATGTTAGAAACCTACTGAGATTCACAAATAAAAACTAACCAGCCATTTTGTGTGAAGGTAGCAGAGTGAAGAGTTTGTCTCCTGACTGATTCCAGAAACTGAATAAATACAGAATTTCATGAAAACAAATGAAGTACATTTTTTAATTTTTAGGAAAAAATTAATAAATTTGATTTAAGTATGAAATGTAGATTGCTAGGGAAATTTAATGGATAACTTCAAATTTGAGAAACCTATTTGATCCATTAAAAGAGACACATGAAATGGCATTTATGTATTGGCTTTTATCTTAATTCGTAATGGTTTAGCATTTCTCAGACAAATTGGAATTTAACTTTACTAAATGCATTTCCTTTAAATAGTAACTCTTGGGGTAATATGCACTGAAGTAGCTTTGCTCTGTTTCTTGATAGTAGAGAGCTTCCCATGTATATCTTCATGTGTGTTTGTGTCTATATGCGTCTCTATGTAGTTGTGTAATTGTGTCTCTCTGTACCTACATTAACCCTTGAAAGAAAGATTTTGAAAAAGTAAGAGAGAGAAAAGTTTCTGCATTTAGGATGTTAACTATCCTTGATCACAAAAATCTCATGAGAAAGAGGAATGATGTTTGGAAATCTTTCCATGGGGAGAAACAAAAACACTCAGTTTTATAATAACTATTATTTTATCATGCTTTTATTTTTTATAAAATTGACAATAACTCAAGATATTGTATAATCAACTCATAATTTTTGTTGTTGTTGTTAGCCAGCATAGAAAAATTAAGTGAGAATGTTAATCAGCCTTAATATACTTTCACATAACCAGATGGACAAAATTCAAAGCTTGGATAATTCCCAGGGCAAGACTTCTCAGAATCCAATGAGAGAGTACATGGGGATTTAACTGATACTATGTCTTTTAGGGCATTTTACAAATGTGATATTTTAAGAGGTCCGTATTCTTGATCTGGAAATTTCACTACTAGGAATATGCCTTAAGAATTTTTTAAAGAAATACTCTATATAATATATAAGCAATTTTTGCAATATTATTTTTGTTTATCAGCTACCAAATCAACCTAACAATAAAGAGTTAGTCAGGTAACTCTATATCATGGAATACTATACTATGCAACTGTTAAAAAGTGAGAATGCACTGCATGTGCCAAGAGGGAAAGCTGCAAAATATATACTATTATATGGTTGGCAAAAAGTTAAGTGTAGAGAAAATGTGTATAATGGGGAGTATGGTCACATTTTTATAAATAGTTAAAAGAATGTATAATAGCTGTTTATACATTTTTCTAAAATACTTCATAAGAAACTCTTAATAAAAGAGGGAAAATATTCAAAGATAGATTTTACTTTTTATTTTTACTTTATAGTATGGCTTGCATTTGTATACCAAGTACATATATTAGGGTTTTTGTTGTTTGATTGTTTTAGTTGACTTTTTTTTCTCATCAAGGATTATCTTGTCAGTAGGATTATAGGATATTTTGTATTTTTTTGTATATCAGCAATAAGATAGCATTCTAATATGAAAAACATGGTCTTATTTATTGAACTCTAATTATAAACCAGACTAATTTAATCTTCGCATAGCTCATTTGACAGGCATGAAAATAGAATCACAAAACTTAAGCAACTAGCCCAAAGTGACAATTGGAGCCATACCATGAACCCAGCTGAACAACTCCACAGTCTAACTCTTTTAAACCTTAGTCTGTTGCACATGTGTACATTAGAATACATTTTTGAAACATTGGCATCCCACAAGTTTTTTTTTTTTTAAATCGAAAAGTGAAAATAAAACCAGCTCTTTAGTGTACTTTATTCTCCAACTAACAACTATCTTTCCAAGTTTGCTTGGTTTGCTCCACTGACTAGTATTTTTTGCAATATTTTGGACTTCATATTTCGCCTCTCTTATTGATGGCACTTCCTATCTAATGAGGTTCATCTGAACACCTTAAATGAGGTTCAGACAGTGTGTCCTTTGGGATTTGAAAAACTAGAATACACAGGATACACAGTTGCTCTCTTTCCCAAGCACCTTCTTTCGTTTCTCTTTCTTTCTAGGCAAGCTCAACAAATGTTAATTAAACAATTTGAAATCCGGTGCATGCCCCAGTACAGGCTATCTTGTGTTGGGTTTACTTTTGTTCCCTGTCTTCATGTTCAATTTTCTGCAAGATATCTTTAGAAATTTCAGTTTCCTCTGTAAACTTTCAGTGAAATGAGGCACAACTCAAATCTGTACATTTTTCTTCTTGTTAGCAGCCCTTCTAAGAAAAGCTTAATGATGGGAGATATTGAGAGAACAGATTGAGGGATGTCTGGAAATTGTCAACAAATGTCCATGTAATCCTATATCCTGTGCCAAAGGTAAATGAGAATTGACTTTAGGCTACCAGTTGTCCTGTGGGCTTTCAAAGAAATGATTTTGCAATCAAAAAAAAGAAGAAGAAGATGCCCAAAGCATTGAAATTGAAAGATCATCAGAGTTCATTTTTGATGACAGCTGGACATTCTCAGTTAGAAAAAAGATCATGAAGGTTGAAATTGACTGACCTAGTCATCTTAAGGATATTTTCCTTTTGTTATTTTGAAATGTATTGTTGTTGTATAGATTGATGATTTCTGCTCAATTTAGATGATACCGTAGTATTTTGGTAAAACTCTTTTTCAATTCTGGCATTTTCAATTCCACATTCACAATTAAAAAGTAATAATCAGAGTGAAGCCTGGGGCAAGTGCATTTCTGGTCCCTCTCTGAGGCAAATGCATTGTAAAAAACATACAAGGTTTGTATCATTAAAAGTTTTATGACCAATTTACATAATAATTAAAACAGAAGAATTAGACCATGACTCTCTTTAGCAATAAGAAGAAATGAGATTATTGACACAAAGAAGGAAGCAAATAATTTGGGATTATGTTGTTTATTTGAATCCTAGGTGATTGCACAAATGGTTTGGAGCAGAGGTCTCTAATCGTTTTGATACTAGGGACCGGTGCTCTTATGAGAACTTAATGCCTAATGATCTGAGGTGGAGCTGAGGCAGTGATGCTAGCACTGGGGAGCAGCTACAAATACAGATGAAGTTTTGCTTGCTCGCCTTGTGCTGTGCAGCCCCATTTCTACAGGTACCGGTTCATGACCTGGGGAATGGGGACCCCTGGTTTGGAGAATCTTACAAAAGGATTCGTATCAAACTCTTGAGAAAATCAGAGTAAAGGGCCATAAAGTAAAAAAATAAAGCCAGAAATCCGTATCATATACCTCTGCACTTGTAAGAATTAGGCTGTCCATTTGCTTCTGAGCTTTCTAATTGTCCAAAGACAGATCTGAACATCACAGACTCAGCCTTAGATTTATTATTTCCACATAATGAAAATTAGCTGCTTATTTGGGAGAAGTACATCTTTCATTGTGCTAAGACCAAAAAAATAAATGTTTTTCAAGTGTTCTCATAAGGAAAGCTTATACATTTTACAGTGGGCATTTTCCAAGGATGTCTAATGAGTTTCATATGGCTAATTCTTATATTTCCGTTTAAGCCTTTGTTTGGGGAAATAGAATTTCTTCATTTGTGATGATGGTCATGACAGATTTCATTGGAACATTTCTTCCTGTCTTATTGTACTTCTGAGAGTTTTCAAATACAAAAAAAAAATTATGATCTTATCTAGCCAACCTTGGTTTACTAATTTCTAGTGTTGAACTGTCTGCAAAATCAGAGGTGTTAGCAGATGAGAACATATAACATGGTTTGCTTCCAGATGAGTTTAAAAGGTGCTTTCCATAATGACCTGCACTGGAAATATGGCAGACTGAGAACTGTCATTCTGACTATACGGATGAATATGGGTATTTTTAGGTTAACACAGGATTCACAACCATTCTGCAGCACAACTCCTGGGCCCATTTTTATCCTTACCTTCTTATGCATTTGTATAGCTGAAAGGAGCCTTCTGAAGAAGGAATAGCAAGGAATGAGGTTACACCTATACTCTTCTGCTGCCAAGTAGCCTAGACCTCAGGATATCCTTATAGTTTGAATGTTGAACACAGACAGTGCTGACATTTTATATTTCTGTGATCATGAAATGGCTTTCTACAATGTGCCAGGCTCTAGGCTGAGTATTGAAGAAATGTTAATATATGAGAGATGCACATCCCATCTCCAAGGTGATCAGACATATTTGCAAATAAATATAGCACAGAGAAGTATGTGACAGGTGTCACTTAAGTAGTGTAAACAAATTGATCTAGAAACCAGGAAAGAGAGAGATCATTACCACTGGAGATGATAAGTATAGTCTCCATGAAGGGGAAAAAAAAAATGAACAGAGCTATGAAGCAGAGATTCTCAAACTTTAGTATGTAAGTATATATAT
>NW_006441071.1:9304024-9316120 GCF_000325575.1 Pteropus alecto
GTCACATTTATTGTGCTTGAAATGAGGCTCTAAAGTCACAAATATAAATAAATTAGGTGACACTTCTATATTATTCTAAAACTGGCAGCAGTCTTGTTGGGAAGCTAGGAGACTTTTCTTAAAGCATGTTTGTAATATTCTCTATGTTAAAAAAAAATCAGCTTATGGTTTATGTCCAAGTTTAGGGGTGAGAGTAAAGTTGCTGATAGTCTGATAATGCTTTGCCAAAGAAGGAGTAAACTGGTAAATTTAAGCTAGTCCTTGATCCTTCTTATTAGTCTACGTTAAGAAGTGCCTTATCATTCTATATGAAGGAGTTCGGCAGTTATTTAACAGGTGGTATGCTTAGTAAAATATCTAAGCAGAGGAGTGATATGATCATATCTGTGTCTAGGAACATTTTTTTTTCTTAAATGTGTTTGTATTCCCCTTGATGTATTGGTTTTCTAGAATGGTTCCCTTCTTCTCAAGGGTACTATGATGCTTCCCCCACCTCCACTGTAATTGCGATTAGCTACAAAATATAAAGAATAAATCTGATAATGAACATCTATACTTAGACACCAATCATCTGAGCAACCATTTCCAATCAAAATAGGTTTCGTCTCTTGAAAAGATTAAAATTTAGAGGCTAAAATCTCTACTGATTATTGGAAGAAAAGAAATCATACACAGGTTGTCATATTATGGAGGAACTTGCATGGAAAGAGCATCTTTATAGGGTAAGTGCAGATCTTCACCATTAACACAAACCACGTGAACCTCCATTACACACAAATGTTCAATAGAGGCCAAGCGTAGAGTACCAAACACATCAAAGATTTAATTACATGAGAGACATCGTTTAATCTAGAAAATGCTGGAATATTCACTTCTGGGTTTCTAACTTGCTCAAACTCTTTACCGCAAGCCCTAATACACAGTTTGTCTGAAGAGAAGGAAATAATGCTCTTTTTCCACTTCAAATGACAATTTCAGGGGCGATTTTTACACACAGTATTTGTTCACCCACCCAGCATACTAACGCACTCTTTCAATCAGCAAATCCTTTTTTCTTAACGTTACTGTTTTACTTAAGAGATAATGTCAAAGGATTGAACATTGTGACTGGATAATGGTCTCCTGCTGCAAGATACATGCTTAGGCATATTGAAAATAAATGTTGGAGTAAAGCCAAGACATTATTTTTAAAGTAGAAAACTATTTTCTAGTCAAAACTTTCAGTGTCAGAGGCACTACAGCTATCTTATCAAATGATTTTTTAAGTATATTGAGATCACCCAAAGAGAACAACAGAATATCTTATTTGTTCTCACCTATATAACACATAGCATTCTTGTTTTCTTCCTATATATACCAAATCAAATTCAAATATGCTATTTATTTGGTGGGAAACATTGAAAGAGTACATTAACAATATATTCAATCAACACTCTAGCTTAATTGTGCAGACTTGGTTTTTTGCTCTTCTAAACAAAGTGGATTTGAATACGAATGCTGAAATAGAATTTTAAAAAATTGTGATACATTATTGAAATTGTTTTTTGCCACTTCATAGGCAGGAATGGATACTGATATCTTTATGATGTGTCGGAAAGGCATGTGAGCAGTAACTTAGGGAGCTTTAGTAGCAATGCTAATGAGCTGATATCCCAGGAAATGATGATTTTGATTCTTCCAGTCATTGTGGCATGCCTTTACATAGTGAAAGTGCTGTAAGTGAATTTCAACAAACACTACTCACATTTTTTCTCAGTGTTGAAATTCCAAAGAATACTGTTGTAACCTGACTACTTAATGGAATTTAGATGCACCATGAATCAAATTCTCACCCTCTTCACCAAAAACTGATTCTAAATATTTAACTTATAGTCACATTCTTCTAGTGATATAGAGAAACTCCATAGATAGCCTATTTTTTTCTTTGCACTTCTCTATAATAGCTAAAGAAAGATGAAAATTTATAGCTGAAACAAGCGTAACAGAAACACAACCTCTGCATCAATGTAAACAGTAAGGGCCACTCAGCAAATGGTTTCACCCTGAGGGATAAGAAAGAAAATAAAAACACAATTTAATATAATGTTGACGTGAACAGAAATTGTTATTCTTCATTTTGAAGATTGTGTTATGAGAACGCCATCTAGGATAAACATATGTACACTTATGTGTGTTTGTGTGTATGTGTGTGTATGAGGTTGGTTTCATATATATATATAGACACAGAGAGAATAAAATTCTCTGAAGTTTATATAGTATAAGTTTTCTAGAGAGATGGATAGATGCATAAATAATATATACAAGAGTTCATTTGTAAAATAAAATCATAACCATTTTTTGCCAGTCATAAAGGGCACTTATTTTAAGATTAAGGCTTTAAAAAATTTAAGAAAATAATATAAAGACTATAAGTAGACATAAGGAGCATAAAGTTTTTTTATATGTATACATATGTTTATGAACAACTAGATAGTTACACACTAATACTGAGCATTTTAAGTGACTTGAAAGTATTCCATCTTTCCAAATTTTAGAATAAACATCACTAATTGATATTTATAATAATATTATAGACTTGTTTAATGGTGTTTTAATTACTTTTTATAATTATTATGGTAATACCTATACATTTTTTACACCTTCCTCTCATTAATTAATTTTTTATTGCTTTTCTTTAAATTACTTTTCTCATGATTGAATTTTATTATATGTGAGCATGTGATTATTGACTGTTCCATGTTGCTATTTTATTATAAGTTTGTGTCTGCTATCTAATATTCTTTCTCAAATATCTGGAGGAATCTTTTCTTTAATTAAAAATACCATCTACGTAGTGACCATGTTAGTAGAACATTGGACTCCCTTAGGCATCTCAGGAGATTATAGCTAAGAAGATATATCCTACATTTCAGATTTGTTTTTAAAAATTTATTTTCTACCTCTGGTCTAGGGAGGTAGATGATTCCATATCTATACATGAGGAAGCGTCCAAAACATATCCTCTATTCTAGCATCTTCAAGAGAAGAACTTGGCATGTTAAACTTTCACCTGAAATTTAACTTCAACAAAAAGTTCCATGGTTAATATTATGGACAGACTTAATAAATACAGAAATACTTAGAAATATTATAAACCTCTGTTTAGACAAATAGTAGAAATACATATGTAATATTTTATTTGCCAAGTATTTTATATTTATTAACTTATCTAATCCTTATAATAACCTTCTGAGGTTGATATCATTACCGTTACCAGTTTATATAGGAGAAAACTGAGGAACAGAGAGTTTAAAAAACTTTCAAAGATTCTGCCACTGGACGGTATCAGTATCAGGATTTATACTTCTATCTAGATAATATACCTCCCAAATCCATAATTATTTTAGTTTCAGGACTAATCTAACCAGATAGGATGATCCTGGGGGTTATAAGTAATGGCGTAAAATAGCAGCATTAAAAAGAAAGCAATTTAAATATATATATATATATATATTTCATGAAAGTATCAAATAAAAATTTATTTTATTAGGAAATTTGTAAGTCAAAATCAGAGCCCAAGGTGCATGCCTAGGGTGTGACTTCCCAGCCATCACCTAGACTTGATGCCATCTCTGCCAAAGACTCATACTACTTGACTGAACAAAGACCTATGCAGCAACCACTGAAGGGACATGTGCAGGGGGGTAGAGACTGAACTCTGGATGTAGTTTACACATGCTTACTGAATTAACTGTGGTCAATATTTAAATGATTTTAAAAAGTATATCTCTAAATGCAAGTCCTTATCATTACTGAAAAATACCCAGATGGTAGCCCACTTTAATATTTTGACCTGCTATTAGCTTTCATAAAATTCCATATTGAGAGTCAAAAAGTCTCAAGAGTCTCATTTGAGGAACCACTTTCCTGTCTAGAAAATCGACAGTTGCTTGAGATTCCTACTGGGTGGCTGCTCAGTTTACCAACTCCAAATGTATGAATTCTAGGATGTAATTTTGTCCCTTGTATATTCTCCACCAGTTCCCCCAAATCCTGTTATTAGTAACAAAGTCATTTTCTCCAGAATATCCTCTGGCTTTCTAGCTAATTCTTACAAAGACTTTTCTCATTGGTAAAATTAACGATATATATTAATTGTTCCTTCTAAATAATAACTACATGTGTCTTATGTTTTTTTCCTAATTATTATATGCTTCATATCTATCTAAGATAGATGATGATAGATAGATAGATAGATAGATAGATCATTTAATAAGACTTTGCTTCTTGAATAAAATGCAAAACCATATCAGAATAAAAATTATTACATATATTCAGGTCACTTTCCCTAATTTGGGGTACGTCTATCATATAAAATGTTTAACTTTTTAATTTTTTTTAAAAGCTAAGCTGATTTTCAGGATAAAAAAAAATGTAGAGACCTTTCAAATACCTTCTCTCTATATTTATGAACTTTAGGCGTAAATGAAAACTGAACATGAGCATCACAGTACGATATATATGCATATTTAATTCACTAAAGTGAGTTAACTTTTTTTTCATATAAGCTGTTCAGATCTGTTGCCAATGTAATAAAATATTCTTCATAGAATTAAGCACTTGCTCAGTCGAGGGATGGGCCTTTTCAACATACTTGGTTATCTAGGAGATATTTATAGCACCTTAAGTTACAAATCATTGATGTGTACAAGCTCAATTAGGAAGAAAAGCGAAGAGTTTAATTTCCAAGAGAAAGTTGGAATGCTCTTTGAGAAATGTAGGTAGTTTATCTCTTCTCATTTGTATTGGGCCATAAATAACTTTGCACAGAAAGTAAGCATTAGCTGAAAATTTGAAGAAGAGAGAAGGATCCTTTCCCCTTTCATTTCGTCTCTATTTTTAAAGGGAGTATATTTGTTTCACTTCATTTCACTGTAGGAGTAGACCTGGAATACTCAAAGGAAAAAAGAAGTCTCTCCTGTTCATGAGTTTCCAACAGAATTTTTTTCATAGCATGCATGGACTGTTGGAGATAATGTTTTATCTGATTTTATTAACTCTGGAAAAATAGTTTGTCCATTGCCTCAAACTGATATTTGCAGTTATTTATACTGTTAGGTTGTATAGACTCAGACATCAACTGAAAAAAGTCAGAGATGCAGTTCGTGAGAACTGCTTTAATGGATACTCAGGTAATCAAAATGTGTTAAATAGCAAATACTATGTCAAGATTCCTGAAGTATTTGCCATAGAACTCAGTATCCTCCAAAAGCTGAGCTTTTTCTTTAAGCAACAAGTCTAATATTTCCTCTTATATGCATGTAATGAATCATGTTTCTTCTATTTCTTTGACCAAATTAGAAAGAACAGAGTTAAAATATGCATTAAACTTCCCCTAGAACGGATTTTATTTACTAATATTGTTCTTGTTTGTATTTTTTCCCCTGATTTTCCTTTCAACCATTCATCATCATCTTAAAAAATAAAATAGTATACAAATTTATTTTACCATATTTCCCACCTCTAAGTTTCAAGTAAAAGGGTGTAAGGTAATCTGGAATCCAAGAGCACACTACAGAGAAGTACATATTATAATAAACTGTGTGAGTTCTAAAAGCCTGCATAGTATTTCTTGTCTACTACTTGGCCATGATATCTCCTAATCTTTTTATTATTAACAATGATATTGTTTAATATCCCTGTCACCTTCATGCTACTGAAAGACTATCTTCACAAAAATCTTGAAATGTTTTCTTGAGAATTATTCCAGTCTACACATTATTTTCTTTTTGCAAGTATAATCTAGGAAGGGGTATAAGTAGTGATCATTCCTGCAGGTCTACAGTCTCAGAACTTTTGGCATTGCTTCTTGGTGCTGGCAGCCTTGGTGACCTTGAGCAAGTTGAAGCACAGTCTTGGTCAGGGGCTGGCACTCACCCCCTGTGACAATGTCGCCAATCTGGAATCTCTGAAGCAAGGGGACAGTTGCACGGACATATTCTTGTGGTGCTTCTCAAAGCAGTTGTACTTTTAGATGTAGTGGAGGTAATCTCGGCGGATGACAATGGTCCTCTGCATCTTCATCTTGGTCACCACGCCAGACAGGATGTGCCCTCGGATAAATCAAATCAGATCAGTTCAGGGTTAGGTTGGGCACGAGCACTATAATTCAAGGTCTAAACTCAAGGTCCAAACCTAGGATGACAATTCAAATGGGTCATCAGAGCAGTAAATAGAAGTCCAAACCCCTAGAATCGACAAGCCCATCTGGCGTCAGCTGGCCAAGTGCCAGAAAATTAAGCTGCTAATAGCTATTTTAGAGCATGAGCACTGAATGAGAATATAGTTAGTGTAAACTGGGGTTCAAAAGAAAGGAAATGAGATACTATCCAATGCCTCAGCCTTGGGGGGATATTGAGGTCACAGTGGAGCAGCAACTGAGTCAAGAGTTTTTGACAAAAGACTTCTTTTAGACGCCCATCTGCCTAAAGTGAAACTCATCTCAGGGCCCTGGATCAAGCTGAAGCCACAGATGGAGGGAGGTTAAATGAAACAGCTGCAAGGGTGAAAGGCCTTTGGGGCTAGGAAGAGTGCCAGATATACCATCTTTTCCTTAAATGACCACAATCTACAACTATTAAATGTTTTGTGATATAATTATTTACTATAGTTTTATTTTCCCTTTCTTGATTTGAAAAACAGTGGACAAAAATTTTCAAAAACATGTTTACATACATCTATTAATAGAAAAGGATTTCATAGGCATTCCTTTTTCTGTATTGAACATAATGAAATTTGTAAACTATGGATTTCCAGAAGAGTTAAATGCATTCAGTGTCAAAATTTGTTCCTATGTCACCATTTCGTCACTAGTGATTTACTCTCATGATTAGCTAGGTAAAAGAATCATATTTTTTTATACAGGAATCTACTACCTCAAGAAAAATAATTGATTTGCCAAAGAAATTAATATTTATCTTTAAGTTAATATTTTTTAACTTCAAATGTCTATAATAATCTTGTATTTATTCTGTTGATATTAATTCCTATTAGTAAGGAAATATAATTGGTTTCCCATGACATGTATAACAGTTTTCCAGCTGAAGCCAACCCAATTTAATTCATAGCTCTTTGGTCCTAAGAAATATTAATTCTGTGCTGTGTATTCACTCACGGTATGATCAGACACCTACCAAGTCTCTAGCTGTAATTAATATATTACGTGGAGATTGATCCCATTAATTGAACGACTTTGAATAATGTATTTCAGGTTACTATGTGCAACATTCCTACATTTGAACCATTTATTTGTAATGCATAATATGTATAATTAAAAGGCTAAAAAAGAGATTACTACTGTCTCAAAAAATATAAATCCCTTCTAAAGCAATCTTCAATGTTCTGAGAAAATAGTTTCTCTATATTATAGTCTTGGTTTTTCATGCACTTTCTTATTTATGTGTAGTATCTGATGTAACATTTGTTTTCCTCTTTTGAATGAGAGGCATTTATTTATATATTGATTATTGACTATTTATTTTCTTCCATCTTGATAAGTCATCCCAGTTGGTCAGTATCACTTTATCTTTAGTGATTTTTAGAGTGCTTTAGCTCAAATTAAATCTGTTATTTCTTACTTCTTCCTAGAATGCCATTTATCTATCTCTCTTACTGATACTTTCTGTTACTAATGACTTCTCACAGTTACTCTCATCTTGAAATACATTTACATACATTTTACCTAATTTAATTATGGTAGTTGATGACAAAGGGCTTTTAAATAGATTAGCAATTTTTTAAATCTTCATATTTATGATTATATGTTGATATAAACTGACCAAAAATAAATGATATTATTATACCCACTCGAATTTGGTACTAAAGGCTTTCATGAAGGTGTTCCATTGCTATGGCCTCAAAGTGGTTAGCATTTTTCATTCTGCAGTAATTAATTAGGGTGACAAGCAATCATCTTAAGATATCAGGAAACTAACCATACAATCAATTAAGCAAATATTCATTAGGTATTTGAAGTGCTTTCTACCAATCAAGTTGATATAAATAATTGAGTAAAACTGCTAGACCATTTGATACATACCTTTTATTTATTTATTTAACATATATTAAAGCAACAACTTTATGCCAGGACTAAACTAGGCACTTATTGTAGAATATAAAGATAGATATGACACAGTGCTATTCCTCAAGTTAACTCAGCTTAAATAATAAAGACACGGCATGTGTTCAAAAGAAGAAGAATCAAAATAAAAAGGAGAGGGAGAGGCAGGAGAAGGAGAAAAAGAAATGAGAAAAAAATGAAATTAATAGATAATACAGAATAAATTCTGACAACTTGATTGCTTAGTAATGGAATTTGACCAATTTTTGCCAGTCAAATTATGTTTTTATCGGTAGACCAGTCACTCGCTTGCAATAAAAGTTGTGAATCTAAACCAATTAAACAGGATGTATGTATAAATATAACCCTAATATTCTACAAGACATAATTTCAAAGCAAAAACATGATTATTTAAAATAATGTACTTTTAGGTCCTTTTATTTTCTTTGAGCTAAAAGTAATCATGAAATAGAAATATATTATGGAAAAAATTTAAAAACATCTAAAAATTACATCCAATTGGCTATAGTTTTCACTAATGCCTGAAGCTACAAAGCCTAAGGCTTCTCTTTTTCTCATTTGTTATCATGCACAGTGAGCATTCAGAAGCCAAAGGAGAGTCTGTTGTCAATCCGTTGACCGACCTCTTTTTCCTCTTTTGTTTAAGGAGATATAAAACACTGGAAAATATTGGTCCTTTAATATTTTTTGCAGATTCAACTACAGACAGCTCATCTAGATTTTGACAAGCTTCCTCTGTAACAAGAAACTACCTTTTTGTTTGTTTTCAGCTACAGGTCTTCATGTTTTTCATGCCTATAGAAAAGCACCTCTAGTAGCACTCATGAATAGGACAGTAATTAAAGTCTATTTTTTACTTATAGCTCAAAAGAAAAGGTTGTCATTTGTCTTTAGCTTCTTCAGCACAATATATCATCCTTAAACCCGCCATTATTTTCATTTAATATCTCTAGCAAAACACCCTTGAATAGGACGTTATGAAAACACATATTCGAATAATGAGGTTTCAGATGTTGAAAATTTGAAAGAAAAGCGGAAAGGTTTGGAAATTTATTTATTTATTTGTTTGTTTGTTTGTTTATTAAGTTTATTGGGGTAACATTGGTTAATACAATTATATAATTTTTAGTTGTACATTATAATTGACATCTGTATATTCTATTATGTGATTACCACCCAGAGTCCAGTTTCCTTCAGCTACCATATATTTGATCCCTTTTATCTACTTCACACCCCCCAACTCTCCAAATATTTGAACTGTTTTACCCTATCTTTTCTCTCTTCCCCCCACCCCCTACTCTCTGGTAACCCCTAGTCCATTGCCCATGTCCATGAGTCTGTTCGTCTGGTTCATTTGTTTCTTTTCGTTTTATATCCCACATATAAGTGATATCATGAGATTTTCAACTTTTTCTGTCTGGCTTACTTTGCATAGCATGATTATCTCGAGGTCCATCCATGTTGTCGCAAATGGCAGTATATCATCTCTTCTTATGGCTAATATACCATTGTATAGATGCACCACAGCTTCTTTAGCAATCATATGTCGTAGGACACTTCGGTTGGTTCCATGTCATGGCCACTGTGAATAATGCTGCTACGAACATCGGTGTGCAAATATTTTTCGGATATGGATTTTCAAGTTTTGAGGGTAAATATCCAATAAAGGGATTGCTGGGTCAATTCTTAGTTTTTTGAGGAACCTCCATACTGTTTCGCATAGTCACTGCACCAATTTGCAGTCCCACCAGCAGTATATGAGGGTTCCTTTTTCTCTACATCCTCTCCAACATTTGTTATTACTTATTCTGTTGATTATAGCTATTCTAACAGGTGCAGCATCTCATTGTGATTTTGATTTGCATTTTCCTAATAGCTATTGATGTTGAGAATCTTTTCATATATTTGTTGGCCATTTGTATGTCCTCTAGGGAGAAGTGCCTGTTCAGGTCCTCTGCCCATTTTTTGATTGGATCGTTAGTTTTTTTGTTATTGAGTCATATGAGTTCTTTGTATATTTTGGATATGAGGCCCTTATCAGAGGTGTTGCTTGCAAATATATTTTCCCATTCTGATGGTTGTCTCTTAACCTTGCTGATGATTTCTTTTATTTAGCAGAATCTTTTGAGTTTGATGTAGTCCCATTCATTTATTTTTGCTTTTACTTCCCTTGCCTTTGAGGTCAAATTCATAAAATCCCCTTTAAGTCCAAGGTCCTTGAGTTTAGTTCCTATGTTTTCTTCTATGCATTTTATTGTTTCAGGTCTCATATTCAGGTCCTTAATCCATTTTGAGTTTATTTTGGTGTGTGGTGATAGACAACAGTCTAGTTTCTTTCTTTTGCAGGTGGCCTTCCAATATTCCCAGGACCATTTATTAAAGAGGCTTTCCTCTCTTCACTGTATGTTTTTGGCTTTTTTGTCGAAAATCATTTGCCCATATAAATATGGGTTTATTTCTGGACTCTCGATTCTGTTCCACTGGTCCACGTGTCTGTTTTGCTGCTAATATGTTTTAATTACTGTCGCTTTGTAGTATAACTTCTGGTTGGGTAGACTGATGCCTCAGCCTCATTCTTTTTTCTCAGAATGTCTTTGGCATTAAAAAACGATGATGGGATTTTGATGGGGATTGCATTAAATCTGTATAATGCTTTAGGTAACATGGTCATTTTAACTATGTTGATTCTTCCAATCTAAGAACACGGAATATCTTTCCATTTCTTTGTATCTTCTTCAGTTTCTTTTAATAGGGTCTTGTAGTTTTTATTATATAGGTCCTTCACATGTTTCATTAAACTTAGTTCTAGGTATTTTGTTCTTTTTGTTGCAATTGCAAAAAAAAATATTTTTTCCTCTTCTTTTTCTGATGCTTCATTATTAGAGTATAGGAATGCTATGGATTTCTGAACATTTATTTTGTATCCAGAGACTTTACTGTATTTGCTTACTTCTATTTCTGTTCCTGTGGAGTCTTTAGAGTTTTCTATATAGAGAATCATGTCATCTGCAAATAGTGGCAGTTCGACTTCTTTATTTCCTATTTGGATGCCTTTTATATCTTTCTCTTGCCTGATAGCACTTACTAGGACCTCCAGTGTTATACTGAATAAGAATGGTGATAGTGGACAGCCTTGCCTTGTTCCTTATCTTAGATGGAAGGTTTTCAGTTTTTCACCATTATGTATAATGTTGGCTGAGGGTTTGTCATATATGGCCTTTATTATGTTAAGATACTTCTATACCGATTTTGTTAAGTGTTTTGATCTTAAATGGATGCTGTATCTTGTTGAAGACTTTTTCTGCATCTATTGATATGATCATGATCATATGATTCTTATTTTTTAATTTGTTTGTGTGGTGTATCACATTAATCGATTGGCATACGTTGAACCATCCCTGTGTCCCTGAGATAAAGCCTACTTGATCATGGTGTATAATCTTTTTAATATGTTGCTGTATTTGGTTCACTAGTATCTCATTTAGGATTTTTGCATCTGTGTTCATGAGAGATTTTGATCTATATTTTTTGTGTGTGTCATCTTTATCAGGTTTCGGTATCAGAGTAATATTCACCTCATAAAATGAATTGGGAAGTATTGCCTCCTCTTCGATTTTTTGAAAGAGTTTAAGGAGAATAGATATTAAATCTCATCGGAATGTTTGGTAGAATTCACTGGTAAAGCCATCTGGCCCCAGGCTTTTACTTTTTCATAGATTTTTGATGATTGTTTTAATTTCCATACTACTGATCAGTCTGTTTAGATTTTCCATATCTTCTTGATTCAGTCTAGGAAGATTGTATTTTTTCTAAGTACTATTTTATTTCTTCTAGGTTATTAAATTTGGTGTCATATACTTTTTCATAGTATTCTTGCATGATTCTTTGTATTTCGATGGTATCTACTGTGACTTCTTTTCTTTCGGTCCTGATTTTCTTTCTTTGTGTCTTTTTTTTTTTTCTTTAGTGAGTCTCGC
>NW_006441071.1:9316376-9473020 GCF_000325575.1 Pteropus alecto
CCTAGTTATTCTTCAGTAGCATGTTGTTTAATCTCCATGTATTTGTGGTTCTTCCTGATTTCTTTTTGCAGTTGATCTCTAGTTTCAAAGCATTATGATCAGAGAATATGTTTGGTATGATTTCAACCCTCATATTTGTTGAGGCTATTTCTATGTCCCAGTATATAGTCGATTCTTGAGAATGTTCCATGTGCATTGGGGAAGGATGTATAAGCAGCTTTTTGGGATGAAAGGCTCTGTAAATGTCAATTATGTCCAGTTGGTCTAATGTGTCATTTAAGGATGTTATTTCCTTATTGATTTTCTGTTTGGATGATTTGTCCATATCTGACAGTGGGGTATTTAGATGCTCTACTATGATAGTGTTTTGTTCTATTTCTCCCTTTAGTTGTGTTAGTAATTGCTTTACATATTTTGGGACTCCTTAATTAGGAGCATAGATATTAATAAATGTTATGTCTTCTTGGGGCAAGATTCCCTTTATCATCATGAAGTGTTCCTCAGTATCTTTCTTTACATTTTTCATTTCGAAGTCTATTTCGTCTAATATTAGTACCGCTACTCCCGCTTTTCTCTGAGTTCCGTTTGCTTGAAATATGATGTTCCACCCTTTCACTTTGAGTCTATATTTGTGTTTGGAACTGAGATGTGTCTCTTGGAGGCAGCATATGTTTGGGTGTTGTTTTTTGATCCATTCTACAACCTTGTGCTTTTTATTGGTGAGTTCAGTCCATTTCTATTTAAAGTGATTATTGAAATATAAGGTCTTTTTGTAGCCATTTTATCTTTTGCTTTCTGGTAGCTTGGTGTTTCCATTGCTTCCTTGTCCTTGTGTTTCTGTTTTCTTTATTTTGGTTGGCTTTTGTGGGTTTTGCTTCTGGTTCTTCTTGTTTTATGTTATATACTTCAGTTCTGAATCTTTGGTGTATGTTTACCATTATGAATATGTAAAGGATAGTTATATAGATACGGTCATCCATTTTCTTCTACACGTGCCTTATCTCCTTTCTCCTTTGTGAATTTGGATCTTTAAATCCTCCGCTTTTCAGTTATTGTTGTCTCAATTTGTCCCTATGTTTTGTTTTGTTTTGTTATTTTGTTTTAGATAAGCTGACACCTTAGAGTATCTCCTGTAGTGCAGGCCTTGTAATGGAGAATTCCCTCAATTTTTGTAGATCTAGAAAGATCTTAATTTCTCCATCATATCTGAAGGAGCGCTTAGCTGGATACATTATTCTAGGCTGGTAGTTCCTTTTACTTAATAGTTTAAATATTTGATTCCATTTCTTTCTGGCTTGTAAGGTTTGTCCTGAGAAGTCCAATAATAATCTAATGGGTTTTCCTTTATCAATGACCGTCTTCTTTTCCCTGGCTGCCCTGAGAATTCTGTCTTTGTCAAAAGATAACTTTAATATAATGTGTCTTGGTGAAGACCTTTTTTGGGTTGAGATAATTGGGTGTTCTGTTGACGTCTTAAATTCCAAGCTCCAGCTCATTCCTAAGATTTGGGAAATTCTTGTCCACTATTTGTCCAATGTAATACTTGCTAGTCCCTGCTCCTTTTCCTCACTTTCGATAATGCCCATTATTCTTATGTTTCCTCTCCTGATGGTATCAGGTAGTTCTTGTATTTCTTTTTCATTATTTTTCATTTTTCGGTTTCTCTCTTCTTCTTTCTGATTTATTTCTAGATTTCTGTCTTCGATATCACTGATCCCTTCCTCCATTTGGTCGACTCTATTTCCCAAGCTTGCTATTTCGTTTTTCAACTCTTGCAGTGTGTTCTTCATCTCCAGAAGTTCTATTTGGTTCCTTTTGAGGATTTCAATCTCCTTGCTCTGCTCATCTAGTTGTTTCTTCAGTTCCTGAAATTGTTGATTTGAGTTGTTTTGGATCTCATTGAGTTTTTCAGAAGTACCATCCTGAATTCTCTGTCATTTAAGTCACTTATTTCTATATCTGTAAGTTTATTTTCTGGAAATTTTTCTTTTTCTTTCTGAGATGCATTGTCACCTCGGTTGTTCAGTGTTTAATGGACTGTTTCTCTGCCTGGGCATTAATGGAAGTGTATTCTGTTGTTTTTCCAGAAAGAAGAATTATTATATAAAGGTCTCTCTTTAGCCTGCTGCAAAGTAGGCGCTTTTCTTTTGATTTCCAGTCTAAGCCTCTTGAATCTTTGCTTTATATAAAGCCTAAATGTCTTTTTTATTTTCTTGTTGATATTTAATCACAATTATATCCAAGAGGCATCTAAGCCTCTTGGATCCTTGCTTTATATAAAGCCTAAATGTCTTTTTTTACTTTCTTGTTGATATTTAATCACACTTACTACTCTGTTTCAGTCCCTGTCAGTGTTAGCAACAGTTTTGGTAGTGTAGAAATTTATTTTTTTTTACCAATAATTTTGCTGGGAGTCTTTAAGTAATTTGACTTTTCTATAATGTTCTACCAGTTTGATCAAAAGAAAGATATCTTTCAAAATTAAAGTAACATCAGTGTGAAAAAAAATACTAAAACCTTTTTTTAAAACCCTAGCATAGTTTTATTTAGTGTTTGGACATTAATATCTAAATTGAATCAATGTCTAAAAATACTTTTGTAGTACCTTTTTTAAATATCCACTGTGCTATAATCTGATTTAGAACGTAGTGCCAGCGGCACAACATATTAAGGACGGAATTCTTAACAAAGAATAGACACCTAAGCCTATATGCTATTTGAATTCATCTTCTGAATATGGTACAGCAAGAAATTTTACATAAGATTAATTCATTACATTCATTCTGAACATTATTCAGGAGGCTTTGATGAACACTAAATAAACAGGAAATTAGCAGCTTTGTTTAATGACTCTTTGTTATTGTCTGAGGGTACTTTTTTGATGTACTTTGCACTTGAATGGAGCAATTTTTGCATGAAAGAAAATAGTCTTCAGGATAAACACACAGATGTTTTGATCAAAGTTATGTGCTCTTAATGCATTTGTTTCTTTGGCAAGGAAAAACTATATGTAAGAAAGTAACATCCTGAAGTTTTAGAATTACTTATGTTTGTTTTTTATCACATCATAACAATCTCTGGCTATTTGTTTAGTATATATTAGGGTCAGAAACACAAATTATGAGGCAATCCCTATCTCTGATGGAGAAGCTTATATTATACTTGGTGAGGAATATCCTATATGGAACAATTTGAATGAAAAGAGACATCGTCTAAGAATTCACTTGTCTTTAAGGAAAGCCAATTGGTTGTCCAGAAGGTTCTACAGAGAATGGCATTGTTTTGGCCAAGTCATCATAGGACAAATCTTGGCCCTCAAATTTGCGGTCCAGACATTTTGTCAGGCTGTCCATCAGTTATGCATAGATTAATATTAAGCAAATTCACAGAGACTAGAATATAAAGCCAACACTTTAATTTATTAATTTAAAATGAGAAATATAACTAGAAGGAAAACATCCCTGGCTACCTGTGAAGAAAACTGCAACTTGGAGTTTTCTGTGTGTGCATAGAATTAAAACAAGAGGAATTAAATGATCTGAATGGCTCCTGAACCAAATATGCTTTCTGTGTACATACCATGATTATCTTCATCCACTAACAGTTATTAACTACCTGCCAATGTGAACTATAGGTTGCTTAATACAGGCTGAAACAGTTGCCCTTGTTCTTTAGAGCTATGAAAAACACATAGAAGTTAGTACTGAAGTAAAGAACTATTCAAGCAGCCTCTCTACCATTGTTACCTGGTTAGACACCAAGGTCAATGTGCAACAATTCAGACCATACTCCCCATGAAAAGTATATGATTCACAGTTTCTAGTTAGGATTTCAAACATTCATAGAGTGACATCCTTCTCTAAGTACCAGAGCACATGGACAAGGGGTTCTGCCCTTGAAAAACAATACATGTGTTATTCTCATGTCTGTATGACCAACATCCTCACATTCTTTCCAGAAAAATATCAAAGCCAAATGTTTATTAAAAAGTACATCAAAATTCTGACTTAGCTTTTCTAATAAAGAAGTTACAGAGGTTATATCTTTACATTTCTCCTGTGATAATGAAAGTCACAGAAAATGTATATGACCATAACATTTGGTCAGAATAATTTATTATTTTACTTTATGTTAAATTTCTAGGGCCTCTATATGGACTGTTTAATTTAAAATAAATGCCACATTTAAAAAAAAAAAAACTATTCTAGGGAAGACTAAGAAGACAGTAGAAAAATATCTTAACTAAATATAACAAGTAAAAAAATGAGTTTGTTGCTATTGTAGCCTGTTTACCTATTTAAAAAAAAATACATAGTTAAGGAGTAATTTCTGTGATTATAAAATTAAAAACCCTAATGATGGATTCCAAAATTGCCTTTCATTCTGTTCTTTCTTCTAAATCTAATTTTCTGGTATTAATATTCAGAGTTTATACTTCACCAAAAAGATTCCAATTATGAGGGAATGATCAGATTGGTGATGAGTAATTCAACTGGGGATGAAATCCTGCAGGTAATGTAACATGAAACACGATCAGGAATGACAATGACTTTGTAAGGCTTTTTCAGACTGCTTATTTGAGTCTAAAATAGCAAAGCTAATACAGAATTTCAGGCAGAAACCAAATTTTTAGTCGATGTAATTTTATAATTCAAGGAATATTAATAAAGTCTAGGAACTACAATTGACTATAAGATGAGCATATATTGAAAGCGTATAGACTGGATATTGTTTTTGAAACAGATGTCTTTTACTATTAAGCTGAAAGAAAATTACTTCTAAGTTCCCAATTACTCTGCCTTCACAAGGGTTTCTTTTAAAATTATTATAACTACCTTTTGACCCATATTGGAGGCATCTAATGTTTATTTCTCACTTAATATAATTTACTTATCCTAAGTACCTTCAAGAATCTGTTTTCTCCACAATTCTGAACAAAGCAAAATGATTGGATTAAACATATATATGATGATGGTGGTGAAAGCTAATATATTTTGAATGCTTTCTGGTGCTAGTCAGTGTACTCAGAGATTTACATGGCAAAGATTTATATATCATTGTGCTCAGAGATTTGCATAGTCTCTTATATCTACCTATTAGAAAGGTACCATGTTTAGATACATTTTACAGAGTAAAAAGAGGTACAGAGAGATGAAGAAACGTGTATAGGAGGAGAGTTCAAGCAAGGTAGCAACATAGGAGGCTCCTGAAGTCCCCTCTTCCCAGGGACATACCAAATGTATAGCTACATATGGAAACATTCCCTCTGGAAGAAATCCAGAAACTAGATGAGCACCGCCTAAACATTGGGCAAATGAGAAAATACCCAAATCAAAATGTGTAGGAAAGACTGAGACGCACTCTTGCCATTAAGCCCACAGCCAGCACAGTTCCATACATTCGGGATGCCCGAAACACCTTGCTCTGAAAGCCAATAAGGGACCCACGAGATTATAGCACACAAAGGAGCAGTTGTTAACAGATGCATGAGCACTTACTATAGCAATCCCCGCAGGTCTGAGCACAGGATTATCACTTGCACTTAACAGAAACTTATTTTATTAGTTCCATCAATGTGCTTTGTGTTTCGTAATTTGTATATGAGCAATATCAATTGTAGGTTCCTAAAGTAAGGTACAACTGTCTGTTTTTTCAGAAACTATTATGAAATTTTTACCTTGAGGTAAGCTTTTAATAATTTTTTTAAAAAATTAATGAAACTTAAATCAAAGTATACATTATGAGCATGTACACTTATTGTCTCAACACTTATCAAGTTAAGCACTTCTGTGGGCCAGGCACTCTTAGGAGCCTAGACTAGTTTGGTCACAGCTCTAATCTGTTGAAATGAACAACTTTGAGGATTGAAGGGACTTTGAAATATTCCATTTCATCAACATTTCTTCTTCACCATTAGATGCTCAGGTACTTAATATGTACCATTTATTTTAAAAGACACAGATGACAAATACATTTATATTTTATAATTATCTTATCTATCATAATTATTGTCTAGCCACATCAACAAATTAGTGTTTTTTTTCTTTAATTGTGTTGTTTTTGACATATGATGACATATAAGAAAATAGTTGTAAATATTAGATTTGGAAGGTTCCATCAACTGTACGCTGTTAAGAAATCAAGTGATATATTCAACATTACACAATATGTTAGTCAGCTGGACTCAAGTCTTGGATATTTTTTACATTTCCAGACTAGTGCTTTTTTTAGTATGTGACAAGTTCTGCCCTGCCCCCCCTCAACATATGTCCATCTATAATTGCATTGCAGAAGTTTATGCATATCTCCTGGTTTCCAAGTAGCCCATACAGAACCAAAACTCTCTTTTTAACTTTCTCCAAATAATCCAATGGGATACTTCAGTTTCTGCCAGCTCATATTCCTTACTCTCCTCTAATGAAGCCATGTTCTTCCTATCTTTACTCCATCCTCTCCCCTTCTCATGCACCTGTTCACATTCTCACATATACACATACCCCTAAATTGCCTTCTTTCTGTCTTTGTGCTACTATATATCCACTATTTCAAGCTCTTATTCTAACTTGCCTACCAAGCCTTTAGTATTATTTCAGCCCCAATTGATCTTTCTCTTCTGATTATCTGTATATTGTATATTATCCCTCTTTCAGAAAATAGAAAACAGTCAGTTTGAAGCAGGGTGTGCTAATCTTGCCTTCTCAGATATACTTTACACATTGCTAGCCAGAAGTATGCTCTTTTTTTGTATCCCTCCCCAAGAACTCATATATTTAATAAATGCTTGAAGGGCACCATGTTGCACTGATACTTATTCTTGCTTTTATGAAAGAATAATATTGAAAATTCACTTTAGGTCACTTTTGCTTTCTTAACATTAAACTTTTTAATAACATAAGAATTCCATTTAGAAATAACAAAGTACATGTCCCCACTCAATGAAAGGGTCAGGAATTGAATTTCTACATATAATTCATTTGACGTATGGTAGTTTGGGTTTAATTTGGCCAACTATCTCACTGCAACTACCCCTCCAAAAAAAAATCCCTTCTTCTGTACAAATATATTTCCATATTTCCATCTCAGTGTAAGCACAGCTGTGAACCAATTACTTCAAAGTTCAAGAGCTGGTTGTTTCTATCCTTAGTATTGCTAAAAAATGTTGAATGTCATCCTAGAGAGAGACTCCCAGCCTTAATACAAAGAATTTTTTTCTTATTTCTTATTTTCTTATTTTGTTTTTATATCCAACACAAATAAGACAGACTTTCTTTTCTTTACAATAGCATTTATTTTCTATATTTAGTACAGAGTGATCATAGGTATCTGTTCTGCATACTCATTTGAATATACTAGGTGTTTTTTTGTTTGTTTTAGTAATCGATAACAAGTAGATAAAAGAACTCACTATGTGGCATATAGATCAATCTGTTTATCTGAGGAATAAATACTTCCTCAAGCCATCTGTATTGAGTGAGTATGTGTAAATATGAAAAACAAACCTGTATGCTTTACCTGGTCATTCTGTAATTAATTACACTCTGACCCTTTCCTCATCTGCTCAATTGTCTTTCATCATCTCAGAGAAAGAAAAGCAAATAAATGACTGATACAGAATTATATTTCAAACGTCCACCCTCTAACCAGTTGGTGTTTTTAGCATGAACTTATCTTCTCCATATTGTTCTCTCATTTTCCGTATTAGACGTCCTGATCCCTACATGTGAGCAGACTAGCTGTCATGCAAACGCCATAGAGAGAGAACAAATATGTAATTAGCATAGCCTTTTATCTGCTCCTTTGGTAGGAAAAACAAGAAGGGAGTTGTTCTCTAGGCAACAACTAAAGGTCGTATTAATTTTCCTTAAACTTTCCCCCTGACTTCCCCAGGAGTTGCTAAGAGGTTGTTGGGCTTATCAAAATGAACTAATTATTATGCATGTCTAACTTGATGGATGGTCTCCTAAACACTAACACAACCCCTATTGTGCATGCCCCTCTTCTGCTGTGTCACTGCACCTACTTATCTGAGATGATTTCTTTCAGTGACTGACAGTAATATGAAAGAGGTGGAACGTAGAGAACAAGAAGAGAATTCTATTCTGTGAATGTTATCCATATGTGTTAGATAGCCATGGTTATTTGATTCAGTTTAAGAATCTGAGCAAGACAATGTCTTGTCATTCCTGATTTGTAAAACATACTTCTTTTATTGATCAGAGATCAATCCATAGTTATTTGCTCTCCCGAGAGACTTTATGTATTCTGTTCTGACAGCACTCCCTTTTAAGGACTTCTTCAGACAAAGCACGTGCTCTACTTCTCCAGTCTCAACTGATGGGATTAGACAGGCATTGAATCCAAGGAAATAAATCTGTACATGGTCCTGCCAGTGATGTATGACCTATGAATTAAAATGCTGAGGTGAAAGGGGTTTTTAAGTAATTTGTACTGGGGAGGATAAATTTGAGTAGGAAAATAAATGAGAAGATACGAAGTAAGGCTAAGAGAATATTACATTCATACATGTTGGAAATAGTGAACAGGGTCCTGAGTGTTTTGTGCCCTAAAAATAAAAAAAAAAAAAAAAAAAAAAAAAGGCAATCATATTACTATTTAAGAAATCTTGAATTAGAAAATAGAAAACTCAGTCAGTTAGAAGCAGGGTAGAAGAAGGCAAGATATATCAAGACTGCTATAAAGCACAGAGCCTGAGAGATGATAGTAAACCTAAGCCAAATGCAAACTAGTTATAAGGGAGTAGCAACTATATGGAAGCTGGTGTTGTGAGGACAGGACCGGAACACATGTGAAGATATATCATGTGGCCATGAGAGAGATAAAAAGAGCATTTTGTCCATGGAGCTGTCTCAGGTGTGACAATATTCAGCCCAAATCCTGGTCTTCATGTTTTCTTAAACTGTTATCTTAACTAGCTTGGCCCGGTTATCTATTCCATGCAACCAAATGGTCCAATGTATTTCATTCACAAAGACTTATTTAGAACCTAATACAGGCAAAACATTCCATTAATCGCTCCAAGGAAATCAAAGATTTCATTTTAAAGTGCCTCTCCCCTCCAAAAACGCTCCTGTGCGAGATTTTCTATAAATCAATATTACTAGAAATTTCCCATGTCGCTTGAAAAAAATGAATTTGTATTTTTCAAAATTCAGGTTATGGATAATTGTACTTTTTCCCCTAAGCAAAAATTTAATGACTTTTCCCTCCCTAGAAATCAATATCATACATGAGTTTGGTTCCATTTAAATGTATTGATTATACTAGGGTAAAATTAATTTCTTGTCAAAATTTAATAAAAATAGATCAGTTTGTATTATTAATAGCCTCATCATACATTTATATAATTAAAGAGTAAAGATGTACTGACCAGATTTTTAATAATATTATATTGTATTTACTATTTGAATATTAGTTTTCATATTGAATACATGTTTTCTCCTTAATATGGCCATACATTAAAACTGCTTGATGTGAAGTCATTAATGCAATAACATGTGTACAATATAAATCATCAAATGTTACTGTACTTGATTTCGTTGAAAAAAAATTAAATGTTAGAGCAAGTGAGGAGTAAAACTATAGATATGTAAAATATATTTATTTTTATATGGCTACTATTAAGAGTTCCTCTTAGAAATGGAATTTTTTAAAGGGAAATAGGGGATAGAAGGTACACAGTGAGCAAGAGTTTGGAAAGAGACTATAAGAAAACTTATCTACATAAGGAATGAACATGTATTTTGAGTGTCAAGAACTCAAGAAAGAGAGAAAGAAAAGAAAGTAAAGAAGCAAGTCAGATAACATGGCAGGATCTGGAGTTTGAGGCCAGGAAATCTGATGTCCATTTGTAGGTCGTTTGTGTTTCTGTGATATAAACCTATTTCATCATCCTAAATTTTCAGTAAAATCTACTTGGTACATAAACGCTCTTTGTGAGAATTGGTGGGAAAATGAAGGAAAAGCCACCTTCCTTTTACTCATAACTTTAAGCTCTGGAAAGGTAGGGTCCTGGGGATGTCTCAGTGAGGGGATTGTTTTATACAGAACATGAATGAATGGATTCGAATTTTAATTGATAGAAATTTAATTGATAGCCCATTTGTTTTAATACAGCTTTAGCCTGAAATATGAAGTTGTTTCTGAAGACACAATAGCTACCAAGCCTCTAAATCATAGTGAGATACTGGACATTTATCCAGTTTGTTAAAGAAATTGTGTAATTCGTATCATAGTGCATACTCCTTCTTGTTCCATTCTTGCTCATTCTCTAATGAAAGACAGAAAGATTTTTTTTTTTTTTAAGTTAGATAACAAAAAGGCTGTGGGGTTGGACTGAGGGAAGTTCTCTTAAATTACCCTACTTTTTGGGCCGTGTTTATCCAGCCAGGGAATAGTAACAATTATATTAAACTTATTTTAGTTAAAACTCAATGTTAACATCCAAAATGTTTTTTAAGTATATAAGACATGGAATGTATTCTCTCCTAGCATTAATAAATTTTTAAAAATCATGGATATGAAAAGATGAGTTGAGGAAATATACACTTTCATCAATGAATGAATCTTTAGGGAATAAAACTTTTTCTTGACACGGGTAAAGAGTAAGTAGCTATCTACATTACCCTGCCACTGTAATTCCAACTGGGACAACTCTTACCTGTTGTTATGAGGTTTTTCTGAGAGATTTTTCTTGCACAATTGGGGGATGTTTTAAGAAGAGAATAGTTGGATTTTCCCAAAATTATTCTGTTCATTATTACCTGAAGGATGGTCTCAGAACACAAAAAGAGGAAGAAAAGCTGTTGTCCTCATAGTGTTAACTTTTACCCATCTTCAACCCTGATCCCCCATCACTTTAGCCAAAGTGATGAAAAATAAAATTTGAACAACTTTGCTCATAATTTTCCTGGTATTTTAATATGAGAACATATTAAAATAAGTTTTCATATTAAATAGACAGGTATAAAACCAGACATGTTCTGTTATTTGGAACACAAAACAGAAATTTAGTTTTAAGAAGTATACTTAGAATATGGAATGAAAAAAATTTTTTTTACATTAAAATACATTATGCTGGCTGTCCCCTGAAGAACCTGATGAAAAGCAGCAGATGTAAAATATATCTAAGAATGGATCACATAAGTGGAACATCTTCATTTTTCCCATCTTAATAAAGAAGACGTTAGCATGTATGATTTTACATCCCCTCTTTGGTCGCATCCCACTCTCTTTAAAATTTCATCATTCGACCTATTTATAATTAGCTCTAGTAAATAGAATACTAAAATTAACTTTTAAAAACTCAACAATGTTTTTTTTTCTAATTTCTTCATTTTTAATTGTTCATGTTGGAATCACATTTACTTAATCTAAAATCCATACACTTTTGAAAAATATTGAGTAAGATCACCAAAATTAGCATTATTTTGACTCAACATATACTACAATTGCTATTTTATACTAGCAAACGTTCTACACTATTAAAAAACTTATTTGAAATATAATAGTTGGAGAAAACTAAGAGTTCTCTTGGACTCTACTCTTGAATTACAAAACCACATGAATTTCTGCTACTACTATTATTATTATTATTAATATATAAGTTTTTTTTTTACTTTCTGGCTTGTCTTAAAGTAAATCTCTTACAGTAGAAACTAAGAATAAACAGAAGATACTATTGCTATCATGGGTATGGTTATTTCAAAGTGATTTCTTTTATATTCTGAGCTTTGATATATATATGAATATAATTCTTTCACATTTCTATGAAAACATTCATAGATTGACTATTTAGTTTCTTGGGTTTTTCTACATGCGTACACAGACACACACACACGCACACACTTTTTTTTTTTTTAATGAGAAAAAGTAAGATGGGAAAAGAAAAACTTACTGGAGAAAAGTCAAATAACGGTTTCCATTATGGTTACTTTAGATTCTAAGGCAAGCACATTTAACACTGATTATCAAGAAAAATACACCAGAATAGGAAATATTTCTAAAGAAGTAGCAGTATTGAAGGACTCCGCTACAGGCAGATTTAATTTACATTCTTACTGTTTACACGTGGGACTTCTTTTTTAATCTTTTTGCTTCTATTCAATATAAATGAGTCCGTGCCAAATGTTTAATAATTTACCATGAATTCAGTAAATGGTAGCATTTTCTGCCAGGGATTCTGTGTAAGATTATTCATACTAAACTGTAGAATAGCTTCATGCTTTGAAATAAATTGACCTCTTCAGTAAACACAGGTCCAATCCCTTTCACTTTGTCTATTTAGTTTTGTGACTTATTCTTGAAGCCATGTATCCAACCTAATAGTGACTAACTCGCTCCTATTTGGTAACAGACCTTGATGCAAAGGTAATTAATTAGCCTCTGGAACAAGAGAAGGCTGTCTCTGAGCTACTCATGGCTATTAACTCCTTCTAAACCAAAGGCCTAATGTCTTTATGTCTTTTTACAACAGAACAGTATCTTTGAGTAAGTCATTTATGAAAAAATATTTATCTTTTGAGATGTTTGCATGTTTTACTTTTAGCTTCTCTTACTTTATCCTCCTGCTATTTATTTTCTAATTTATTTTGGGATTCATTTTGTCTTTATCTTACTATCTCACTTTTTTTTGGTATTCCAATGTTTTCATGTTTTTCCTTTTAATTAAACTTTGCTTTGTAATAATTTATATCCTCTTTATTGGCTTTCTTAACTTAGAAGATAAAGGTCTAAATATATTTTTTTCTAATCTTGATTTTCTTCCCTACTTATAGGAAAATTACTTAAGCTCCCTGAATTTCAGTTTCCTAATTGATAAAATGAGCATAAAGTTAGAGCTATATGCATGACAATTTTTACTATTTTAAAATTTTAAAGGGTATTTATTTTATTCTCTAACTATTCTAAAGAATGTTCACCCAATGCATAAGTAATTTTAGAATTACATAACTTCACCCATTCTCTGTTATCCAAATTAAGTATTATTATTGTCAATAAATGGATACTTGCAGTAAAAAAGATCATGTTATTCAAAGCTAAAAGATACAGCTTCCTGAATAGGCTCCTCTTTTTCCCTTCATTAGGACACACTCTCTCTATGCTTCGTTTTCCTCAGCCCTAATAATTACGTTAGAGTTATTGTAAGTTTCACTTAAGAAAGTGTGTATGAAATTGCTAAAGTGAAATCAAATGTCTTCATGATCATCAATATAATTAATACTAAAAAAGTAGATTTAGACAGGATAAGAGGAGTGCAACGGTTCATGAACTGGTTTCAGATATCAATACTGGTTAAAAACGTTAAAACAATTCTTAGCAGTGTTGATGGTTAAAATGAAAGCACAGAATTTGGAGTTAAATGACCTGGTCTGAATCAGATGTAATTTATTAGCATTGAACATGTTACTTAACATCTTTGAGTCTCGATTTTTCGGCCTTTAAAGTTAAGATAATTATAATTCCATCTACCTCACATGGTTGTTTCAAGAATTAAATGATAAATAAAAAAAAATCTGGTTAAACTGTAAATTTCAGTGTAATTTGAAAGCATTGTTCTTATTGATTTGACAAATGTGGAAGGTTTTCTCCTCTTTTTTTAAATAAAACAGATTATCATTTTTCATTTTGTTAATGCACAGAATAATCATTTGAATGGTATAATTAGGAAAATCTTACTCAAATCTTGATCTACATGTACAGCTTCACAAGTATGATGCATTCAGATATATCTTAATTAAATGTTCAAAAAAATACAGTAAAGAGTAACAAAAATTTGAGTGACTCTTTCATACTAGCTTAGTAATTTGTTGTCTTGGAAGGGTAGTTTTTCCATTAAAAACACTAACATAATAGAAATTGTTAAAAATTACTCAATTCAAGTAACTATACACAGAAATACTATAGAATAATATGTTAAATATAGATGCTGTTTCAGCTAAGTCTTCACACTTTCTAAATGACTCATTCTTACATATTATTGTGGCTGTATATATTCAAATTGCTACCTCAACAAAGTTATAAATTATTAGAGTTTATAGACCCTTGAAATCTCTACAAAATAATTGAAACCATAAATGCAAAATTTTTTAGCACAAAGAACCTACAGTTTTCTTTTAGCATTGCACTGATTTACTCATTTAATAAAACAGAGCAGTGATCCAACTCAGATGGCTGAGATTCTGCCATGCAATATGTTACTCTGAGACCTTTGCTGCTAGATACATATGCCAGTTGTGTAAAATGACCCCAAAATGGTCTCTTTAATAAGGTAGTATGGTACATTGACATATCTAAGATATAAACTACCATCAAATTTCAGCTTTTGCCACCAGCTATGTGACTTGGAAATATATTATTTAAACTCTCTGAACTTTAGCTTTCTTATTTGTAAAATGATGATTCTTCTCATAGGAAAATTGTGAATTAAATGCAGTCATATGCATAAAGCATTGGCACAATCTCTGGCCCAAAGTAAACACCTAGTAACTGGTAGTATTTATCATTTTGGATTTTAGTAGGATATAAGAAACGCAGATTTCATTGATCAAAGTCATAGGACTCTTTACTGATGTGCAATATTTTAAAACATCTTTAAGCTATAGTATCTTTTATATTATTTTGTTGATTGAACTCAGAAGCATGTCCATTTTCCAGGTCATGAGTTCGCCTGTACCCTTGAAGCTTTGTATAATTAGAAAAACTGCTTAACTGTTTAGGCCTCAAGAAGTCAGAATTTAGAATGATTTGGCAATTATTTATGACAACTAATTTTAAGACTATAATACTTACCAGAGTACCTTGCCAATAAGTATTAGATGATGGATTGATGTTTATTTTAATAAAGGCAATAAAATGCCTTAATCAAAATCAAGTTAATTAGCTATTACCATAAAGTCAGTAAAATAGATGCATATATTAAGCTTTTATTGTTTTCTAAGTATCTTAACAACCACATGAGATAGACCCTGCTATTATTCCCACTGTACAAATGCATAAACTGAGAAAGAGAAAATAAATTACTTTGCTAATATCACATAGCTACTAAATACTGGAAAACTGAAATGTGAATGCGCATGGTTTGTCTGTGGAACTAAAGATTTTAACCACTATATTTTATTTCTGTGATTTTATGGACAACTCAGATACTCAGGATTGCATTTTAACAAACACATAATCCTCATTTCAATGAATTCTGGGCTTTAGATACATGTTTTAAATTTTATTAGGGTCAAAATAGTATATGTGCCACATATAGTCAGAATCATGAGAAAAAACAAGTAAGAATTATATCCTTTCATATCATATAAGTTTTTACAAGAAGATATCTAATACACGAAGTGATGTCGATTTGTATAGCTCAATATTGGGCTCTTAGGAATTATCATTAAGTACTTTTCACGGATGCTATAATAATTGGCCTGAATTTCTTGAATATTCATGACCCATGTTCTTTACTAATAGATATAAAAGACAGCCAGTGTCTCTCCACTTTCTTGGATAAAAGAGAAGCCTATTTAGATGGACAAAAGTCTTATTCAGAATATGTCTGGCTTTCAAACAAAATAAAACTTCTCAGTCTAATTAAAATATGGGTAGTAAGAGAAAGAGAAACTTTCTCATGCCTCCTCATGAATGTGATGTGAAGTTTACAAAAGAGAAGAAAATCTTAGAGGCAAATCGATGTGCTGTCCCATGGAAAAGTTTCCCTGAGATACTGATTGAACTAAGAAGATGGATAATAAAATACGGGAAGTTTAGGTCTCCATGCTTAGACTATCTTGTTAGGTTCAATCAGTACTATAAACTCCTCCTTCAAAGGCCTGATCATAAACTCTTCATGGCACATCTTTAAGCCCTTGAACCGAGTTCATATACGTGAACATTTACATTTTCACACTTTGAAAATATTGTCAATAAAGATTTTGCACTATGAGTTGATTTAAAAGCCCTATATTTAATAATCACCATATATCTACCACTCTGCTGTGACCTGAGAATACAAAGATGAATCATATGCATATGGTCTGGAATTATACTTTCTCACTGGCCACCAGGAAAATCTACCCAATCCATGTAGTGTAATAAGATCAAGAAAGTGATGTGTGAAGACTGATGATGGTGGCATCCCTCAGAGGACTAGTATAAAAGACCAGTGTGTATTAGGGATGACACTGAACGGGCTAGGAAGACTAACCAAGCATTGTAACAATGTTTGATTTTCTCTTCTACTTTCCTCTCTATGTTATTTTTAAAACTATATGGATGATATATTTTTAAATGGAGATTCTCATAGATTTAATTCTTTAAATGTAAGTTTTATCCCCACTAGATAGGAGCTCTCACCAAATATAACTTTTATGTTAAAACACAATATCCAATCTCACCTCCATTTTTTTTCCACATTGTCTGTGGATGCTGATATGTAGCTAAAGAAAAGTAGGTCAGCAAGAATTGATCTTTTTATTAATAGTGGGAAAGAATAAGAAAAAAAAAGGAAGAAGAAAGGAAAACACAATATAGCTTGTTTAAAGCTTAAATAAAACATTTTTAAGATAAAAAGGGAATTTTATTTACCTAAATTTGGATAAATTGCTATTCTATTCTCTTTTATTTATGGTGACATTGGTTAACAAAATCCAGTAAAATATTTGACCCCTTTTTACCCCATCTATCTCCCCCTCTTCCCAGCCTCTGGTAACCACTAGTCTATTGTCCATGTCCATGAATTTCTGTTTGTCCTGTTTGTTGCTTTTCAGTTTATATCCCACATATAACTGATATCATGAGGTTTTCAACTTTTTCTGTCTGGCTTATTTCGCTTAGCATGACTATCTCGAGGTCCATCCCTGTTGTCTCAAATGGCAGTATTTCATCTCTTCGTATGGCTGTCTATTCTCTTTTAAGTTAAATGTTATTATTTGATAAAATATGAGGGCACTTTCTCAAGTTTTAAAAAGTTAAAGTTAGATTTCTCATCTACTATTATCTTAGTTTTCTTTTTAGTGTCAGCAATATAATTGAAGTAAAAATGCCACTACTAATCTTTTTTTAAAGACTTTACAAAATCATGCAGTTCCTTAATTAAAATTGTTTCAGAAAAAAAACTTGTTGCAGACATTGTCTAATAAAGTATAAACTATTACAAAATGCTTACATCATACCAGAAGATTGTTATAGGGATCTTTGGGTTTTCTTGTGTTAATTATCTCTAACGCTAGAAAAATTTTAAGAAACAATTATTGGTTATAAGGCTGATGTATCTTCTTTCTGAGATTCTTGAATACTTAAGATAGACTTCTGAACAATGTAAGAGGTTCCTCTAAGAAGAAATGTTTAAAATCTACTGCACCCCTATTAAATTACACAGAGTAGGTAACATATAGGGAACTGAGCCTATGTGTTTAATTTCACTCTTTGGTCAACTTTACCAAAGCTAACTGCCCGATATTTAAATTCACAAAATTTCTACTAATTCCGAACCTCTAAAACGCTGTGTGTCGCTGTGTTACAAATATTCTCCACGTGTCTCTTCCAGAGGCGATGGTCATGGCCTGTGTGTTTTCACCTTTTATTTTTATTTTGGGCAGCTAAAGAATGTTTTAGTTTTAACCTTCTTGTTATGTAACATTGAGAATGACAGTGTTAAAATAACACTCACAGCAGATTAATGTTCACTCCCTGACTTGATTTATGAAGAAACCACGCTGAAATCTCCGGCACTCCCAAGCATTGGAGTTTAGCAAGTAATCCAAGCAAAGAAAAAGCAGTCTTGCAATGTGAGTGTATTAAAAAAAGAAAGAAAGTCAAGATTAGTTCATTCTGCTTTCAAGGGTGAGTCATTCACCCTATGCCACTACTGAAGTGAAACATTTTTATTGATTTGCAGATTAAGAATTTGTTTAAAAAGTGAAAAATCAATCCTTCTTGTCAAACCTACTGCAGCATGTTCAGGAACGTGAAAGCAATCACTGCTGTTTGGGAATAGCCTACTTAACTTGTGTTTCTTGTAATGAGAGAGAAAACTATAGTTTGTAATGAAGGTACTATATGTTGAACATCTTGATGAAAAATCAGAAGATTGAGCTGGCATAAATCAACACATGAATCCAGAAGCCTCCAGGTGGGATGAAGAGCAGAGAGTTTACACACCTTGATTATCATTACATTTGCAAGTCAACAAGGAGTTCACTTCCATCGTGAACTTCTGCACACATGTAACTATTATTCACAAGTTTATATTATGATAAAAGTAGATGAGATTAAAAATCAAAATTATTGCGATGCTGTCTGTGTTGTATTAAAATAGTAGACCATAATCAGAGATCAAAATATTTTTATCAAATCTTAAATGTTAAATCTGTGTTTATAAAGGGAAAAGTAATTACTTCAAATTCTTTAAATTTGTATGCCAGCAAAAAAAGAGGAAAAAGTAAAATGTAGTGTTTTTCAAGACAGATCTGAATATTTACATACTAGTATTATAATGTTTCTATAATATCGTGGTTTCTTTGTACCATTTAGTGCTCAGAGGTGAGAAGAGACAAAATAATATTATTCGACCAAACTATGATTATTTTTTGGGAGGTTAGAATCTCATTTGTCAGTTTTATTTGACTTTAGCGAATACCATAGCAAATTCAATATTGCAAAGAAATTTACTACTCCCTAGCCTCTAAATGGCACATTAGAAAGCTGTTTCATATTTATATGTTTGGCTGTGCTAAATTTCTTTTAATAAGTATTAAGACAAATTCACTTTTTTTAATCCCCAAATCATGGATAACTTCAAGTATAACATGTAACTAATCAAGAATAATGAGCTTTATAATTTTTTTTCTTACTTTAAAAAGATTTATTATAAAAATGACTTGGGTTTGTTTTAGTAAATAGAAGGTGTTTATGATGTATCATAATTTCCTTTTTAAAAATTCCATAAATCATCTTTATTTCATTAAATAAAAATGGTTCTGCAATGTTGTGTCTCAATGTCAGTCTTTAAAAGCCAATCTCCTAGAATTAGTCAACTTTTCAACTCAGAGATATATTCATGAGTCAGACTTTTAAAGTAGATCAAACTGCAGTATCAAGATTCATCAAAGTCCTCTAACCTTTGATCAACAATCCTGTTCAAGGGAGTTAGACTACAGTAATGGCATAGAAAAGAAAACAAATTGTGTACCCTAAGCTTTAATTATTGTTTTACATCATTGTGAAAAGTTAGAAATGAAATGTCTGATATTAAGAGAATGAATAAATAATATTATGTACTATGAATGTAATATTATATAGTTATTAAAAATTATGTTAACTAACATTATGGGAAAGTATCACACAACTAAACTCAGAGCTTCTAGATGACAAGGATTCCATTTTACTTGACTCATTTTGGTCTCTTGTGTTATTAGGGTTATACTAACCATTGTAATTAATATAGCCTAAAATGTTAGTAGTCTACCACAGTAGAAGTTTATATCTGCCTCAATTAACAACCCTGTATGGTTGATCCTTATTGACAGACAGCTTTCTCCATGTGATGTCTCAGGAATTCAGGCTTATTTCTTCTTATGGTTTTGCCTTCCCCTAAGAACTTATTTTTCTCTGCATATGATCAATGGACAGAGAAAGAGAAAGAGCATAAAAGAGGCACAATGAGCTTTTAATGACTTGACTCAAAAGTGGCATACACCAATTTCACTTTCAATCCATTGGTGAGAACTATGACATGGTCACATTAAATGTAAGATGATTTTCTAGTGATAACTCTATGCTAGGGAAGGGAAAGTGTGTATTTTGGTACATAATTTGCTGTTTTGGCACATTTTTCTTCAGTATATTATTTACAAATGTTGGTTAAATTTCATAAAGGCATGAAGTAGCTTGGTTCTTGAGGGCCATTCGTGAATAATGAGCTAGAGACTGAGACCAGAGTATATAGGTCAGTGTGCACCAGGTGAATGAGTTTACACTTTATCCCATAGAAAGTGAGGAGATATCAATGGGTTTAAGAATGAGGAATAAGATGATCAGAATTGCAGTTTTCCAAATATGACATTGACAGCAATGTGTAGCATAAACTCTGGAGAGTGAAGACTGGATGTAGAGTGACAAGCTAGAAAACTAATTATTGTAAATGATAAAGACAATGAGCTATGAGGTAAACGTAAATGTGAAGCTTAAGTGGTGGGATGGACAGAACTTTGTTCCTAATTAAAGGAAGTAAAAGAAAAATATAGATTGGAATATCATCTCCTCATTTAAAGCTTGGTGGACTGCATTTACCAACATAAAAGGAAAAACAGGGTTTTAGGAAAGAGTAATAAGTTGTGTCTTGGAAATATTGAATTTGACACACCTTCGAATCTATCAAGAGAAAGCAGATACTCTGCAGGTGGTTGGCTTAAGGGATCTTTAGCTCAAGTTACTGGACTGGAAGTATTAGTAAATAGGTACAGGCTGAACATGATGCCATCCTTGGAAAGTCTGTAGAGTGAGTAGAGGACAGAACCTGGATGATTACCAGTTTTAAAGAAGTAAGAAATCTTAGATAGTAAAGAAAGAAATGGAGACATTGAAATCATCACTGAGATAGAAAATTAACACTGGACCAAGGTTCTAGACTAATATATGTGAATGAGAAGAAACCAAGAACAGGGAAGTGATTTGTCTTACAAGAGAAAACTGTTTTGTCAACATTGTAGAGAGGTGGTGAAGGAAGATTTAGATGTAAATGAGTTAGTAATTTTAGAGACAGCTTATTTTTGATGACCTCACTATGATCACTAAGGGACAAGAACATCTGAAGAATCACAGAGGTCACTCACCAAGACTCATAAAAGGACCACTGTGTGGTCCCTGAGAGTCCTGGGGAAATTGTCTACCATACAGTGGCTGCAATTTGGTAAATGTATCTATGATTGATTGTGTTATTTTATTTAATGTTATTTTATGTAGATACCAGGCTGAGCATCATTCCATGCACCCAACTTTGCTCAGTTAATTTTATGCTTCAACTCTTGGTGTATAACTGACATAGTTTATTGTTATTTTACTGTTAACATATTCCTCCCCTACAAAACCACAGTGGAAAATTTATGGGAGTGCAAAAACTTGCCTTGTATGTACATATCACAAAGACTTATGTTGCTAATAATGTCCTCAGTTTTTTTATTTGGGTCAAGCGATGTCTTGTTTAACTTATCTATAGATCACCTTAATAAAAGGCTTGTTTTAACTTGAGGATAATTTTGTTTCAGAAGCTCTACATGTATTATCAAAAAAATATTTTTTAATAACAGGATTTCAAAGCTTTCTAACCTGAAAAATGGATCTGCAGTCCAGTCATTTGGTATTTAAGGAACTGTTTTGCCTGTCAGATGTTATACTAGATAATAACAGTGAGTATCAGAGACAAAGAGTGGAAGGGAGTGGTGGTGGCATTTCATTTGCATAAAGATCTTATAGACTGAAAATTTCATGCAAAAATGCACTTCATAGTGGTATAATGTGATAAATAAAGGATGTTTCCAAGTAAACACATCCTAATTGACTACCAATATATATAATTTCTTTCAGGATACTTGTGGATTGAGGAATGTCAACCAAAGGAGAGTTTTGTGGTATAACTTTTATGTTGGTAAACTTTATTTTATTTATGAGAACATCCGTAAGATTCACATGGGCATATAAACAAACATGTGATTAATTAGACTATCTACTAAGGAAATGCAGTACAAAAACTCTGCATCTTAAATTCTATGTGTGTGCTTTGACTCTACATATAACTTTCAGTTGTGCATGTGTAGCAAGCAAAGGGTATCTGTTACTATAATAAAGAAAATTATCTAAAAGAAAATGAATAACAAGAATTACACCCAGATTCAATTTGTTCTTAGAGTTTTTTCTTCTTTTTTATCAGATAATTAAGGACTAGGAAAGAACACCCTAATATGTTTATGACTATGTATAAGTCAACAAAAATCAAGTTTTGAGGAATCAAAAATGGATTTTACTTGATTAGGTTTCCACTCAGCCTTATTTCAAAACTATATTTTGAGTTATTATCTGGTGTGGTAGAGAGAATGGAGACTTTGGAATTATATGGGAAAGCTCCTGATAATTTTATTTCTATTTATTTGGTGATCTAATACAAGTATTTAACATAGTTTAATTTTCTAGGATAGTAATGTTTACCTTACAGAGATATTGTGAAATACGTATATATAATCGCTATGATATAGTACAATTCAATAAATTTAGTAAAATGTAGTCTCCTTCCAATTTATCTGTATATTCTGCAGGTTAACATACAAAACGTTTCTTAAGCTGTATCTTATAAATTAGGCATGGTTGGGGAAGTTAAGCTTCTATATCCTTTGCTGCCAAAAAGAAACAAAGAAGAAAAAAGGGGAGAAAGATCATGTTCACTATAGAATAATGTGGTGTTAAGATCAACAAAACTCTAAAAGCCAACTCAAGTTTAGTTACCCTTAGTTAAATTTGAGATGTAAAATAAACAAATAAAATCTAGATGAGTTATATTATAAACATTTAGTGGTAAGATTCTACATAGAGCTGGAATGAGCAATGTTGACAAAACAGTTTAAGATCAACAAAACTCTAAAAGCCAACTCAAGTTTAGTTACCCTTAGTTAAATTTGAGATGTAAAATAAACAAATAAAATCTAGATGAGTTATATTATAAACATTTAGTGGTAAGATTCTACATAGAGCTGGAATGAGCAATGTTGACAAAACAGTTTAAGATCAACAAAACTCTAAAAGCCAACTCAAGTTTAGTTACCCTTAGTTAAATTTGAGATGTAAAATAAACAAATAAAATCTAGATGAGTTATATTATAAACATTTAGTGGTAAGATTCTACATAGAGCTGGAATGAGCAATGTTGACAAAACAGTTTAAGATCAACAAAACTCTAAAAGCCAACTCAAGTTTAGTTACCCTTAGTTAAATTTGAGATGTAAAATAAACAAATAAAATCTAGATGAGTTATATTATAAACATTTAGTGGTATTCTACATAGAGCTGGAATGAGCAAAAAGAACAGATCAGGAAGCTGAGATTGACAAAGTAAATTACCACAATATATGCAATTAGTGTCTGGAGAATCAAAGAAACAAAATAGAAGATTTTCATGGTCCTTTGTGCTTATTGTATCTCATCAGTTATTTTAAATGTATTTAAAAATAAATAAATAAAACAGAGTAAAATTGCCCGAGATATGTTAAATTTATTTTGGTAGATTAGAAAATGAAAATAGAAACCATTCATTTTGACACTGGTTCAGCATTTATGGATGAATTGATCAGTCATATTGCAACTCAATCCCATTGCATTTTAAATTTGTTTGCTTTAATTTAACAGGCGTTTATTTCATTTCTACCATAAGCAAAACACTGCACTAGGCACTAGAGAAGTGAGTAAAAAATAGGAAGCCTTTTAAATCTCTCAAATGATAACTGCTGTTCCACATTTGTTTGATAAAATTTTTTCAAGCTGGGATGTATGCCATGAAATCATGAATTAGCAAAAACTGCGGGAAAAAAATCACCTGCATTCTTTGACAGGGCATTTGCTATTAATTTATATTCATTTAAATTCCATTCATGCGTTCAATACCGCGAAACTGAATTTTTTATATACCACTTCATTACATGGGTGATGCAAGAATAGAACATGTTTCTTCAACTCATTCAGCATTTTAATGAACAGAATACAAATTTTGTTTCAATAAAAATAATGAAATCTTACTATCCTACAGCCATTTAAATGCTTTAGAATAGAGCATTTCTCTTTTTATTCCAGGATACGTATACAATAAATCTCATTATGAAAATTACCATATTCAGACTATCTTAATAATGCACATGCCATTATCTCCATCACCTTCAAACAAACAACTAATGGTAAAAATTATACCAGTATAGACAATAACTAGGAAATATTATTGAAAAATAAACTTTTTCTCTATTTGTTAGAATAAATCAGCTTCTTTGCTCATTTAACTAGCTAAAGAATGTCTTCATTTTGAATATTCAAATGTACTGAATATGTAGTAAAAGGTCTATAGAGAAATATTGTTAGGTGTTTTGTTTTCACACATGGCTATCTGTGTGCCTACCCACATAAAGAAATCAACACATAAAATGAAATCTCGATACATTTTGTATGAAGGTTTAAAAGATATAGGCGTCTTCCTACAATGTCATGAGCACTATTCAAATTGATTAGCCAGCTGATGTTCATTTTGTTGTTCTCTGTGGGCAGAGGCACCAGTTTAAGTAGATTTTTATTAGAGGCTCTTTCAGGGATAAGTATGTCCTAAGCTTGTCCTGCTATCAGTAAAGCATTTATTTCCTGATTACTACACCTCATAGGTGCCTACTCCACTTAAAAGAGACTTAAGGAGACTGCATTGTGCAGCCGATTTAGGCTTCACAACACAACTAGAGGCAGAAGCAGTTAGAGTCTAGATTGTAGACTGATCCTGCAGTTTCTCAACCTTTCTCTGGGAGAAATCAGAGATCAGATTTCCTCTTCTGTACTTTCTACTTATATTAATGCTTTATTTGCAGGTGTAAGATATATTTTACAGGTGCAATTGTACAACCCCCTAGAAGAGTTTTCTTCTGAATTTGCTCTACCCCTACTCACAGGTGCTTCAAAAGAGAGATTATCTTTTTCATTTCAATGCATTTCTGTTAAAAGACCTTATTGCTCTCCTTTCAAATACAATGTGGAGATCAATCTCTATGCTAAGCAACTTCTAAGATCTTCTGTAATCAGGAATTTTCTTGATTTTATGCATTGAATCAATATGGTTTTGGTCTCAGACCAAAGTTGCAATCTTGGATTTGCTAACATTCTAGTTTGATTATTTAAATTCTCACATCCTCAGTTTCGACAGTTGTTAAATGGATACAGTAAAACTGGTCATCCATATCTCATTTGTTTTAAGGAACAAATAAAATTTTTTGATTTAAATAAAATCAAATTTAATGTTTGCTATATGAGGCACTAATTAAATGTGATGGATTTAAATTTTTTAATCATAAACATATCTTTAGGGTATTGCACTTATACTTCCTTTGTTAGGAATAAACAGGGCCAGTAAATTTAAATTGCAATTTATTTTACTAAACTTAGATGTTATTCATACTGTGTCTTAAAACTTGTTATTGACACTGAGATAAAAAGTTAATGTGCAAGGTTAGAATTATTGTTTACTGATTATAGTTTACTTAATTACTTTATATATTCTATTTTTATCTACTCAGGATACAGTCAGTGAACACAATTGCTTACAAAGTACAGGTCAATTGGTTTCAGTGATTTTTCAAATGGAGAATGATAGTTTTGATTCTGTATTCTATTTAAAACAATGGTAGATCTCCAAGCCTTAAATTTCTATAATGATTGCAGTTTAGATTAAGAAACAATTTGGTTGTCAGAGATAGGAGTTTCTAATCTCATCTTTATAGCTAATTATGGGGTAAGTTTAGAAAATCACATGCAGGAAAGAGCATCCTTCTAAATTCTCCTTAAGTAAAATGATAATAACCTTTACTTATTTTGTCTGCAACAGAGGTTTGAGAAGTATACTGTTAATCGTAATTTAGAATTAGAGAACTTCCTAAACTAAGCAAATAGAAAGACACTGGTTCAATTGCCTTGCTTTTGAAGTGTTTCAGTGATTTTGTGCAATTCGTTTAACATTTATCAGTGTTGGTTTTTTAAACTGCTGGTAGCTATATTCTTACCTCTCCTGAGATTCTATACATTCTTTGTAATATAGCCACATAACGATTTAGTGTTTGACATGAGATTAAATGCCTGCTCAACCACTTCCTGGCTTTGTGACCTCACACATGTTATTTAGTCTCTGTGAAGCTTTAGTTTCTCTTTGGAATTGGAAATGAAAATATTCACTTCATAATGTGGTTTTGAGATTGTTTAATGAAAGCAACTAAAACATGCAATAAGTGCTAGTAATTAAAGGCATTTCCCTTTTCCTATTTTGCCCTGTACAAACTTGGACTCAAATAGATAAATGTTTGAATTCCAGTACTAACGTTTATTTGCTAAGATTACTAAATTATTTACCTTCTTTGGTTATTCATTTTTCTATCAAATGTGGGCCTACTGCCTAGAAATAAATGTGACATCATGTGTGAAAGAACTTTACACATAGTAGGCGTGCAATAACTGTTCATTAAAGACTTCATATTAGGATTTTTTAATGCCTTTTCTTTATGGGCATAGTTGTTGAATCAGAATTGTTGATGTCTTTTAAATGAATTTGGCTCACAGAGTATCAATTTCCCTTAGCACATTTCATTTTCAGATAATACAGGCCAGTAAAGGGAAAATAGGTGAGAATCAAGGAGAGAAGCAGCTGGCGAAATCCTGATGCTGAGAGTCTACAGCTTGGTAATAGGGCAGGTGTGAGGAAAGCAGACAAAAGTCACAGTACTGGAAGGTATGCGTTGGCAGTCATGCTGTTTTGAAACTTGCCCTCACTATGGCACATCCCACCATGCTTTGTCATTAAATCCCTGAATACTTTCTCCATCCTCCTACTTTCTCTCCAAGCACCACTTCACAAACAGCAGCAGAACCAAAACAGTAACCACCTGTATGAAGTTGCCTTGGTATATCCAGTTTGGAAGAAAAGAGACCTACAGGGAATCTGTATGACAGTTTCTTTTCAGAATAATCTTTTATTTTCTCAATTTACAGAGTGCTGTGATAGTAAAGAAAGTTTTCAGATAAGTATTCAAACCCCTAACATTCTAAATCAAATCCTATGTACGATGAAAACAAATATCCTCATAATAAGGAGAAAATCTATGATCCATCTCAATAGACAGATTCCTGTTTAAATCATTCCATGTTAAAATTGAACTGAATTAAGTATAGAAATTATTATCCCTGATTGGAAAGGGGGAGTAAATTGGTAAATTCTTTTTACAAATATACTACTGAAATTCATTCAATCAATATTTTTGATCACTTACTATGTAAGAAAATGTGACAGAACAGATAAGAGGGTAGATGAACTGAATAACTTTGTGCCATGTTTGTCTTCAGAGATTCACTGAAAATTCACTGTGGAAAAAAAAATTATAAAACAGTATAGAGAACATGGAGGGTCAGATTCTACTCTGTGGTGAGTTATGTTCTTTCAGAGGCCTTCTTTGATGTGCTGAGTTTTCTATATTTCTGTAGCCTCAAAAAAAAAAAAAATGGATCCTTACTCTATGAGACCAATAAAGAGGAAATATTTGGTCTGAGGACTTGTTAAAGAAAAAATTATTTATTACATTTGTTAGGTAAGGCAGACTTCATGCTTCGGAATCTACCACAATAGTGTCTTGTAGTAAGGGAGAGAAAATAGACTCAACTTCAACTCCAGTAGGGTCTGTAGGGCTTTATAGTTAAGAAGAAGGATGAAGATGAGTGCATAGAAAATTACTAAGAGGAGACATCAGAGTAAGGGAGATTCTTGCTAGATATACTCAACAGAATTCTTGCTGAGGGCAATCCAGGTGATAGATATTGAGGGTGGGAGATGAAGAACTCAGATCAGATATCTAGTATGGTCAGGTATTAAGGGTAGGGGATTTTCACTAAACTGACAGCAGGATTCTTGGTCAAAGTAGATTCTGTAATTACAGAGAGGGAAGCTCAAATTTGGGCCTAGTTGAGCAGAAGGCTAAGAAGAGCCAAATTAAAGTCAAGTCAAGGAGGAAGGAATCCGTCAGAGGTGAGAACTGTGGATATTAGAAGATACATTGTGAGGTGGGGGAATGGACCTATGAAATAAGGTAAAGTAGATGATCTAGCATTTGGATAGCTTTTTCTTTATTGCTACCACCTAATGTTGGCTTTTGACATTCTCCTGAAAGCTGATATTCTACTTTTTTTAAAAAAGCAATATAAACAATAGTTTCTTCAAAGTTCACCTATACTTTGTAGGAAAGAGGAGCATTTGTGTAGGTTTGGGGTTGAGGAGAGAAAGAAAAAGTACAGCGGAGATTATAAAATTTATTGGTCAGGCAGGAACAGGCCACCAAGTCATCCTAGGGCTACATCTCAAAAACATGCACTTCATGAGAAAATATTATTTTTTATTTAAAAAAAAAAAAGACTTAAATTACTGTTTCTTTCTCTTAGTCTTTTCAGAAACTGAAAAGAAAAATAAAATGCCCTATTTTATGATTCAGCTTAACGTATATCACTTATATAGCACTATTAAGTGTTATTTCTGGAAAATGTGCTAGTACATAAATCTTGCCAAATAGTTTGAAGATTCTACTTTAAATAACATGTAATGATATTTTTGCTCTCTAATGCTAATTAATCCAGCATGCTTCACAGCATTTGAAAATTTTGTAGTTTAAATAAATTTATGTGATAAAAATTCAACACAAAAATATTACCTCATCTGTAGAATATATTATATTTTAAATTGCATCAAAATATCCATTTTAATAACTTTAATTTACAAAAATAAATTTCTAATTATATGTGTATTTTAATCAGGTGCAGCTAAATAGAAGATAAAACTACTCTCAATCCATCCTTTGAATTCTTTCTGCTGATAAAGCCAAGACAGTAAATAGCAACTTTCAGTAGCAAATACCAGTTTCTAGTAGACTGGCTCTGTTCCTGGGAAGAGCAGGTGGGGAATTACAAAAAGAGAATCTCACCACAAACTTCATCTCTTGTTTCTCGTTCCAATGATTTATTCTCAAGAAATAATGCTTCAATAAGCAGCATAACATTTGATGGTACTGAATCTTAGTATTTTCTCCATCCAAGAATTATTGTAGCAGATATTTAACATATTATAGCTATAAATTTTCAGTCCTCGACATTTAAGATCTGGACTGACTATATATACATGTAAACCTATTCACTTTCAAATATAGTTCTAGGATTTACATCATGAAATCATGAATGATCTGAAAATGAATATGAGCTCTGTGCCGTCAGTAAGTGATATTATTTAATGCATTCTGATGCTTCGAGAAGTATTTGCCAAAAATCACTCAGCTAGCAAATGGTAGTGCTAGGATTTAAACATAGGATGACCGATTCCAGAGGCCATGCTCTAAAACACTATCGTTAGCTACTATGCATCAAGGATTGCATTATAAATTATCTAATTCAGATTATATATAGTAAGAGTAAAATTTACTCAAAAATACCATACTCATAAATTTCCAATTTTTAAAATTTGTCCCCAGGCTGAAAGCTCAAGTATTAAGTTGTCTACCTGGCTAAACTAGAACTAGCTGGCAAACCCACTGAGGAGATGACATTTGAATGAAGTTTTGCAGAATAATTTATAATCAGCTTATCATAAATGATGAAGAGAGGTAAATTAAAGGGGAGACCATGGGCAAATGCATGGTGCAGACAAACAGAATGTGCCACCAGGTTTTGATCTGAAAGTTTAGTGCAACTAGAACAAACAGGGAGTACGATGAGGTTTGGGAAATGATGCTGAACTATTAACAAGTAGTAGATCATAAAGGGCTTTTTGTGCTAAGTGAAGGAGTGTAAATTTTATTCTGAAAGTTACGGAGAGCACTGTAGGATTTTAAGCAAGACTTAACTTGACCCGATTTGTAACTCATAATGATCACTCCAGCAGCAGAGCAGAGAATTGTCCAGGAGAGATTGCTAGAGAGACAACAGAGGTAATTTCATCAAAAAGTCATGGAATCCTACTAGGAGCACTGGTGGTTAGTACAGAGAACAGGCAAAGGCGTGATGACTGGTGTAATAACTCAGCAACTGATTGAATATTAGAGATGAATAATAGCTAAGGAAGACTTCTAGTCTTTCTTGACAATTTCATCATTCAGTTTACTAATAAAGGGAGAATAAGAGAAAGCATAGGCCTGGAGTCAAGCTAAAATTTAGTTTTAGATGAAGTTTTAGGACTTTAGAAGAAAATAAAGGGGAAAAAAATAACTCTTCACTTTCTAAGTTTGAGGAAAAGAATTACTAGTCCTCGCTTGGCCTCCAAAAGAAAAACTGAACTAAACTGTTTTATTATATATTATGAGTCACTCAAGTAGAAGTGTTTGGTCTTACAAGTGATAAATGAAGTCGTTTTCTTCTATATCCAAACAATGTTAAGCTAACTGCCATGTATTTGCAACCATAGCTGGCTTCATCGGTGTAGCTTCCCTAAAGATTTTTGTTAAATTTTAAAAATTAGATTGCATGCAGTATAGGGAATATAGTCAATAGTATTGTAATGGCTATATGTAGAGCCAGATGGGTACTAGAGTAATCGGGGGGGATCACTTCATAAACTATATAAATGTCTACCCAATGTACTGTATACCCAAAACTAACAAAATCAAAATTTAAAGTAATAATAATTTTTAATAAAGTGTAGATACTTTAAAAAAATTAGATTGCAAAGTTTCCTTTAAATGTCTCAGGAGCATCAACTCTATGTTGATGGATTGGTTAATTCATATATAATTGCTGAACAAATGTTAACAATTTGAATCTTATATCACCGGCACTTTTCATTATCTTCAAAAGGTCTTTAGAATTTGTCAAAGATGATGTCTCTTTCTAGACTTCGATTTCTTAAACATTCATCTCCACTTCCAAGACATTCAAATATATATGCCAAAAATCACTACTCTTGCTTTAGCTAATATAATCTCTGTAACAACTTGGATTATAATAGTAAAATAGAGTACTTCTTTAAAAGTTATTCTCAATGTTAATGAAGTTAGGAAGTCAGCCAAATAATAATGAGGGCACATCTATTGATATGAAAGAAATTCATGAGCCAAGAATGCCGTGTAATGACATTAAACTTTCTTTCAGAAATACTGATTACATGATGTCAAATGCGTGTGCTTTTATTTTCTCAAATATATTCAGAAAGTATTAGTGACTATATTTGAGAAAAGATGTTATTTTAAAATGTGAATGTGTAGATTCATTTAAATCTTCATTTTAGCAATTAGCACAGAAAAAAAAAATAGTCCTTAAATAATAAGGACTTCTCTCATGTGGTTTAATAAAGTGAAACACATTTTTACTTGTAGAATTCCCATGTGACCAAAGGTAAATGCAAAGGTTTTGGTCTTTCCTATATTTATAAGTGGTGAGCAGTGTACTACTTGTGTTCTATTACAGTTTGTACTGGCGTTGTGGGGTACTAGTTTCCTAGTGCTGCCATAACAAAGTACCACAAACCAGATGGCTTAAAACAACACAAACTTCTTCTCTCAAATTTTAGAGGCTAGAAATCTGAAATCAGATCTCAGCAGGGCCATGTTTCATTTGAAGATCCTTTAGAAGAATCCTTCCTTGCCTCTTTCAGCTTCTGGTGGCCCCAGGAATTCCATGCTTTGTAGGTGCATTACTTCAATCTCTGACTTCATCATCACATGGTTTCTTTCCTCATGTCTCCTCTGGGTCTCTATATCCAAGTCTCTCTCTTCTTTCTCTTGTAAAGACACCAGTTATTAAATTTAGGGCCCATCCTAATCCACTAGGACATCTTATGTCTGCAAAAACCCTATTTCCAAATAAGGCTGTGTTCTGAGGTTCTGAGTAGATGTGAATCGTGGAGGACAGTATTCAATCCAGTACGTGGTATTTATCAATTTGATATGAGTTAGAGTTGTGCGAGTGTGTATCTTTCTCCCACAGTAAGCTCTCAGCCTTTGCAGCATTGAAATCTTGTTTTAATAATTTGTGTATTCCTAACAATACCTTGCACAGTGCCTCACACTAAATACAGCCTATATAAATACTTATTTAATTGAATTATACAGACTTTTGGTTAAACATGGCAGATTGAACACATATTTATTGCTATTCCCTCAGATATTACTGTAAAAGAATTTTTAATACAAATATCTTAAATGATAGAATAGAAAACGAAACTGCAGCAAGACAAGATATAATCACAATTTTGGAATATGGAACTGGGTTTAAGATATGTTAACTAATTTAGTAAAACTAAAGAATCTGAAATGTGCAGAGAGAATAGATAAAGATGAGAAGCAAGCTGATTTCCTGGCAGATTCCCAGAAATTAAATTAATTCCCAGGAATTAAAGAGACTTGAGACCCAGGAGAGTGGGAATAAAGTATGGCCCTGGAAAAAAAAAAAAAAGAGGACGAGTGGACAAATCTGTTTAAGTCACAGTTAAACTCTTGGGATATAAAATCCTCTCCCATGCAGCCAAGTGACTACTGCAACCCAGATCTGTTAAGAGATAGTAGATTCTCTCCTCCTCTCATGGTGAGGTTATTGAAGAAGTCTCTGGATGCAAGGACACCAAGAATATTAAAGAATGTAGATTAAATAAAAGTCTATAAATAAATGGTAAGACCCTCAGCTCTGTTTCCTTTGTCTATCAGAAGGCCGGCAGCCATGCTCAGGCTCCAAGGCCAGGGAATATGTAGAGAGATTTTTTTTTCCTCTGGAAAAAGGGAACTGCCCTTCAGAAAATAAATAAGATACTAATATTTGGAGATTTCCAATAGAAATAATGATTTGCTGCTTTATCACACTAAAATTAGTTCCAATAACATGCCTTATGCATGTACACAGAGCATATAAAATGCTTTAAGCCCCTTACTATGAAATTCAAGAGAATCTTCAAGTATCAACAGATATTTCAAGAAACTCTAATACAAGAAGAACAGAATAAAAGTAGTTAATGCACAAAGTACAAAAAGAACCCTAAGGAAACATCCAGATGGCAACTCTTTCACCTCCTTCAAGTCTTGCTCAAATATCATATTTTTCGAAAGGTTACCCATATCACTATATTCAAAATTTCACTCCTTTTTCCTCTAGTACGCCTCACCTATTTTGACCTATTCTTTTTTTTTTCCATAGCAATCATTCTTTATTTTACTATATAAACACTAATTATGATCTAATTTATCAAATCTATCGTCTGTGGCTTTTTAGATTATAAACTCTGTGAAGGCAGGTGTCTTTGTTTATTCGTTTACTGATTCATCCTAAAAATTCCTGGCATGTTAGATACATAAAAAATGTCTTAAATTATTTAATTACATTAAATAATTTTAAATGAAAGTAATAGCTAAAAGAATTGAAAAGTATTGCCTCCTTGAGCAAAACTGGGAAGTAAAAAGAAGTGGGACCAAATATAATTGCTAAAAGACCTTCAGTACTACCTGTTTGTTTAACATTTGACATGTATTCCTCATAGGAAAATTATTAAAGTAAATCATTAAATCAAAAAAAAAATTAAATTTTATGTTTAGTAAATAATCTACAACTGAAGACAATGAAGTAGCCAATGTTTGTTTCTTTGTTTGTTTTATTATAGACAACATTCTCACTTTCCATGTGACACCATGTGAGTGAATCCTATATCTGTGATTTACTTTGGGATTCTGTCAGTCACCATGTCCTGAGGAAACATGGATATATACTTCCAATTTTCCATTCTTCTGTTTCCATTAAAATCTCAGTTCCAATCCATATGTTAGACTGTTTTCATTTTTCTTTAATCTAATTGCACAAGGTAAACTTATTCAAAACATTTAGTAAAATCCACATATAATCACATCACAGCAGGTTTACTTCATTTTTTAAAATGACTTTTTAAAAATAGTGAATAGTGTATTTAGAGAGTTACTGAGAGTCATTGTTTTGCTGCATCATTTTGTTGTAAGAATTAACTTTAAAAATAAAAAAATACAGAAGTGCATATATAATATACTTGTGGGCTATTTTAATAATCATTTGACCATACTACTATAGTCAAATTTGTGTAATTTTTCCCCATAAATGGTTCTAAAATTCCATATCTTATATAAAACCAGTGTAGTAGGAGTAGGAGTAGGAGTAGGAGTAGGAGTAGGAGGAGTGATAGTAGTAGCAACAGCAGCAGCATGAATTGCTATATAAAAATAGGAAAACAGACCCCAGGACTGAAGGCAAGACGTGTCTATTAATCCTAATAATAGGTTGTAGTTTGACTTCTTGTTAGAGTTTACTTCCAGGTTATCTCTCTCATTGTTTTAGGGGTAATTTTTGTCCTAACACTTTTGCAATTATATTTAAAAAATAAATAAGACAGAGTCTGCTTTTATCAAGCCAATGAATATTTACTGCCATACAGTATAGTAGGACATGCCTTTAAACAACATATAATCTAAAGAACAGATATGTAAACTAAAAATGCCAATTCAATGTGCCAAGTTCAGTGATAGTGTTTGCATAGGGTGTTAGATATTTATAAACAAGTTGTTTCACACTGATACAAGAAATTAGGAATCATTTCCAAGGGAATAGATAATGTCAGAGCTGAGTGCTAAAGGGTAGATAAGGATTAACCAATTAAAAAAAAAAAAAGAATGAAAGTTCTTGGGAGAATGCTTAAGGCAAAGTACAGAGCTTAAGGTAAGACACCAGGTTACCAATCAACATGATGGGCCAATATTACTAGAATACAGAATGGAAGTTAGAGAGTGGAGAGGGACAAAACTGGAAAAATAATCAGGTATCAATTTACAGTGGGCCTTGAATGCAACATAAATTTATAAACGTTTGTTCCATATACCACATTCATTTTTCTACATGGTTTGCAAAGGGATTAAAGAAGGGCAAAAAGAAAATAGATCACCTCTGTCAAGGACAGATGACTATCAACAATAGGTGCATGTATGGTGTGAGTTAGGGGTGCAATCTGAGGAACATCTGAATTCCAAGTTTCTTCCTAGCTTGCCATTCATAAGAGATAATTCCTGGCAGGTAAGGCCAGAAGGAAACACCATGGTATATTTTCAGAAAACACAACAAAACAGAAAAACTTTAAAATAACAAGAATAAAAACATAACAAAACAAACAAAAACCCAATGGGATTAAAGAAGAGTATACTCTTAGCAATTACCATGAAAGCCCACCCTGTATCACAACTTGATAACTTCTAGGACTGTAGCATTGCTCTAAATATCTGTGTAGATGACCCTTGACATTAATAAGCTATGCATGAATAATCCAAAATAGCATGAGAGTTAATAATTTATCCATTTTCTAAAGACAGATTTTGAGTTATGGTAGCCTGATGTAAAGTTGATCTTAAATAGTGAATGAATCAACATAGCAAATGGAAAACAAATGTATGTTGCAAACTCAGCTTCTGCTCTTGTCGTTTCCTCCTAGGTGTTGCCTGGCTATTGAAATTTTTTTAATATTAACAAAAATTAGGGGTTGGAGAAACTTCTTGGAGGGCAGGGAAGCATATCTCTTATGAATGAATGGGGTCTACTGGACCCATGACAGCAGCTTCTTTCTTTAAGATAACTGATAAAGTCATGATTAATATAATACAATTTTATAACTAGATGGAAGTCATATCTTTAGTAAATGCTATGAACAATGCATTAAACAATTGAAACAGATAAGTGTTTAATCAAAAGTAAGATTTAATGGAGACAGTTTTCAAGGGGAGAAAAAATGATAAGCCTAAGATTCAAAGTAACCAGTTATGTTAATAAAGAAGAGAAACCAGAGGTGAATGTAAATTAGCAGTTTGAGGCAGTCCCACAAAATTCCCAAAATAACAAAATGTATTCCCACTCTTTTATTTCTCATTGATTAATTCTAGTTCAGTCTAGTTGTGTGCCATCTTAATAATGTATCTTGTTAGAATAACTGGGTATGTTTCCTCACTAACCATTTTAGTACTAGAAGTAGATTGCCTTATGATTATTTGAGACGAAATACCCCTTGATTGGCAGTCTCTGGCTAAAAGTAGGCATGGTTTCTGCTTTGACAGCTGCTGATTATGTCATCCAACTTCAATACATCCTTAAAAATGATATCTTGCATGGTTTGAAGAAAATACTTAAGACTATAGTTCAAAACCTATTTTAGAATTTTATAAATATTCAAAATAAATATATTGTAATTATAAAATTAGGCATATAAGATTACAGAATTGTACTAGTCATTGTGAATGATAAAAGGTCAATTAGTTAACCACAATAGTATTAAATTATGCTAACAAATTCTGTGTTCATTAAGTGCCTGCTTTGTGCCAGATACCGTGTTGAGCTCTGTTAAGACATGAAAGAACAATATTGAATAATATCGGTGCTTTAATGAGTTTATAGTCTCTAGTTGGAGAGATATATTACTTAAACACTTATAAAATAGATGGATAATTACATACTCTGATTATGCCATGAATAACAAAATTAAAAATTACAGCAGGAGTCCCCAATTTTAAGTAAGCAAAGTCAGGGAAGGCTTGCATGAGGAAATGAAATCTAGACAGAGATCTTAATGACCAAGAGGAACTATCTAGAGTGACGACTCGGCAAAGTTGAGCAAAGTTGCTCAAGAGCAAAGTTGGTGTCATTACAACACATTAATTTGAGAAGGAGCTTGAGACACAAAATAGTGCTAGAGAAATAGAGACCAGATCATTTAGTAGGGACCCTGCAGGTCCTTTAAAGTATCTTGATTTTTTTTTTCAAATACAATGGGAATCACTTAATGAATTTAAGAAGGGAGTGACATACAGATATTTTTAAAGGTCTTTCTAAATGCTATGTGACGTACGGATTAGAGGAAAGCTAAAGATGGAACAAGTCTAGTTAGGAGGGTGTTGCACAGTGGCCATAGAGGTGAACAGAATTGAACAAATTTATAAATAAACAGCACTAATTTTTTTTTAAAAAAATCATGTGTCAGTAAAAAACAAGAAAATGATTTTTTTTTTTTAGTTTGAAATACATGCAGAAAACATCATTAGTAAACTATGTATATATTATAGAGGAATACTTAGACCTTTAGCTGTCAAATAAAATAAAAATGAATAAATGGGTTCAGATTTGAATTTTCCAGTTAGGTTAATGAATGAACAGTCATTGATCAAGGGCGTGAAAATATAGGTTGTCCTCACCACATGTATGTGTCTTTCCCAGATACCATCCTATCTTGTTTTAAACATGAAATGGAGAAAATACTTAGGTCAAACTAATGGCAATTCACCTTTAAGCAAAAATATTTTGGACCTGAAATCACTGTTGTCATTATTTTATGATCATTAAGACCTGTAGGGATGGTCTTGGTCATGTGACCTTTAAAAAGGAAAAGGGGTCCTTTTGAGAGTTGTTAGAGGTAATCTGAAGTCCATGGCAATATATAAATGATCCCAAATAAGGAAAATTTAATGACAAATGACTATAAGAAATGTATGCTGTAAATCAGAGTTTTCAACCCCAGCACTATTAACATTTTGGAATGGATAATTCCTTCATATAGAGACTCACCTGCGTATTCTTATACCTATTAAATACCAGTAGCAACACATAGCCCCCCAAATCGTGACAATCATCAAAAATGTCTCCAGATAGTAGCAAAGGTCCCCTGGGAGCAAAATTGTTAATAAGTATTGCTATAAATCTAGCTTTCTGCATATTTTCTTTTTTACCCCTTAACTAATATTGAAATAATAAAATCTTGTGTTCATTACCAAAATTAATACTCCATATAGTTGATCAATCAATTTGCTAGTCTAATTAGATTTACTGCACACCTCCATGTATTTGCTGGAGACGCAATTAGTTTTTCTCACCAACCATAATCTTCATCTGCCAATAGTCATGATCTACATTGTAATTATAGTAGAACCTGAAATGATTAGGGTAATAATGGAAATGGCACAGAAACTGTGAAGCTTAGTCAAAGTATATTAATTAGCAAACACATTTAAGTCTTTTATATTAAGAAAAATAGACTACTTTCTATTTCATGCTCATTGTAATGGAAACATTTTTTAAAGCTGGTATTACTTGCAGGATTAATAACTGCCTTCTTCTTTAATCATATTTTATAAGTTTTTATTATATACAAATTCATAATGGACTTCTATTGAACAGATAATGGTTTGGCTGCTAATTATTCAATATGTAAATAATTCAGGGAAACTTAGAAAAAAGAGATGAATTAAATATAGACAGCTCACTCTAAGGGAATTTTCTCCTGTATGCTCATGTCTTCCCTTCAATAATCCTTATCTTTTCCCTCCTGCTTTAGCTTCTTTATTGCTCCTCTGCTGATTTGGTTATCATAATCTTTGCAGCACTGCAGAACACTTCATGTTTCCTCTGCAACCTTCCAAAAAAGTCAATGAAAGTGGCTATTAAACATTTTATAATTAAATATTCCTTTAGCGTTTCTATCTTGTTTAAACTGGTATCGTGCACTATTATTAATTTTCTTTTTTTATGCATGTTTTATCCATCATAAAAGTCAAAATGTACAGAAGAAATTAAATGTTTTAAAAAAGAAAAGGTTATGATAAAAAGATATGTCTCCGAATATCAGAAAGAAGCAATCCCAGTAATCAGCATATATCCCAACCTCCTCATCTATGAGAGATATTTAACATTTTATGAGATGCCATTGAGAAACAAAAGAATTAAAAGATAAAACTCTGCTCACATTGGCTTTTCTTTAAACTCTATTTCTGTACTCTTTAGATTAATAATTTGTATAATATCACATTTATCTATTTGTCAAGTTCAAACTTTTTTCGATCTTCGTATCAGTAACACTGCTACTCTCCCAGTTCCCTGAGATTAAGAATTTGGAGTTGTCTTGTACTCATCCATTGTCTCTCATCTTCTAAGTCACTAATTTATTTAATCATATTTACTGAGCATCTACTGTGTGCCAAGCATTATGCTATGATCTATCCATACCAACCTTAAAATAGTTTTTAAATTCTGTAAAATCGAAGAGTACATATTTTATAGGACTGTGCCAAGATTGTATGACTCATTGTGTGTAAAACTCTTAAAACTGTGACTGACAGAAGTTAGCTCTATATTTCACCACCAATATTCTAAGTTAACCTTAATCATCTAACCTTATATTAATCATTTTTCCTATCTCTATACTTTAAATTATCCAATATTTCTTCCTGTCCTACTTACTGATGAAATTAAATTTTCTGAAATTCCCTACCCAACCATCGATATTGAGTTTTATTATCTTTTATGATAATGAAGTATTCTGGTGATTTATACAGTAGTTAGCAATATGAATATCTAACTCTTACTTAAAACTTCTCTTATTAGGGTTAATTATTTTTATACATTTCTGGATAAACTAGCTGAAATAACTCTCTCTTTTAACCTATAAGCTTTTTTTTGGTAGATATTTAATAAAATATAACAAGTTTAAATACTTAATTAGCTTTGGCAATATATACTGAAATTTTTGTACATCTGCTGTCTCACCTTTTTAACCATATACCATGGACTGAAAAGTACTCACCCTGCAATGGCGGGGGAAGGCAAGAACTTGCCACTCTTCCAATTGTTCATTCATCTCATTCTGCTTCATTATATTCAGAACACCCCAAACCTTATGCCTGTCTATGCATTTTCTTTCCTGTAAAGATGGCAAAAAGATGGATTTGCCATCAGACTTACAAGTAACAATGGATTTCTGAATCTTGGGTAAGAGAGCAAGAGGCTCTGCAGGTGAAGGGGCAACTTCTGGAGGAATTTGGAGACTGTGGCAGCTGACTCTTGTCCAGACCTTTACAGTCGAAAGCCTGAAAGAACTACCAGCATTCAGAGTATGTGAACTCTTGCAGAAGTATTTTAGGAAGAAACGCATTCTCAAATTCAGTATGCTTAAAAGGGCAGAAGAGGTTTGAACATTTGCGAAAGTCTTAAAACCTACCATCAATTTAAGATTTTAACACTAATTGCTTTAGGTGGAGCTGTCTCACGCTACACTTTAATATCTTCTGGAACCTCCCACATCACTTAGTGTTGTCTTTGCTTTAGGACTCCTGCTAGGACAATCAAAGACAATGTAAAATTGGTTCAAATTATTTTCTGTATTGTTTCAATTCATCTACATGGCTCTGTTAGGAAGCAGTAGGATAACACAAAAACCTCTTTATTTAAAATGTCAAAAGCAATTAGAGCCACATTTTTAAAGCCTTAGTTCCCTTCATTCCGAGTTTTCTATATTCACTGACATAGGCATAAATCCCAGGAGATGAAATCAAAATAGATCCTTAACACTGATCTAAAACTGATTTAAACTTTACTTTCACTCCATCCCTAGCACCTGACTAAGGTATAGGAGTAGGAGGGGGAAATCCCATAGTTTGTGTGTGTACACATTTTTAATTAAAATAGTACATTGTTAATTACATAAATTTGAACATATGGTCAACTCAATTATTTAAAAAAATCTAATTTATCAGAAGGTAAAGAGAAATAATGATGGAGCAATTATCCCTCTGAACCTATTTCTTAATTATCCAAGCAATGCTAATGATGTCCATTTCCTAGGTTCCACTGGTAGTACAATAATTAAAGGTCACGCAAGAACATTTGTCCCAAGGAGACATAAAGTCAAAATGGTAAACTCAGAATTTAAACCTGAAGTCTAATATGGGTACAAGTTCATGGTGCAGAACTGACAGCCTAGAGATTTTTATAGCCCTTGAGTTAATCATAGATTTATTTTGTTTCATAACTCTAAACTCCATTAACTGGCCATGATTGGTAGTCTAATACTCTAGGTATTAAACTCAAAGCTGAGAACGTGTTCAATGAGATCACCTGTGTCTCCACTGCCTAACAAAATAAAATAAGTAAATAAATAAGCGAACAACAAAAACTGAGGTTTCATCTAATGTTAGAAGCTGTTTTAAATTTAATTTCCAGACTCAATTTGATCTCATGAGTAGTAAAACCATAAACATTAATATGTTAATAACAGAGGCTTTACAGCATCAAAATGGTGCTATAACAGGGACTAGAGAGAAGCATTGCCTTTGAATTGCCCTCTGGAACCACAGTCTAATTCTTATCATGCAAGAGAGCCACCCAATAACTTGGATGTTTTGAACTCTGGATGTAAGAAACCGTTTCAAAGAATCAGCCTTCATCTAAAGTAAACCTAGTGCTTTTCCACTTTATTTCATGACGCACAATACTATCTTGTTATACAATGAAATGTAACGATTCCTGAGAGAAAAGTTAGTTTTTCCCTTTAGAAGAATCCAAGAAAGATTGCTTCCTTCAAGAGACTCTTGAAATCTACCTGTGTTTGAGCATACCTACTTTTATAAAAGTATACATTCAAATAGTTATTTGTTTGTTCATATACTTCTAAAACAACTGTTTTCTCCTCAACAACTATCATTTTAAAATACCTAGAATGGCATTGTATATTTCTTTAAGTAATAGTGATAGAGTCAATTCTTGTGTGAGAGAACTGACAGTAACGTATTATCTTTCAGGAAAAAATAGTACAGAAAAAATGGTATAAGCATGAAAGATTCACTCATTTTATTTCTTATGTTGTTTTTAGAATACGCATTATTCTTCTGACATAATCTTCCCTTCATAAAAAAAATATAAATAAAAGAGTACATGTTTTCAATAGAAGATGTTAATTAGAAGAAGGGCAATGTTACCTTATTTGTTTATATGAAATTTATAAGATTCCCTCTAAAATCTGCTTTAAAGGACATCTTTTCTTTTCCTGCCCATTCAGTTTCCATTTTGAAACACAAAGCTCATATTTAGAAAATTAAAATTCTTAATCACTGTTTTTGATTAAGATAATAAAGAAATCAACTTTCATTTGAATAATACATTATTTACCTTAAGGTTCACTGATACAAGTACTTACTAATTAGATCTCAGTTTTTCTTTATTGACTAATATTTGTTAAAAAATATTTTTAATGAATCAGAAAAAAAAGTATTCAGATTTATGACTGCCTTAGTTTACCATAATTTTTAAATGTAAACTTGTGCGTTAGAGCAATAAATCCTACAGGTCCACATAAAAATTACCTCTTCAAATGTGAACTCGTGTTTATTTTAATATAAATACAAATGGTTACACATAGAAATATTCATAGGTATATGGATATACACAAGTTAGTATATACATATATATTTCCTTTCTCTGTCAGCTGAGAGGTTCTAGAAACAATCAGCCCCTATAACAATGAGCATACCTACCTCCCAGATCTGGTTTCCGATAGCATTTTTCAATAAAAATATCTCCTTAGAGAAATGGGTAATTCTTGGACTGGGGCAAAAAATATACAAAATGAACTTGGGCATCTTGTAGTGTAAGAATGTGAAGAAAACCCACAATGTCAGAGAAACAAAGGATACAATTGAAAGAGCTCCTAATAGCCAAAGTTGGAACATATATTTAACAAAATAATAACAGTATTAATTTATAACCTAAAGTATAAAATAAATTTTCACGAATCCATGCTAATATGAATAAACAATTGAATAAGTAAATAAATGGAAAAGATGTCTCCATGTAAAAGAATTCCAAATAACTTACATAGATTCTTGGTTTTCAGTGTAGGCTATTTATAGTGACTTCTTTCCAAAGTGTACATTATGCAAAGGGGGAATAAAAGAGTAACTTTATAGTGGAGAAATTCAACAGATGCCAATAAAGAAGCATCATACATTATATCTGATCAATATTCCTCAAAACTGTCTAGGCCTTCTAAAATAAGATTAGTATGAAAAACTGTTGCAGCCAAGAGTTGCCTAGGAATACATGACTACTAAATGTAATGTGGTAACTTGGATGAAATTCTGGAACAGAAAAAGGACTTTTTATGGACTTTGTTTAATAATAATGTATCAACATTGGTTTGTTTTTCTTTGTGACAAGTATACCATACTGATGTAAGATGATAATAATAGGAGAAAATGGATGTAAGATGTATGAGAACTCTTTGTACTATCTTTATAGTTTTTCTGTCATTCTAAAACTATTCTAAAATTAAAAGGTTATTGTTTAGTGCCCTCTTAGTAAATCAAAAGAAAGAAAACTTGTTATATGTTACTTCTCCTCAGTCACTGAATGATAAATTCTAAAGCTTCCTATGCCCTGAGAAAAGTAGCAGACAAATAGTTTTAATTTCTTGACCTTGAAGCCCTTTCTCACAGCATAAGAACAAGTTATGCCTCCATTAACTTGGAGATATTTCAAGTGAATATGATGATATGAGTGAGAGACAAAAGCTGTAGAAGACAGAGGAAAATATGTGATCATTACTGGGTATCTAAGTAGCAAGAAATGTTTTTTAAAAATCTTTCCATATCATTATGTTCTTTCAATATGTTCTGGCTTAGGACTAGGCCCTCTATCTCCTAGTTAAGGCAAAAGTTCATGAGTCTTCATTGGAGATGGAGTAGGGATATTGGTTATACATTTTACTTTATTTATTCTACCTGATAGATTGAAAAACTTCTATAGAAAAGAAAACATAGAAAGTAATCTTGGAGGATAGATTCGGTTAAGTAAATGAATTTAAAATCAAGAAGTTTATGATACATGACTTAATTTTATATGAATATTATGTGAATTTTATATGAATTTTATATAAATATTATAGGAATATTTATATGAATTTACATAGAATATTATATATAATATTCACAAATGTGCACACACATACCTTTGCATAGAAAATCCCCTTTGAGATAATATTTTTCCAGTTGGAAATCTAAAAAGATAAAAACCGAGGGGAAATATCATCAAAATCTTTAACTATATGAATTTTCCCAAAGCAAAGACCTTTCCCGACTTTTGAAAATGTAATTATAGTGAATGAGCTTTGATTCAAAATTACTTTTGAGTTAACAAATCAGTGGAAGAGATAATTTATATGAAAAGCATAAACAATATATATACTTCACAATTGCTTACTGTAGTGTATCACAAATTTTATAACATAATATTAACAAATTAATAACATTTAAAAATCAAGTCTTCCAAGGAACACTGTTTGTGAAATGCTGCTTTAAGTTTTTGACATGTTAAAATCTAATTAAAATCTCTAATAAATTTTTAGAGGAAGATGTTAAGATGTTTTCCAGTAGTTATTCAAAGAAGCACATTATTTGCATATCTGTTGGTGGCATCTTCTTCAAGGACATGAAATCTTGAAATTTCTTTACATTTTCATTTAATTGTAAGGAAAGTAGTCACTTAAATTAAAGACCAACTTAAAGAGGCTCCATGTTTTGAAGTATAAATTTCCTTTTCTAAAGATTGTTACTATATAATAAAAAATACCACTATTCATGATTCAGGGTTATCATATTACTATCACAAGAAGTGATTATATATGTTCAAATATTGATGCATATGCCTCAGAAAATGATTGATAGTATTTATATATTTTTTTCATGTTATTCATTAAGTTTTTTAAAAAATTCTCACCAACCAAATTTTAGGAAGAGCTATTATATATTGTTGCTAAGGAGAGTATTATGTTGAGTCATCTTTGCTACTATTTGCGTGATCTTACATAACTAAGACCTTGGTTTTCAATTTTCTACACTGTGAAACACAGTGAAAGTACTAGTTGATTTCTATAAGCACATTTTATTTTAAAATGTTATGACATAAACTCACCAATGGCAAAGATTATATCTTATAGCTGTAATAGAGGGGTGCTTGACACACAAAATAAATATTTCTTGACTGTCTAAATGAATGATGTTATGATGTTCATTACTGGGAAAATAAGTTATCAAACTAATCTCCCATGTTAACAAATCATTTCCAAATGTTAACTTTTATTTTCCATTCTAATCATAATGCTGTGAGTCAAGTTTTCATATAAAACTATTACCTTAGTATGGCTCCCTAATATGAAAATTAAGACTTGTAATGGTTAAGCATAATTCTAAAATGCAAATGGTTAATTAAATGGCTAAAAAATTATATTTATAAATGGTTTATACAGATCTAGCAGTTTTGCTGTTTTGATACATTAAAATAAGTTGCAAACTATTCATTCTGTGTTATCAATCAAGTTATCTTTTCCATGCACATGTATTTGGGAATATATTTCCATGACTACTATAATTTATAAAGGAAGATGTTAGATTAATCAATAATAGGAACTATGTATCATTTGAAAATTAAAATTCAATTTGAATTTGTGTTCTAGAGCAGGAATCCCCAACCCTAGGGGCCATGGACCAGGAGTGGTCTGGGTCTGTGGCCTATTAAGAACTGGGCCACCCAGCAGGAGGTGGATGGTGGGTGAGCTAGCGAAGCTTCATCTATATTTGTATCCTCTCTCCAGCGCTAGCATCATTGCTTCAGCTCCACCTCAGATCATCAGTCATTAGATTCTCATAAGAGCACTGGTCTCTGGTGTCAAACAGTTTGGGACTGCTGTTCTACAGGGTAACTATTTACTAGGCCAGTATACTTTTCAGTCAACTCTATTTACATAACATTGACTACAAGGAAATACAAAGCATCCACTTAACTTTTTGAAATACAAGCACATTGTATCCTATTGAAAGACAACAATTTTAGTAATTTGCTAAAGATCCCTTAATTCAATTACAATTAACAATGACAGTGTAACCATCATACCGTTTGATAATTTTATTGCTTAGAGATATTTTCTCAAGTATTGTCTGACATAGACAAATATACCATAGTAAAGACCAAACCCTACTTAATGACTACGGTGACACTCATGTTTGTATATAGTTTTAAAATATTTATTATGAATAGTTGCCCTGAGAAAGTTTATATCAACATGTTTAAGAAAGTATATAGAGATACTAGAGAAGGTCCAGAAAGAAGGTAGAAGAGAGCGATTTTATATATAATGTAGTATAGTATCATATAATTTCATACCTATATAAATTATACATACACAGACGCAAAGTCTCTTTCAAGGTAGGATTTTTCCAGATAGAAGTCTAAAAAGATAAAAACTGTGGGGAATATTATAAAAATCTATCAATTTATAATCTTCTCAAAGAAAAACATTTTCTTACATTTTTAAAAAGGCAATTACAGTATATAAACTTTGATTTTTGATTTAATTACCCTTTTGATAGAAAACGAGTGGAAGAAGACAGTGGAAGAATTCAGATTATAGTGTAAAAAAATTGTATATGTTCAGAAATCACTTCAAAAAATCAAATCTTGGAGAAAATATATAATTCTTTAAGATATATTGAGGAAAATAGTATAACTTCATAAAACATTCTTTTCATAAGACAGAATATCGGGATGAGAAGAAATAAATTGATTTGACCTAGCTCTTCATATCTTGCATTTGCCCGTATAAAGCCAAGAGTCGCTGAGAAATAGCTAGAAAATCTTAATGGGAAATCTTGTGCTGTATTTAACCAGTATAGGTCCCTACTAGGCAGCCTACCTATGCCTCCCAATATTTTGCTTCAGTGTTTGGAAGGAAGATGGGAAAGTTAAAATTGCAAAAGAAAAAAATAAATAAACCCATGCTTTCAAAGCAACCAAAAACAAATAAATGGACTCATTTTCACTGGCACTCTTAACACGTTCTTCTAGGGAGACATATCAAAGTTGTTTCCTAAACTCTAGTTTACTGACAGAATATGAAATACTTATTTTAGGCTCAACTTTATGTGAAAAACAAATTTATAGAACTATGTTTCTCAAGAGTATCTTCTACACTATGTTATCTTATTGATGCTCTCAAAATTACTGTAAATAAAAATCCTTTTAGATATAAATTTGTTTTACAATGCCCTTTGATTGCCCATTTCATTAATAAAATTTATACTTAGCCACCATGTCTGTCCATGTTTTTAGACTCACAAAATGAGTTTTAAACATCTCTACCACAAATGATAATGTACTGAATAATTTCCTCTTATATGTCCAATATAAGTGATCCTTATAAAACTTGGCTGGATGGAAAAATTGTAAAGTAGCCTACAATCTGGCAAGCTGCAAACTTTAATTTAATACTAAAATTTTATACTGCTGATTATAAATTTTATAACAGTTTTTGTGGAGGAAAAGGTGTTGAAATAGTAAATAGACACATGGTGACTGGGTCATTTTAAAATGGAAATGGCACATAAACATCAAAGTTTCTATATGAAAAAGGTTTAAAATGTCTGAAAAAAATTTAGTAGTTCAGCCCTTATGTTCATCGATTCGTTTAGAATTTTGAGCATTTGTATCCAGGCACCATGCTAGGCACAGAGAGATCAAAAATAAATAAGACATATCCCTTGCGCTTGAGTTTTTTACAGTTCGCTAGGAGATGTAGATGTACAGAATGATAATTACAGTAAAATGTAAGCAGGATTTAAATAAAAGAATGAACAAGTTTTCAGTGAATTACAAAAATGTTAACAACTTAACTGGTCTGTGGGAGTCAGAAAATACTCAACAGTGCATGTTTTATTTGAATGATATTAAGATAGATAAAAATTTTTCAAGTGAAAAAAATCATTAAGATAATAAATTTCCATCAAAAAAAAGAATTGTGAATGGGCATTATGAGTTCTGTGATAATTCCAGTAGAACTAGAGTTTAGGATGTAGAGTGGATATAAGAAACAGGGTGAATTTATAATGCCGGTAGTGGCAAAATTATAAACAGAGAGCCATGTGGATGATGCTAAGGGGTTTTTTTCTTCGCTCTATTATTAATGGTATAATTTATAGCCCAACTAGGACTCCTCTGATAGCAAAATGAAGTGTAATAGCTGAGACAACAGGCTTATCACAAGACTGTCATGAATAAACCAGAGTATATGCTTACCTACATAAGAAAGAGCAGAAGTTTTTAGGTAAGGCAAGAACCTAATAAGATCTGTTATTTTTGTTAATAATTATCATAGCAGTAAGAGGTAGAATTAGAATAAAAGAAAACCCTTTGGCGTCTATTGTAATAGTTGCTATAATGATGTAAGTCATTAGCACTGGAAATGGTAAGGAAACAAAATTCATGAGATATATCTGAAGTAGAATTGGTTTGCTAATATGACCAATTAAATGTGAAGTGGAAAGGAAGAGAGGAGAGAATGTCCAGGCAGTCTCAAAAGAATTTACCACAGAAAATGTGTGTACAGTGTCAACATTATTTAGGATAGAGAATTCTGTAGAAGGAGAAGTTTGGGGTGGGGGATGGGAATGGAAATGAGGCTATACAATGAGTTCAGTTATGAGCATGTTAAGTGTGAAATGCTGTAGTAGACCTGGAAATCAAAAATATACTATAGACTAAGAAGACAGGTTAATTTACAGATGTATAGTACTTTTCTAGCTATCTTCATAATAAGAGTAGTTGAGGCCATGCAAGCAAATGAGGTCACTCATCTCATTTAAAGAAAAAAAGAGGACTAAACTTAATGTCACAACGCTAACATTTAATAGTTCTCCATAAAAGGAGAAGTCTGTGATCAAGACTGAGAGGGAGTGACCAGTTAGGAGGAGAATTAGCAAACTATACTGTCCTGGAAGAAAAGGACAGAAAGAACTAATATAGTCCACAGAGTCAGGTGCTTCAGAGATAAATAGGGTGAAGTCTGAGTAAAGGTGACCCAGTGTATTTAGCACTTGCACAGTCCCTGGTAACTTACCAAGGGCAGATGCAGAATGCCTGGTGATACCGAGGAAGTAGAGCCATCGAGTGAGTATTCTTCCACTTAGTTGGTGATAAAGAAGAGAAGAAAGAGTGGATAGTAGTTTGAGCAAAAAACATTTTTAGGATAGGTAAGTCTTAATCATTCTTTGGAAACTGAAGAGAAGTCAGAGGAGAAGAAATTATTAGCATTACAGGAAATAGAGGAAAAGTTGATAGAGCAGTATATGAGGCAGGTGGGGTAGATTTAACTTTGAGGAAAAGTAAAACAACTTCCTTTAAGACTGGAGAGAAGGTGACAAGTCAGGTACTATTTTCAAAACATATAGAGGAAAAGAGAAAAGAGGATGAAAAAGTCGAAAGGTTTCTATTGTTAAAGAGTACAGTTAAACAATATATTATTCAGTAAAAAAATTCAGAACTATTCATGGCAAATATATAAGGTTATATAAACTTTAAGTAGTGAGAAATGGAAGTGGAATATTATTTTCATGGCTATTTGAAAATGTATTTTCTCATCTGCCTAAGGATGATAGCAAGGAGATTTGACAGATATTGTTCTGTTAGCTTGATGTCAAATGCTTGTAACAAAGAGCAAAGAGCTTCTCTTCTGCACCACATACAATGTCATGTTCTCCGAAAGTCCTTTGATAAAAGCATTGTTGCCCACATTAGTAGACAATGAAAACAAGGCTCAGAGGCCTTGTATAAGTTTCAATGGTCACATAAGTAGTGTATAATGTGAGCTTTCCATTACACCAGTGTAGTTTTCTCTGCAAAACTGTCTGCATTTTCAATATTAGCTTTAAATTAACATTCTAAAAAATATATTCATGAAGAATGACTAAATCACTTCAAGATTTTTATCTCCAAAAACTTATCTTGGGCCAATGGAGAAATGATTGAAGATGTTGGAGAAATGCTTCTGCTGCATTTCTTCACTAATGGAAGTAGGGGATTAACAAATTTGAGTAGTCGGTGTTAATATGGTTTAATTTACCCTCTTAGACTGATCAGTTCTGGAATCATCTGACTACAACACAACCAGGGCATTAAGAAGGGAAAAGTAAAAAGAAAATGTGTAATCATGGTAGGAGCCTATTTATGATTCTAGTATCACGTTAAAATCAAAAAGTTTTAAGGGTGCCTTGAAATAGAGATCATGACAGGACTAGAACCAACAAACTGCACCACCTCAACTAAGCTGAACCAAAAACAAGAACAGCAACAATATTTAGATTGATGACTATTAGCAATTTTACATTCACTTTAAAATGCCAAGTAATCTAGTAGGGCATGCCAGTAAGATTGTATCAGTTGTTCTTTTTCCAGATGCAAAGCCTAGTAGTTTATAAATACTCACAAAACTTAAGAAAGATTGAATATAGTAAAGGAAATTATAATTATTGCTTGCTTATCAGTTGCCCTCTATGTGAATATATTGAACAAAGAATCATAAAGTACTCAGAATTGTTCAGTATGAGCTATTTATCACACAGAGTCAATATACTTCTAATATATTCACTATGATTAATGCAGTTCAATTACAGAGAGGTATGTATGAGCAGAGGCAAGACTCATTTTATGGTAAACAGAAACCATTTTTTTTCCAGGCTCAGTCAAACTTTTTTCTTTGTTCAGTAATGAATTTCAAATGATGTTCACTTAATTGAACCAAATGGTCATAAGGAAAAGGCAGCTGCAGATATAACTAAGCAGATAGTTTTGAGGAACATTGTAATTTTTCTATTTATTCTAGCACTAGTGATAATTGGTCTTACTTCTTAGCAGTTGGATACTTTCTGTACAAAAGAAAATATGAAACTAAATTACAAACATTGTGCTGAGCCTAAGACAGAAAAGAAATGAGAAGACATAATTGAACCTGTAAAGGGTTCATTTGTAGATGGGACATTTCCTCCTGGGAAATGAAAGCTCTCACAGAAATACAATGAATATACTTCTGATTTATGGTAATTAATTTTGAATGTGGATTATCTACCACATTGCTCACTATAGAAGATGAATTGTACAACTGAATTATCAGGGTCTGGGAAGTAAAATTAGCACAACCTTAGCAGAAAGTGACGTTTTGTACCTCATCTTCACATTGAAAGCATAGATCAAGCCATCCTATCTTATTTCACTGCCCAGAGGTCCAATTATAAAGAGGAAATGAAGCAAGGAAGGAACAGCTTTCCTAAGTATTCTTCCATAACACAAGTTTTTTTGGATGTCACACCAAGTTTAGAGGACAATTGAGATACCTTCACTCCATTAATTCTAACCTCAAGATAAGAGTCAGATGAAAGCAGATATCGTTCCCTGTGGAGGAATGTTTCTCCATACCCAGTTTTGGAATGGAATGGAATGGTGCAGTCAAAAATATTGAAAAATATACTTACTTTTCTCTACTGAAATGACCAATTATTAGAATGTGTTCCTAACAGAAATTTTGGAACAACCTTACTTGATTTTGTGGGCTACTTAATCTTGGACCATTTATTTGGGCTTGAACCATAATTACGGACGGTTGCATGGCTGCAGAATTCTGTGAGTTCATTTATACAGTCAGAATCAAATATAGGGTCTGAATTTACTCAAATTCCTATAGTCACATGAAAGCAGAAAAATAAAAACCATCTGAAAGTTTCAAAATATCTAAGATTTAATTTTCAATAAAATAATTTCTGAATTTGAAATTGTCATTTTATGTTATTTAATTTTTTATTGGACTTTATGGTTTAGAGCAGTTTTAGTTTCATAGGAATATTGAGCACACCAGAGTGGTACCTGTGTTACTATTGATCAACCTACATTAACACATTATCGTCCAAAGTTCATGGTTTACATTACCATTCACTCTTGGTATTGTACATTCTTTGGATCTGGACAAATGTGTAATGGCATGTAAATATCATTATGCTTCCATACAGAGTGGTTTCACTGTCCTAAATCTCATCTGTGCTCTACTTATTCATCCTTCTCTCCCCCTAACACTTCACGACCACAGATTTTTTTATTGTCTCTATAGTTTTGCCTCCCAGAACGTCATATAGTTAGAATCATACTATAATCATACAGTCACCCTTTCAGACTGCATTCTTTCACTTAGTAATATGTATTTAAGGTTCCTCCATGTCTTGTCATGACCTTATAGCTCATTTCTTTTTAGCATTGAATAATACTCCATTGTCTGGCTGTACTACAGTTTATTCATCCATTCACCTACTGAAGGGCATCTTGGTTGCTTCCAAGTTTTGACAATTATGAATAAAACTGCTATAAATATCCATGTGCAGGTTTTTGTGTGGAGATAAGTTTACAACACCTTTCAGTAAATATCATTTGCCGAACCATACATAATAGTATGTGTAGTTTTGTAAGAAACTGCCAAATTGTTTACCCAAGTGGCTGTATTGTGTTGCATTCCTACCAGCAATTAATGAGATTTCCTATCGGTACACATTCTCACCAGCTTTTGGTGTTTGTATTCTAGACTTTAGCCATTAAAATAGGTATGTAGTATTATCTCATTATTTTTATTTGCACTTCCTGGTGACATGATGTGGAACATATTTTTATATGCTTATTTACTCTCTGTATATCTTCTTTGGTGAGGTGTCTCTTCAGGGGTTAGGCTCATTTATTCAATTATTTTTATTATGGTAAAATACACATAAAATTTATCATTTAACAATTTTTAAGTGTGAAGTTTAGTGGTATTAAATACATTCATCATGTTGTACAAAAATTAACACCATCTATCACCATAACTCTTTTCGTCTTCTAAAACTGAAATTCTATGCCTATTAAACAGTAATTCCCCATCTCCCTTTACCCTATCCCCTGGCAACCATCATTCTACTTTCTGTCTCTCTAGCTACTCTAAGAACTTCATATAAGTGAAATCATACAGTGTTTGTCTTTTCGTGACTGGTTTATTTAGCATAATATTGTTAAGGTTCATCCACGCTGTAGAATATTGCAGAATTTCCTTCCTTATTAAGGCTGAATAATATTACATTGTATGACTATACCATATTTTTTTATCCGTTCATCTATCAATGGGCATGTGGGTTGCCTCCACATTTGCTATTGTGAATAAAGCTGCTATGAAAATGGGTATGCAAATATTTTTGAGATGCTTTCTTTAATTCTTTTGGTTAAATACCCAGAAGAGGAATTTCTGGATCATATGGGAATTCTATTTTTAATTTTTTAAGGTACTTCTATATTGTTTTCTACACTAGCTGTACCATGTTACATTCCCACCAACAGTGAACAAGTGTTCCAATTTTTCTACTTCCTTGCCAATTCTTGTTTTCTGTATTTTTTAATAGTAGCCATTCTAATTGGTGTGAGATGGTATCTCATTATAGTTCTGAATTACATTTCCTTAATAATCACTGATGTTTAAGCATCTTTTAATGTGATTATTAGATATTTATATACCTATTTTGGAAAAATGTGTATTCAAGTCCTTTGCCCATCTTCATATTAGGTTGTTTGATTTTGTTGTTGTTGTCATTGTTGTTGTTATTGAGTTTTAGGATTTCTTTGTATGTTCTGTATATTAATTTCTGATCGGATATGTGATTTGCAAATATTTTCTCCCATTCTGTGGGTTGCCTCTACTTTGTTGACAGTATCTTTTGTTGCACAAACTTTTCTAATTTTCATGATGTCCATTTGCCTATTTTTCTTTTCTTACTTATGTCTTCGGTGTCATATCCAAGAAATTATTGCCAAGTTCAATGTTATGCAGCTTTTATCCCAGCTTTTCTTCTAAAAGTTGTCTTATACATTTTAGGTTGCACATTTAGATTTTTGACTCATTTTGAGTTATTTTTGGTGCATGATTTTAGATAAGGATCCAACTATATTGTTTTGCATGGCATGTGACTATCCAGTTTTTCCAGCACAATTTGTTAAAAAGATTCTTCTTTCCCAATTGAATGGTCTTGGCATCCTTATCAAAAATTATTTGACCATATATATGAGGATTTATTATAGTCCCTCTATTTCATTGGTTTATATGTCATCATTATGCCAGTATAACACTGTTTTGATTACTGTAGCTTTATGTGAAGTTTTGAAAGCACAAAGTATGATTCTTCTAGTTTTATTCTTAATTACATATTGTTTTGGCTCCCTTGAGATTCCATATGAATTTTGAGATGGATTTTTCTATTTCTGCAAAAAAAAAAAAAAATGCCATTGGCAATCAAAGTGCCCATCAATAGACGACTGGATAAAGAAGTTACAATACATATATACAATGGAATATTACTCAGCTATTAAAAAATGAAATATTACCATTTGCAACAACATGGATGGATCTAATATAGTCAATATTATTGTAATTGTGTGTAGTGCCAGATGGGTGCTAGAGAAATTGGGGGAATCATTTCAGGGATTGTATAAATGTCTAACTTTTTTAAGTTTAAGAAAATTCCATTGGGATTTTGATGAGGATTACATTGAACCTGTAGGTCATTTGGGGTAGTATTGACATTTTTTAACAATATTGTCTTTCAATTCATAAACATAGGATGTGTTTCTATTTATTTGTGTAGCTTTCAATTCCTTCAGCAATGTTTCATACACTTTTACTGTACAAGTTTTCTACACATGAGATCATATCATCTTCAAAGAGAGATGATTTCATATTTTCATTTCCAATTTGAATGTTCTTTATTTCTTTTTCTTGCCTAATTTCTCTGGCTAGAACTTCAGGTATTACATTGTGTAGAAGTGATGAAAGTAAGTATCCATGCCTTGTTTCTGATCTTAGAGGAAAAGCATTTAATCTTCCATCACTGAGTTTGACATTTGCTTTTGTTTTTCCCCTATAGAGCTTTTATTATTATTATTCTACCTAATTTTAAAATTTTTAAGCGTGAAATAATGTTGAATTGTCTAATGTTTTTCTGCATCATTAGATATTTTTTCTTCATTTTATTAATGTAGTGTACTAAATTGATTTCACATGTTGATCTTTGCATTCCTGAAATATACATCACTTGGAAAATGTGTATAATTCTTTTAATATGTTGCTGAATTTGGTTTGCTAGTATTTCATTTAGGATATTTGCATAATATTGGTCTTTAGTTTTCTTTCCTTGTAGCATTTTCTTTTGCCTTTGATATAAGGGTAATATTGGCCTCAGGGAATGAACTGGGAAGTATTTGAGGATTGGTATTCTTCTTTACATGTTTGGTAGAATATATTAGTCAATACAATGGATTCAGGGCTTTTGTTGTTGTTGTTGTTGTTGTTGTTGTTGTTGTTGGGAGAGTTTTGATTACTAATTAAATCTCCTCACTCCTTAGGGGTCTACTTAGATTTTCTATTTCTTCATGAGTCTCTATAGGTTTTGTGTTTCTAGGAGTTTTTCCATTTTATCTAGGTTATCCAATTTATTGCCGTGCAGTGTCCATACTACTCTCTTGTAATCCTTTCATTTCTGATTTTAGTCATTTGAGTCTTATCTCTTTACTTCTTAGTTCATCTAGCTACAAATTGTAAATGTTGTTGATCATTTTGAAGAACTAACTTTTAGTTTTATTAATTTTCTCTATTATTTTTCTATTCTCTATTTCATTTATCTCTGGTCTATTTTTTATTATTTTTTTTTCTTTTTGTTAGTTGAGATTTAGTTTGTTCTTTTTCTAGTTCCTTAAGTTGTAAAGTTAGATTTTTTATTTGAGATTACTCTTTTTTATATATATAAGCATTTACAGCTATAAATTTCCTCCTTAGCATCATTTTTGTATTAAGTCCTCCATTTTCTTACTTATCTTCTGTCCTGCTGTTCTATTCATTATTGTAGGTAAAGAATTAAAGTTTCCAACTCTTATTGTAGAACTATTTCTTCCTTCAATTATGTCAAATTTTGCTTCACATATTTTGATGGTCTATCATTAGCTGCATAAATGTGTATAATTGTTATATCTTGTCTCTATGCTGACCCTCTTATTCATATATAATATCCTTTGTCTGTTTAAACTTTATTTAATGTTTATTTTCTCTGATATTAATATAGCCAACACTGCTCTCTTTTGGTTACCATTTGCATAAAGTATCTTTTGCATCCTTTCACTTTTAACCTATTTGTGTCTTTGGGTCTAAAGTGGGGTTCTTGCAGGCAGAATATACTTGGATCATGTTTTTCATTCATTCTGCCAATTTGTCTTTTGATCAGACAGTTTAATCAAATTACATGTAAAGTAATTATTGATAAAGAGTAACTGACTATTATTGTTTTGTTATTTTTCTATATGCCCTGTAGCTACTTTGTCCCTCATTTTCTGAATTACTGTTTTGATTTTGTGTTTAGTTGCTTTTTTGTAGTGAAATGCTTAAATTATTTTCTTATTTCTTTTTGTGTACATCCTATAGCTATGTTCTTTATAGTTTCCGTGGGGATTACATTTAACATCCTCAAGTTATAACACTCTAATTTGAATTTATACCACCTTAATTTCAGTAATATGCACATGCTCTGCTCCCTTCTATCTCCATCCTCATTCCTTTAGGCTGCTGATATCACAAAATTACACCTTTTTATATTACATTACTCTCTTAAATTATTTAAAAACAAGATTTGGAAGGACAAACAGAAGTTACAAACATATTAGCTTTTAGTGTAATAATTTTTTTTTTGTCTTTAAATGTTTTAGTCTCTTAAATCATGTGGAACATAAAAAGTTCAGTTATAAATCACTGTTACAATAATATCAGCTTTTATAATTGCCCATATATTTACTTTTATTGAGATTTTTATTACTCTATATGGCTTCAAGTTGCTATCTAGTTCCTTTCATTTCACCTTACGGGACTTCTTAAGCATTTCTTGTAGGGCTGGTCTAGTGCCTTCCTCAGGTTTTGTTTAACTGAGAACATCATAATTTCTTCCTCATTCTTGAAGTACAATTTTTTTCAGATGTTGTGTTCTTGGTTCCATTTTTTTTTTTTTTTTTCGTACTTTAAATGTATCAGTCAACTGTCTCTGGCCTTCAAAGTTCTCAATAAGAAATCTGTTAATAATCTTATTGAGGATCACTTGTATGTTATGATTGACCTCTTTCTGGCTGCTTTCAAGATTCTCCCATTGTCTTTGGCTTTTGAAAGTTTGATTATAATGTGCCTTACTGTAGGTCTCTTTCAGTTTATCTTACTTGGAGTTTGTTGAGCTTTTTGAATATTTATATTCATGTCTTTCATAAAATTTGGGAAGTGTTTGCCATTAATTATTCAAATATTCTCCCTACCCTTCTTTCTCTTTTCTCTTCCAGTACAACCACTATGCATATGTTGATCTACTTGATGGTACCCTATAGGTCCCGTAGTTTCTCTCCAATTTTTTTCAGTCTTTTTTTTTTTTTTCTGTTCCTGACTTGATAATTTTCATTGTCCTGTCTTCAAGTTCCTGATAATTTTTTCCTGCCTTCTCAAATCTGTCTTTGAATACCTCTAGTAAGTTTTTTATTTTACTTATTATACTTTTTAGCTCCAGAATTTATTTATTTATTTATTTATTTTAGGTTTTTCTATATTGACATTTCTATTTTGTTATACATCGTTTTTTGTAGAGAAATGATTAAGTTCCTTTCTCATTTCTTTTTGTATTTTTCTTGAGTTTCTCCATACTCTTTTTTAGTTATTTGAACATCTTTAAGAGTGGCTCCATTTTTTTTTTTTTTAAATCTTTGTCTATTGTATCTGCCATCATGTCTTTTTAAGGGACAGTTACTGTAGGTTTATCTTTTTTTTCTCTCTCTCTCTGAATGGGTGATACTTTTCACCTTTTGATTTTCTGTTGAATACTGGACATTCGAATCTAATAATGTGGTAATACTACAAATTGATTTCTCTTCCTTCCCAAAGGTTTGCTTTATTTTTGGTTATTATTTGTGATGTTAGTTTGTTTGTTTGATTGATTGTTGTAGACTGTCTCTGTTTCCAGTATCAGCCTGAGTTGTAAACTTAAGGTCTTTACTGAGCCTTTGCCTGGGCACGTGTAGTCACTTTCTAATAGTCCCCACAAATGCAATTGTTTTTGAATGTCCTAATTTTTAATGTATGGCTCCCACAAAGAAAAAAGAAAAAGAGAAAAATGAAGAGAGTAAAGAGATTGCTGGTCATTTAAATCTCCTGGAAGTCAATTCACCTGAAGGGGGCCGGGGTGGAGGGGAGTGATACAACAATGGCTGCCCATCTCTTTGCACTTTTCTGATCAGAAACAGTGATCAGCAAGGGCAGGGTCTTTTTAGCTTACTGTGTCTTCCACAAGTTGTGTGCAAGGTGCCTATCAGAGGGAGTAGAAAAGGGTAACTGCTATGGTGCTGAAGCTGAACTTGACTGCAGTTTACCATCCATGTGTTTTCCTGGAAGTTGTGAGCCTTCAATAGATTCTGAAGTTCCAAAATAGTTACATCAGACAGATTCTCCCCGTGAAGTTGTTCTTTAGGTGAGAAGACAGACTCCTGGTACTTTCTATTCCAGCATTTTCCCAGTGATCTATGGTCCATTTTTTATTCAGATTGTTTATTTTCTTATTGTTAAGTTTTAAGAGTTCTTTGTATATTTAATAATAGATTTTTGTCCAATATTTTTATCTTTTTCAAATATCTTTTACTCCATGGTTTGTCTCTCATTCTCTTGACATTTTCTTTCATGGAACGGACATTTTAAATTTTAATGAAGTTCAGCTTATCAAGTATTTCTTTCATGGATTCTGCTTTTGGTATTATATTTAAAAAGCCATCACCATATCCATGGTCACCTAGGGATTCTCCTTTGTTATCTTCTGGGAGTTTTATAGTTTTGTGTTTTACATTGAGAACTATGATTAATTTTGGTAAATTTTTGAAGAGCTTAAGGTCTATGCCAAGATTTATATTTTGCATGTGGATGTCCAGTTGCTCTAGCATCATTTGTTGAAAAGATTATCTTTGCTCTGATATATTATCTTTCCTCTTTTGTCAAGATTAGTTGACTATATTTATGTTGGTATCTTTCTATGCACTCTATTCTGTTCTATTGATCTATTTGTTTATTATAATATCAATACCACACTGTTTTGATCACTGTAGCTTTATAGTAAGTCTTGAAGTTGGGTAGCATAAGTCCTCTAACTTTTTCTTCTCTTTAATATTGTGTTGGCTATTCTGGGTCTTTTGCCTCTCCATATACCTTTCGAATTAGTTTGTCAATATCCATATACTGACTTGCTGGGATTATAATTAAGATTGTATTGACTATATAAGTCAAGTTAGTAGAAACTGACATCTCGACAATATTTAGTTTTCTTATCCATGAACATGAAATAACTCTCCATTTGTTCAATTCTTTGATAACTGTCATCAGAATTTTCCTCATATAGATTGTGCACATATTTTGTTAAATTTATACCTATTTCATTTTTGGAGAGTGATAATGTAAATGATAATGTGTTTTTCATTTCAAATTCTCTCTGTTCTTTGATTGTATATAGGGAAGCAATTAACATTTTTACATTAACATTGTATCCTGCAACCTTGCTATAATATTACTTTTCAATTCTAGGAAGGTTTTGTTTTGTTTTGATTTTTTTCAGTTTTTCCAAATTATCATTTTTGGACCTTCTGTATTTTATATATATATATATTCCATATATCAATATCATGTATTATTTCTTATATGTAGATGGATATATGAGATAGACAGAAGGTAGATAGATGAACGAGAGAGGAGAAAGGGTGAGAGAGAGAGATCTGACACAATCAGTGACAGAAAGTAGCTTGTTGGATCCCAGAGTCACCCATTCTTCAAGTCAACCTCTCTTGGTACATGCCCCCACAACTGGGATTCTATACTTAAGGCCCAGCTTCCTTCCTACTGAAATAATTACCTTCATAAATCTCATGACGATGATTTCTATGTGCAAGTTTCCTCAGACTCCAAGTGAGAGTATACTACATCTACTTACCTAGCTCCTTATAATACCACCCTTAAAGATCTCCCATGTTAAAGCATTATTTGCAATTGTGGCATAGTGGATATATCCCAATAGTTTAACAATATAGAACCAGCCAATTAAATCCTTGTGCATCCAAATAATAAAAATAATACATAACTATTATAAAAGAGTAAGCCAAATCTATACATTCTGTGTATTATTTAAAGGTGGAATACCAAAAAAAAAAAAAAAAAATGACGCCGATTTGGGGATTTAGCTATAGAAACGTCAGTTCGTGCAGGAATATTAATGCGAAAAAAAAAAGGGATATACTAAATGTATACTATGGCCAGATTTTAAAAGGAACAAAGTAACATATTAACATATATTATACTACATAAAAAAAAAGAATATCTGGAGAATAGGATAGCATGCTGTTAATTTACTTCAGAATAAAATAGAAGTGGGCAAAGGGCAGATAGAGAGATGAGGGGAATTTTCACTGCTATATAAAATAGTAGTAATTGTGTTTTTAAATTTTTTCTTGTAAGAAGAATAAAAATCTTTAATGGTCCTTCCACTCACCATAGTGTTAAATTCCATTGTTTGTATTTCTATCTTTAACAGTACTGACATTTACAATAGGAAACCAATAAAAAATATATAAATTAAGTTTATGAGCATGTTATGCCTTTTATATTATTTTTTAGTGTTTCCTAAATCACTAATAAAGGGAAAAGGAAGATGTATAATGGGCTTTATCTTCTAAAATTATATTGATAGAATAAAATACATTATTCAGAATAAATTGCTGCTGCTATCTATACATATATGTGTATGTGTTTAAGCACATACACATTAATATATACATACAAAATGATCCTAATATTAGCCTATTATTTGAAAATGGAACTTCCAGCTGTCCTTATTATAATGACCCAAAAATATACTCAAAAGGTAAACTTTTGCATTAAACATTAACTTCTTAGACAACCATCTGGTGTGATATATTTCCTTGACTTTATAAATGAGTGAATATATATTTTTCTTCTATGTTGTTAAGTCCAAACTAGAGTTTATTTTGTGGCACACGAATAACGAAGAGAGAAAAGAGTCTAGAAGAGTGTAGCAAAGGACATCTGACCTGACAAACTGTTTGAAAAAATCCTTCTCTGCTCTGATCAAAATTCTGTGTAAGTGTATGTGTGTGTCTAAGAGTAAGAGAGAAAAATAACATATTAGGTGTACTTCCCAGATCCCAGGAAGTTATTTAATCCTTACAATAACACCTTAAATTAAATGTTATATTTATGTTATAAATGAGGAAATGGGAACTTAGAAGCCAGATCTGATTGACACTAAAACGTCTGGACTTTTCATGACACTTAATAATTTTTTGTATCAGCAGCCTTCTGCAAGACAACCATTTACCTCATGCTGCCTTCTGTCTCACCTCTACTCCTGGTGGGGTTCTGATCATCTGTGCTTTTGACCTCCCAAAGCCATCATTCTACATTAAAACATATATACATATCCTTGATTTGGTGGAATATCCTATTGGCTACTAAATTTTAATAAGGTAAATTTTAAAAGGAGTTTACAAATAATACATTCTTCTTATTCTGTAATTCTAGGGTTATTTTATTTTTCATAACATTTTAAAATTTGAACAGGCAGTGTAATGAATTTCCCACCGTATCTAAGAATACCGTCAGCTGCACTTCTAAAATTAGCATACCATGCAATTTAATAGCCATGATAATAACACTAAAGTTCTAAAGATGCTAAAGCCTTATTGAAAGGGATAAATATCTAATTGCAAGATTTCAGGCACAAGAGCAAACTGATTCGATAAATAATTTAGGATATGATATCTTACTTGGCTGCCCTCGAATCATAGTATTTGATTACTACTTGATAATTATCATTCATTTGTTTATTATTTGTATAATACACCAAATTCTGTGAAAAAGTGTGGAAAGCCCAGAACCACCTTTATTGACATACATTCTAGCAAAATAAATGTTAAAAATTCTTGACACTTAGTAAAAGTTAATGCAAATTAATTTTGTGAATTTGGGCTAAGATATTCTCCCTGCTTGTTTGACCTAAAAATATCCTCTCAGTGAGAAAACATTTTATCATTGGGTTTAAGCTCAGAAAAAAAAAAAAGGGTCTTTAGAATTTCTGTGAAAGATATATAAATTCCTAAGAAACACAGATTTCTGGATTTTAGCATTTCTTGGCAGTTTATAAAATTAGTTTGAGAACCCACAGTAGTTGTTCAAAAAATGTTGATAATTTAAAGTAATCAAACACGTCTGGGATATTCTTCAAAGGTTGGTTAAACATCTTATAAAATTCATTAGCAAATCCATCTGGACCGGGGTCTTTTCCAGATGGGAAACTTTCATTACCGCCCAACATTTTTCATGGTTTATTATAGGTATAGTTTCATTTGTGGAGGGTTGCAGATAGATGTGTACAATAAATAAAGCAACATAGTTGTTTAATATTCATTTGAGAGATCCTTGTGTATAACCGTATATATAACCACATATAAAAAATAATAAGGAATGCCATATTTCTGATAAATCTGAGTTAACACAAAGTTTTTTATTTGCAAAGTTAATTTTTAGTATTATCTAATATTGTTCTACACATATCTAATTACAAGTCATAACATTTAAGGATAGTAACCAAACTTTGAAGTCTAAATTTACAAACTCACAGTCTAAGTTGATCCATGTGTAGATAGTATGACATTCCTGAAGTAGTTTCTCATACACAAATATATTCAATTATGATTCAAAAATATGTACATTTTTATTTCAACTGGTAAAAAATGTGATTATGCATTATTTAAAACTATACAGTATTCCCTTTTACTTTGGCAACTATATCAATACCAGACAGTAAGATGTAACATTCTAAATATAATATTTAAAGCTTTCTAAAAAATGTTAAATTCTTACAAATTGGCATTTTAAGAGACAGTCATGCTGAATTAATTAGTAGAGAAAGAAAACATTTATAAACATATAGAATCAGTTACTGAGATAGTTGTTAGATTAAATTTGACAATATTTGTGAAACTTATTGAGAGAGGCAATGTCCTAGGTACTAAAATAAATATATAATATGTAAAATATAAATAAGATTTTAGAAGGAGGGATAGAAATGCAGGCAAGAAATTGAATTATAGTTTGATGAGATAAAAGGAATATGTATTAAGTACAGCAGAGGTTAAGGCAGGGTGCTAAACTCTCCTTGGAAACTGTTCCAAAGATGCAGAGATGCTAAAAGTGCTCTTCTGGGATATGCAAAAGGGAAGAAGATCATTGTAGGCAAAAGGAACAGAATGTGCAAAGACACAGAGCATGACACATCCAGAAACATGCAAGTAGTCTTTTTCTACACAATGGCAGTGAAATACTGGTGTGATGTATTTTTTTTTTTCCTATCCAGTTAGTGAAATATAGAATTAGAGGTTTAAAAAGAACACTTCCTATTACCCCTTGTAACATGGAAGACAGTGTGCCTTAAAGGAGAGTCCAGCACTTTAGAGGATGTGATCTGAAAATGACTGATGTGAATTTGTCAGAGAAGTTCACAAATATATTTAAATCAATGACCCTGATGCAATTACTAAACAGACCAAAATACCCTCTGTCAGGACTTTACTTAGGCTAGAAATGTTATCTAGGGTCAAGCAACATTAGACAAGGACATTTAGCTGAGCTGTAACCTACTTTCCCTCCAGAGCTGAGCTGATGTTTTTTATTATCCCAAGAAATTTGTTGTAATAAATTCAGTTGAGGTATTTTTATCTTCATTTCTCTTTTTCCACATTGAGCATGAGGCCCAGTTGGTTTATACAGCTCAATCTCCTTCATGGCTTGGGGACATTCTGATATAGTAGAAGAATCCTTCTTTTATAGAAACACACATGCAGACATACATATACACATGCACACACGCAGCTGTTTCATTCACTGTGGTCAGAAGCAATTTGCTCTAAAAGGAGGGAGGTTGAGTAATAAGTTCCTACACTAACTCACACTCTAGAGAGGACACAGATGGGTTACTTGATTACATATTAGGATTGACTTTCAAATGGCAGCATACCCAGTGGTAGGAAGACACTATTCCCAGGGGCAGCAACTCTTATCATGGGGATCAAATCCATTCGACTGTTAGGGCTGATGAGCTAAACCAATTCAGCCCAGGGAGGATAATCTGGGCTCTGAACAGCCTGAGTTGCCTAATGGAACTTGATACAGACAGACAGATGTGGGATTCAGGGCTGAGACATGTAAAAGCAGAATAGTTTCACCCTCCACAGGGTGGGTCCAGAATTTTGTTCAATCTTATAGTGCTTCTGTCACTAAATGTGTGTGGCTCAGCCATTCTTGAGGGAAATACACAAAGTCCATATTTTTGCTTTTCAGCTGATCTCCCCTATTTGAAACTGGCAAAATCTGTGATTAAGAATAGTCACAGATAAATACTTCTCAAATTCAGTTTTGCTGAGCACTACATGTTAATATGTACATCTAGGAAAACAAAGAGTCTTGAATGGCCCAACTGGTATGAAGAAAGCCTGAGTTAGATTAAATAAGTTAGATGGTGGAACTTCTAAAAGATTTCTTTTATATGTTCATTTCTTTCATACATCCCAACTCCTTAAGAAAGATAAATAGTAGTGAATATTTCCCAAATTATTTTAAAAGGGAATAATTTCTATTTAGGAATTTTTATGAGTATCTCTCTGAAGACTGATATTTCATGGATTGAGAAATATTGCTTTAATTATAACAATAACAATAGTTAATATTGATTCACAGTTTAGATCTGTATGTCTTGAGTCCAGAAATATGTATTTTTAAGACACTCACCAATTAGTCTATTTATTTGACCAAACTATACATTCAAATCAAGAACTACCTCTCTGACTAAATAATTTATTCAAGTTTTTTCAAGTTAGGGGCAGAGAGCGAGAAGAGAGAATTTAGATATGCTTGAGGATTCTCAAGGGAAAGAAAGTATAATATCAACAAGAGTTAAGATGAGTAGATTATCCCTGTGAAGGGTCTCTATTAAATAAGAATGATTCTCAGAGTTCTAACACCTTGTCATTATAAATCCTCATCTTGGTTATAGCGTAATCTGTTGCAATGTAATCTAAGAGTTGGTTGAGCATGTACTCTATGTAGTCATTTACCACAAATGATTTAAAGTCAGGAGTGGGGGAGGGTGTAAGTTTGGTGAAGCTAGTATAGTTTGAAAAGATAAGTCAAACATAAAGCATCAAAGGAGTAGTTCTGGAGAAAGTCATATGGTGAAGCAAACATAATAAAAAACAGACAGACTGTGTATATGCTATATCATGTGCAAGGGGAAAGAATGAAAAGGAGATTTAAAGCCTGATAAGAAGAAAGAAGAAAGGTTTTTTAAAAGAGAATTTGAGCACAGCTTTGAAGAAACAGGACATTAACAAAAGAAGGGCATCCTAGGTGAAAGAAACAAACAAAAAAATAGAGTATGGGGATAGTAGTATAGGACCTACTCAGAAAAGACATAGCATCATTTAATTCAATTATGGGGTCATAGGCGGGTGTGGCAGGATATAAGTTAAGAAAAATAGGTTGATATCAGATCATGGAAGATCACAAATGCTATATTAAAGAGTATGAAATTTCATTTATAGGTATTGACAAACTTTTGAAGGTTTGGAGAATGTTCTTGTAAGGAATATGAGGAAACTTAGGGAAGAGATGAACAGGAATGGATCAAAACTCCTAACATTTAGAGTGAAAGATGTGACCACGTTACAGGCTCTTACTTCCACGCGTGTGAGTTATGTTAACAGCTCAAGTGCCAATCCATGTTAGGTCACTCACAGCTGTGTAAAGCCACTGGCTTAGTAGAAACTTTATCCGTGTGGAAGACAGTCAGCCTGAGTAAACACTCTTGTTAGCATGCTACCTGTTTTGAAGACCTCTGATATCTGCACTGATAAAAAAGCATTAAAGTAATTTCACAGCAATGTGTTTTCAAAGAGGATTGAATTTGCATAGTACATAGACGCTAACTTTCTCTTTTACATTCAACGATCACTATAAGAAAGGTAAAAAGTAGTTTATATCTTTTAAAGTTTTGCTAAATATGTATGTGCATACATACAGCTACCTCAAGAAGATGTTATTGCACAGCTTCACAATTTTAATGGCAATTTTTTTGCCATATTATAGTGCGAAGAATCCACACTGTTTTCCTTAGCGTCTCAGTGATCGTTTCCCAGCATCAATAGGCCAAGAGAAATATCTAACAGTTTCGTTTACTTAGTAGTTAGGTCCTAACAACTCAATAAATATTTACTTCCTAAAAGCTTGGAAAATATTTGCAAAAATGCCCATATGTTGACAGAATAATATTTATATTTTATTCTTAAGTAAGCATAGTTACCAATGGGCTGCATGCACCTGCTAGGTATTGCACATCTTTGACTGAACAAAACTCAAATTCAAATTGGACACTGCAACTCATATTTCCTGTTCCATTTTGATTTCCATGCAGCATTTGCTTTTTATCATGGCAATCACAGACCGGCCTCACAAAAATGTTGACATTATCAAGACATGCAGCGCTATCTAATGTTGAAACTATGAATTACCTCAAACTTATTAATTTGTGCAGGGTTTCTATGTTTCCATTGAACATATTAATATTTCAGGGCACGAAAATGAGAGCTCACTGCAGCCCTGTAAGTTGTCTCGGCACACAGTTTCAGGACCATGGCCATAATGCTTACTTCCGCTAGGACATGAAATGGCAGGTGATGATTAGGATAGGGGCACAAGGTATAGGAGGCAGCTTAGTGATTGGTAAGGTGGAAGCTCAAAAATGTTATAGTAAAAAAGATTTGAGGGCTCATATACATTCAGGTAATATTTTCTGCCCACTGACCATCCGAGCAAGGTTAATGGCACCATGCAAACACCTCTTTACCCCCATTTAAGATTGCCCTTAAATACTTTTCTTACTCCAACAAGTTTGACCATGTTTCAATGACCAGAATTAGGCCTCAGTAGTTTCCCACTAATATTAAGTTAGTGCTCAAACAATACTGCTTGTAGTTATATAGTAGTTTTGAAATATTGAGAATATTTTGGATCATGCAAGAGATTTTAACCCTCCACCTAATTTTTCCTATGGAGGGTCAATTTTCTTTTAGTCCTTGCTCAGACATTTGGAATTAATATGTGCCTGCAAACCAGCCTCTCAGTGACTGTCTGATGAAAATGATTTTTAAAAACTCATTTCTTCCATTTGCAAAAACGACCCTCTGGGGTACAGATAGTTTCAAGTACAGTTTGCTTGGGTACATTGCAGACTTTTAAAACTTGTGACCAATTTTTAATTCTCTGACAGTTTGGAAAAATAGATTTAGTGCCAAAAGAGATTTGACTTCCGAAAAACTATATCCTGTGTTAACCTGCCTCTATTATAAAGTGCTATAACACTAATGAAAGGAATAATAAAGCAAAATAACTGTTTTTTACCACTAGATTTAATTTGATGAAGCCTCTAAGCAACTATTATTATTCTTCCATGTATATTTCATAATTTCCATTTTTGAACTTTTGAACTCCTCACACATAACCTTTGAAGATATAAAGTAACCCAATCAAATCCTAAATTTCCTCTTTTTTTAATCCATGAATTCTGTTTAATGTAACTCTCAGAAACACATTTCCATGGATTGAGGATGTATTTGATTACAAAAGGTCAAGGCAAAATACCAGCATATTTAACCAATATATTTTTGCAGACTGTTTATAGAGTTGCGTAGCAACAGTCTTTTTAATTACTGCTTGCAATCCAGATTTTAATAATTTAATTAGTATTTTTGCTTCATTAAATTGCTACACCCAATAGATTTAATGAATTCAATTCATAGCATGTTTTCAAAGGCTTTTTTTCACATGTTGCTGTGCAACTCAGAATTTGAACCATATTTATCTTCTATTTAGATGTAACATAACAGAGAAAATATTTTCCTTTTAAATGTAACTGGTATTCAAATCTGAAAAAGAAAGAGTTAATTAGAAATTTGGAGAAGATGGATATTCTTTTAAAATTATACCATGTTCGGAAAAATGAGAAAGTTCACAGATGGGATTTTTCCTTTTCTTTTTCACATGAGGAAAATAAATTTGAAGAGTGAAATATTCCTTCAATTCTTTGTAATAAAATTTTGAAAGTTGTTCATGTGAAGTACTCAGGGAATCACTACAAATTGATATGCATGATGAATGTTTGAAGACTGGCTTTGCTTTCTTTTCTAATATGTTTTTAGTGCATAATGATTTAAAAGTCTGGGCTTTATATTAACAACATTTCTTAGTAGCCCACAACTTTCCTCTCTATATCTCCACCTAGAAGTCTCATAAGCACCTTAAGCCTAATATGGTCAAAATGGATTTTTATCCCCCAACCCTCAAAGCTTATATGTCACAGTCTTTTCTATATTAGTCCATGCAAATACTTGTCAGTAAGCCAAGAATATTCTTTGATTTCTCATTTCCCTGCACCTCTTGTATCTATTCTACTAATCATTTCCATTTTTCCATTGGTTCTACCTCTAAAACATCTCAAATGTAATAACTTTGCTCCATCTTTTCTACCACCTACCTACACTAAGACACCATCATATCAAGACACTATCATCTAAAAGTGGTATTTCTGAACCCACATACCCCTCTACATTTCATTCTATACCCAGTGAAATCACCCAATGAAATCTTCATAGAGTGTATTAGATCATGGGATCTCCTCTGACTAAACCACTTCTATGATTTTCCTTTACTCTTGGAATCAAATTGCCCCTTCAGTCCTTGTCTTGACCTGGCCCTTCCAAACTCTCCAAATAGAAGTATGTCATTAAAAACTAGCAAACAAATATTTGGATTCTGTTATAAAAGTTCCTCTGATTTTTTTTTTTTTTGTATATATTTAAGCTCTAAAAATCATTGACTAAGAAGATAATGACCCCAAGAATTCATTGATTTCTACAGGAGGGCAATTCTTCACTGATATATAGAGATGCCCATTTCACATCTCATTTCTGTACAAAAAGGCATATTTTGGAAACTCTAGAGCTGCACTGCCAAATATGATAGCTACTAACTACATGTGACAATTGAGCACTTGAAATTTGACTGACCCAAATTGAGATGTGCTGTAAGTGGAAAATAAACACCAAACTTCAAAGACTCGGTATGAAAAAAAGTATGTAAAATATTACATCAATAATTTTATGTGAATTATCTGTTTAATTATTTTTTAGTACACCAGGTTAAATTAAATGTTAGTAATTGCCCCATTATTCTACTGTTTCTATTGTGGCTACTAGAAATTTTTAAATTACATCTGTGACTCATTATATTTCTACTGGACAACACTGATCTAGAGGAAATCTTAAGAAGCAGACTTTTCTTATCCTAAAATTATTGCCATGGCCCAGTTTTTGCTGGAGCATACATTAAATCACCATCAAGAAATTATGCCATGTGATACTTTGGTATCTCTCTTCCCAATTTTAATATTCTTTTTCCTCACAGAAGAGGATTTGTTATGGCGCGAAGGATTCTGAGACCCACGGAGCCAATTGAGATTAATTATGAGCCTTTATTAGCCGGCCGGCGACTGACTCTCTACCACGCAGGGCTAGAGGAGATCAGCCCCGAGCTTTCAGAGCAGGCAGCTGATAAAGCTCAAGACCATATCCTGGTGGTCTCCTGAACAAACCAGCAGATTACAAAAGTGGAAGTTGGCTTTTAGCATATCTTTGCCCGGAACAACACCCTTAATTAACAAGTAAATGGATCACAGAAGCAGACATTGGCCATCTACATATTTTATACAATACACTTCCTAAACCACACACAAGCAAGTAGGACAACTTCTGATATCTAAAGATATTTCTTCTCTGTAGCTGACTTAGCTAGTTTGCACACTTGAAAATTTTCCACCCTTAACAGATTTTATATCTTCTTTGAGAAATTTTTATAAAGTTCTGCAGTCTGTACTGTCTGAAGTTGTTTCTTTCATTTAGTATATGATGTGCTTTTCTTTACAAGTAGGTCCACTTATTAACAGCATGCCTCCCTGGGAAAAATAATCATAATTTAATAAGCAATGATATTTACCTTTTTAAAAAGTTCATTCTTTGTCATTTCCACCTCTAAAAGAGATAATTGAAAGTGGAAAAATTAAGGAGCCACACTGCTGAAAACAGATGCATCTTGACTTTTCCAATGGTTTTACTAAAGTTCTTCAAAACTGAGTTATATTATTTCCATTACTGTACCATAATTCACAGCCCTTTCTCCAGGAACACAAACACACACACACACACACACACACACACACACACACACACACACACACACACACACAAACTCAAACTCATTGAGGCTTGTCTTCCACCAACCACTACTCTACCTCCTATGATCACAGGTAGTCTCTAAACAGGAAAAACATTTATCCTCTGGCAAAGACCAGTTCTTTTCCTATGCAGAGATAAAACGTTCACTTTTATTGTCTCTCTCATCATAGCACAATTATCTAAATGGAATTAATATAGTACCTACCACAGGTTTCCTTAGCTGATTGCTTACAAGTTTGAAAATGTTAATGTTCAAGGACATTAAAACCAGAGTAAAAGAAATTAGATCCTTTCAAATAGGACATATTTTAATGTGTGGTCCCATAAAATAAAATAAACATTCTAAAAAATGAAGACTATAAACATCAGGAAGATGGATAAGTTGACACCTCATTCTGCATATCTCTGTTTAATAATATTATATTTCATTTCCCGTGCTAAGAAAACAGCCATTACCCAAAGCAGCCACTCGTAAACAGGCCTTGTGAACAGATTGCATCCTTGTTGGTGGTATGATAATTGAAATAAGTTTTTCTAGTCTTTTATGAGAATATACCAGATGTATAAAACACCTATTAATCAATTCACTTGCTTTTGCAAACATAAGTTTCAGAATCGATGGCTATTAAAAAATAAATTCTGCACGGAAAAGAGAATTGTGAGAAAATACCAAAGAATTAGCTAAGTGAATCATCTGTGGGCTGCTTCTGGGTTTGTATTTACTACAGTATGGGACAGTGTAATCATAGCACCCATAGGCCCGACTTAGGAGCATCAGGGACTATGTCCTCCACTGTTTATCCTACAGTAAGGGGTATGGGAGGGAACAAGTTATTGTCACTGAGTACATGAAAAGTGTAGTCTGCCATCCAGTTTCACTCATGATAGTTTATCTGTTGATGTTCCAATAAATCTGCCTTTGTCTATCAACTTTTAAAGCTGTAATATTTAGAGTCAGCACTTCATAAGGCCATTAAACCAAGCTGTTCCTACTTTCAACAATAGCATCTTTGAACCATACTCCACCTCATTCTTTTAAATACAAATAAGGAAACAGTAAAAATGGAAGAAAGAATAAAGGTCATGGGAGGGAGAATAGGGAAGCTAGCCTACAAAGAAACATTAAAATGCCAAGAGTTTTCCCTGAAGTACTATTGTACGTACTGGCATTTTTGGCTAAAACTGTCCTAAACTGCTTTCTCCCTCAAGCAAGAGATGAAAGAAGTTGCATTCCTAGAAGAAGAAATAAGTAATTTTAGTAAACATGGTTTTCTTTTTCTGTTTGAATCATGACTTTCAATATATTCCTTTTACAGCAGTCTCCAGCCCCAGGATCATGAGTCTCACTCCAACATTTTTAATGTTTCCATATTTCAAATTTGGGGCTGTAGCTGATGGAGTCTGCTTTTTCTCAGTTCAATGTTCTTGGTTAAATTCCAGGTTTCTTTTACTCTTTTTCACTTTTGAAAGTCAAGAGGCAGATGATTTTATCTACTAATCTAATTTGCATGTATAGCTTTTATATAAAATATATTTTACAAGGTCATCTCAAGCTCAGGAATAGCTTCTCTAACACTCCTCTTCTGATATTTCTTACATTCTCTGTCTGTTAAATTCTGAATATTTAGGGCAAATATCATGGACCATTTGTGACTTGAGACCTACTCTTTAAAAAAAAGTCACTAAAGCATGGTGTGTAGCCAAGGCTATAGATTATGATATTTTTGCTTATACTGTTCTCACATCACTTTTCCTAGGTATATCTTCCCTAGACATTCAGTGACTATTGATGACTGCTCTCCTTTGATACATTATGTCCAGATCTCTATCCCCAAAAGGTCATGTTTGTTAGTCATTATACAGTTCTCGGAACATTTTTTTTCTCCTCTTTACCTGATGTAAATTTATTATTACTGGGTGCTTCTTGATAAGTATCATCTGGAGTTAATACCTTGATTCAAAGAGGAAAGCTATAATGGCAAAACCATTGTTTCCCAGAAGGCTAAAGAAGACGATACTTCTCTAAGGGCTTTAGAGTTTTTGAATTGTTCAAAGAGATACTTGAGGTCAGGTAGACTTCTTTCAATCAGACCATATAAAGAATGTCACCTATTTTAGGCAGATTAACTCTGAACAGGTGATCCAATATAACCACCTTAACTTGCAGTTTTCTGAGGCTTTACATTTACACATATAGATACATTAATTGAGTGAGGGAGAGAGAAAAACTGGGTATATCATAAAAGCAAAGAATCTCCAGAAAAAACAGCCTGGTAAGCCCATGTCTAAATCATCATCTAGACAGAGTTGTATGGCCCCCTGTTCTGTGTTTTCATGTAGCAGACGTCTTTTCTTGCTACATCTAATTGAATTGCCTCTGTGGATCTTCCTGTTCCTCACATACTTTCTTATAATAGAAAGAACCTGGGCTATGAGACAAGAAGCCCAAGTTCTAGTCTCAGATCTGGCAATCATTGGTTGAAGAATTTTTATCAAGTAATTTTTATCCCCCTGATCCTTAAGGGTCAAAGAAGGCTTTTTAGAATTTCTTGTGTTAGGTATGAGAAAGAACCATATAGTTTGATAAATCCTTTTTCTCACTACCAGATGATTCTAATATTCTTGTCTAAGGGATTTGTGTCCTTACCCCATCCCGAGCACTGAACTAATAAAAATTTCTTGTTTATTGCAATAACACAAGAAACTTTTATTCCCTTGAAAATCACTGCTACAATGAGCAGGGTCCATAAACTTTTTGGAAAATGAGTCCTTTTGAAAAATTATACATATGTATATATAGATAGATATAGATATAGATAGATATAGATATAGATATATAGATATAGATATAGATATACACACACACATATATATAGATATAGATATAGATATACACACACACACATATATCTATCTATCTATCTATCTATATATATACACATATATATATATATACACATCTATATATGATGTAAACTTTATCTCCAGAAAAATTCACTTACAAATAAAATATTGGAAATATTTTTAAAAGTTCATAGATGCTTAACATCTCCCTCCACAAGGATCTGAACTTTTAGTGGTCTTATTACAATATATTTGGTTGAGATTGCTGCTGTATAATATAAACCCATTACTAAAAGCAGTAGGTCTTATTGTTATTCTATCATTGGTCTTAGTTAGCTAAGAAACATTTTAGAAAGGAAAGGTGAATTAGAAAACCTCTCAAAATTATACTTATTGACTATAAAAATGCTTAAATTATTATGTTTTTCAATTTAATTCTGACCTCTTAATGCTTCTCCAATATAAACTATTATTACCGATTCTAAAATGTGACATCACTGCAGCCTGAGGCTTAACAGCTTTTGTAAAAAAACAGCATCCTCAACTGCTGCTATTTGTCTTTTTTTTTAATAGAAGTCTGCAATGAATTAAATGAAAAACTAACCAGAACAGCAATCCAGATTACTAACCATAATAGCCAGCTTCAAATGTGTATCCTGGGGTTTCAGATGATGTCATAAACTACTACTGCAAATTTAATAGTATTGTTGCCTGGAAGCTAAGCTATTATAGTATGTTTAATTTCACTAAGATGTAAATTACATGCTTCAGCTTAGTGTAGTATTGGCCAGTGTCACTTTCAGTTCTTATTTTCACAGCTGTCAGGCATTATAATGTTTATGTCTATTTTTTTTATCTAGAAACTGATGCAGTTATCATTTTAAATATATATGTATATATACGTGTGTGCATATTTAACATAAAAAAATTAGTTTTATTTATGTTAAATATGCACACACGTATATATATATATGTATATACATATACCTTGCTCTTAATTTTTTCATTACCAGTGTTGCCAAAAGCCAATTTATTTTGAGTAAGAGTAAATGCTCCTGTACTAGTATTTTTGTATATATATAGATATAATTTTTTTTTTAAATACAGAAGTTCCCTCTGTTTCAAAGAAGAAACACTCTTCTTAGATCACCTGTCCTTCATGCTTCTGCTAGTTTGGATAGAATTGACTTCTTCTTTGCTCTGGCACAGAAATTTTAAAATGTTATGTATAAAAATTCAGACTCTTTTTAGCTTTATATTATTATTCAAATTAGGAGCTGTGGATTTAATGATTAAGAACTTGGGCTTGGGAAATGAAAACCAAATCTTCCATCCCCGAATTATGTCTCATACAGTTTACATAACTACCATATCTTCAATATGTAAAATGGAAATAGAACTATATACTATCTATAATCTACTGGTCATATAAAGCAACTTTCCTTCCTTTCTCTTTCTTCCTTCTCCTTAGAACTCTTCAAAGCACCTGGAAATCTTGAAAAAGTCACTTAACTCCTCTAGAATTATTTTTAACCCGTCAAAACAGATTTTACTAGATTATCTCCAGTTGTTCTTTCATTATGACAACATATGGTCCCTCAATTGAGATATTAATAAATGTCTTATTATATATTTTATATATCCAACATATTACTGGAGAGAGACTTGAAGAATAAACTGTTATCTTGGGTTGGTACATAAACAAGAGTAAGGAGTTTTGTTTGCTCTGGGTATAGTAAATAAAACAACTTGTTTCTGAAAGGGAAATATAGAAGGCCCACTGTATGTAAAAGTCAACAAAAGTTAGACTAAAAGAATTTGGGGATTTATTCTATTAATAGAGAGACAGTTAAGGTCTTCTATAGACAGAGAGGGGACAGGGAGATTGTCAGTTTTCATATAGAGAATTACAATTTGAAAGTATCATTTTATTCATCTTTGGAATTCTTATAATTAATCAAGGTATTGTTATTTCTCCTACAGAGTCTTATAATAAAACCTAGACTAGGACACAAGAAATTTGGGTTCTAGTGCCAGATCTGTCAATCATTGGTTGAAACATTTTGGAAGGTCATTTTTAAGTATCCTCTTGAGAAAAATGAGGAACTTTTTAGATTAATGTTTGGGATTGGATTAGAAGAGCATAAATCTCTTAGGCAAGAACATTAGAATTATCTGGTGAAGATAAAGGAAAATTAGAGAAAAAAGAAGGGAGAAAGGTAAGAGCCTGAATGTAGACACTATAAAAGAAAAGAGAGAGGAAAGAGTAGAGGTAAGGGAAGTTACAAAGAAGAATAATGTGATTTAGATATATTTTCAAAGAGTTCTTCAGTAGCATTTGTTTAACCACGGAGACTGAAAGCCTAAAGATCTTTCCTCCATAATTTTGAAGGCCAGCAATGTCATTGTCATTATTCTTTGTGGTCTTAGAACCAAGTTGCAAGGGAGCTGGATTTTAGTTTGGGCTCTGTCACTCATTCCCAGAGCCACTGTACAGGAATTGCTTTTCTTCTCTTGATCTGTCTGTTTTTCTCATTTTCAACAATGAAGATGCTAATTGGGTGAAGTTTGAGATTCCTTCCTACTCTAAAGATCAAGGAAGCTGTGTTTCGCCTCAGGTGGAGCAGGCAGGGGTGGGGGGAGGGCAGACTTTACTGCTGGCAAAAAACCTCTTCGGGACTTTTCAATCCAAAGACTGAAGGAGCCAAGCACACCTTCCTTGAAACTTACCGAAGTACACAGGTCTTTGAAGCAGAGGTTTGGACATTTCTGTCTGAGTCATAGAGCCAAACAAGAGGCTCAGGAATAACAAGGAAGACTTGGGCCAGATAAGCAGGGTGTTAGATTTTCTAACTGAAAATCTTTAATAGGAAGCCAAACAATTTTTGAGAAACAGTCTATTTTCTGCCTAGTAAATGTATGTGTCTAACTAGTTATGTTTAATACTTTAAAACATTTATTTGACAAATATTTCCAAGGAATCTTACATATGCCAGGAATTGTACTAGGTACTGGGGATACAGTAGTGAACAAAATGGACAAAATCCTGGCCCTCACGGCATTCTCTTCCAATAGTGGACCACTGGATTACATTTAACAATCAACCTGTGATAAAACTTGATGGTAATTTATAATGTTTCATAGTATTTGTGCAAATAAAATCCTTTAGGCTAATAATTCTTCTCTCTCTTTATAAACCCACCATTATATTTATGTGACTGCTTATAGGACAGGAGAGATGGTTGTCCAATGTTAAGTGTATTCTCTCCATGGAATCACATTGTGAGTTTTTAATGTCAGTGAAGTGGTTTCCTAAAATGATCTTGGAAAATTGTCCTGTTAAAAAAAAAATATCTTAATATTTTGCATGGAAAGGTATTTTTATTATCCTTACTTCTCCTTAGTTGAACCATAAGTAGGAGAAAAATTTGAATATCTTCTGGTCAGCTTAAAAGAGCAAATGGTTTTTAAAAGAAATGACTGATATAGACTAAGTCAGTTCTTGGAATGAATGTAACTAAATCAACATTAATGAGACCTTAACATAAATAAAGTCATTGTAATCAAAGCAAACATTTTTTTTTTTTTTTAATTTTTCTCAAACACCTAAAAGCAAATTAATGCCTTAGTGGCATTGAACTACAGATGTTCATTGTTTTTCTTCTGGTTCTGTTTGCACACAGCAAAGCCTAGTCTGTATTTGACTTGAGCTTTGTTTATTGACTTAGCACAGTTGTGTTAGTTAACTGACTTGTGTTTTCTTCTTTATGGAGCAAGAAATGCTCATCTTTATCATGGGAGCATTAGAAAGAGATCTCTGTCAGAATTTTACAACCTGTTTTTAAGTAATGGATATTGAAGAGTAGATATAAAACCACGGTAAATCAGAAATGTTCTAATAATAGTCATTGGAAGTTTGGAAATTATATTCTTGGGAATATTTAGTCACTTGGGAGTCTACAGCTGGATGAATTCAAATACAGGAATTGTATATATGAACAAAGGATAAAAAGAATAAGAGTATGCAGGGTTTTACAAGACTGTTAAAAAAAAAAAAAAAGCAATGAATTATTTTCAAATGTTTGTATGCCTCTTCCATTGAGATTTATCCAATAAGAAACATGTGCTAATATTTCTCCTGAATCACTTCTAAAGCTTCCAGATGTTAATCATGAACATTCGTGAAACCAGCTCCATATCCTCTTTCATCTTTCGGATTCTTTCCTTTCACTATTGAGAGACATACTATATAAACTGACACATAATTTATGGCAGAAATGAAAGCGAATCTTCCATTAGAGCCATCTTTACATGTTAAAAGCGTGTCTATCTACAAATAATACAATTAATTATAAATAAAACTATAACTCTTCCTTAGGTAGCTAACCAAAAGACAATAACAACAACAAAACAGCAATAAAAAGCTTCTCACTAACATGAATTTATTTCTAAAACCAGTCTCAAATATAGCACAAAAGCACACGCTAACATAACTACGAGGCCCAACTAGAAATGGAAAAGAAATGAAAACTATGCAGACTTACTTTATCTAAAAAGGATTCTTTTGTTTTTACAAAATTTCTAAAGAAAGGTATGTGTAGTGGCTGAATGGTTGCCCTCCAAAAAGATATGCCCACACCGTAATCTCTAGGACTTATGAATGTTACTTAGTTTAGAAAAAGCGTCTTTACAACAGTAATTAAATTAAAGATAATTAGATAAGGAAATGATATTGGACTAGCCAGGTTAGCCCTAATACCAATGACAAGTATCTTTATAATTGACACCAAAGGAGAAGGCCATGTGAAGACAGAAGCAGAGATTGGAGTGATGTGGCCACAAACCAAAGCAACTAACAACCACCAAAAGATAAAAGAGACACAGAACAAATTCCCCTCTATAAGGAGTGTGGTCCTGTTGACACCTTGATTTTTTATTTCTGACCTCTAAAACTGTGAAATAATAAATTTCTGTTATTTTAAGTCACCAAGTTTATGATAATTTTTTGAAGCAGTCCAAAGAAATAATACAGCATGACTTCAATCAATCACTGAAGCTCAGAATGAGGACCATTTCATCAAAAGCGAAGAGTACTTACTATCAAAATTACTCAAACTCTTCCTATACATTGGCTTAAATTGAGACCCCAGTAGACTTTAAACTCAAATGAAATTTCAAACATATCAAAATTACTCAAACTTAAAAGAGTTTGAGGAATTTAGGTAAGGAAATAAGAGTATATACTTATATATTTTCAAAAATACACAGTTGAGCTAAAAACTATGATCCAATAAAATAATGAAAATGCCAACTTTGGTTGTAACTAGTTTTAATGAGTAATTATTATGCATTAATTAATAGAATAAAATTTCATCAATAATTCCTACACTCAATACTAGCAACTTAGAACTTCTAAAAAGTCAAGTAATAAAGACTTCAGCTTTTAGCAATTAATAAGGTTATATTGAATGCCTATGGAATTCATAGGTACTTTAAATCCTTAAGGGAAAAATTATATATCATGACCTTGACTTTATAAAAGCATTTATTCTGGGAGGAATCAGTGTGTACTCCAAAAACTGAGATAAGAAGTGTGAGTTCTAAGATGTTACTACTAGACAGTCTCAAATCTTTCTGTTTGGAAATTTCACAATAGTTCCTTTTCAGAAAATTTATAATTATTCTACTTTTTTCTGTTTAAAAATCCAATTTTATTTGATGAGCCTATCATACAAATATTATCATTTTTATTTAATGTCCTTACATTTGTTTTCTAAATTATTTCACATTTGTTTATGTCATTCTCTTTCTAAAAGGCAGGGTCTCCTAAGAGAAAGAGCACCATAAAATATCCTAGAATATAGATTTAGAGGCAAGCAAAGACTCTCACGGTGAAATTAGCCACTAGGAAAAAGAATTTTAGCTACAGTAATAAAGGGCAAAAAGCATTGTATAGCTTGTGAAGGCAATGAGCAGATTAGATTGGTTTTTGGTGAAGCATTCTGAGAATAACTGTATTTCATTGGGAGAAAGAAGATAAAAATGGAATCAAGGTGTCTCAAGGCATGGTTGAGACTGCAGCCGTGTCTAGATCTAACTGATATTCCAAAGACATTATAAACAATATTCTAGAAAAATTACCTCTCAAACTATTTATTTAACATTTTATTCAACAATTACTTCTTGAGCATTTAAAATGTATAAAATATCCCATTCCGCTATTTATCACAGATACAGATGAAGAAGACACACTTCTTACCTCAGAGAACTCAGCCTGTATGGAGAGGGACAAGGAAAAAAAAAAAAGCAATATAGCATGACAAAATCTATAATAACAGAATATACAAAATATAATATTGGCCCTAAAGAAAAGGCATTCAACTATAATTCAATACACAAAGAAATAGATCCTTGAACTGGCTCTTGAAAATTAATAGCAGGTCTCAAAATGAAGGTAGAGAAAGAATTATAAGATAGTAGAAACAGCATATGCAAAGGCATAGAGCTATGAAACTTGCTAGCAAGTACCTGTTCATGCCTGGAGACATGTGAATATTGACAAGGATAGGAAGGCAGATAATCCTAAAAAAAAGTAAGCAAAAGTCATGTAATAAGAGAATTTTATATCATGGAAAGAATTTGAATTTATCCCGTGGGTAACAGAGAGCCACGGGAGGCCCTCTCATAGCAGTGCTCAGCAGGGCTGCCTGGAATGCATCTGAAATAGAATCACAACCCTGCACTCCATGACTAGCAATACTCAGGCTGGATTTTGATATGTATCTGATATAGAGCCCTGCATCTTAGCCCCCAACCCTAAATCTGGTTGTCAAGTTTTCTGATTCTGAATTTCAATTTCTTTTTCAAACTCAAATAGTATAAAGGATGCAATAGTATTTCAGAGGTCTTTGGACATGGTGGCAGAATATAGGAGATCAGTTTTAAATATAATCCATCTTTAAGCTGGTTCACAATTCCTGACCATGAAGGTTTGTTTCTCTCCTACCTTGCAGAGTTTGCATCCGGATATGATCCAACAATAAAAAATCATTGATTTAAGTAAATAAATTAGGTAGGTAGGTAGATAGACAGATGATAGATGATAGATGATAGATAGATGATAGATGATAGATGATAGACGATAGATAAATGATAGATGATAGAGACATACATACATATATACATACATATATACATACATAATAGATTTTTACAAGGCTGCTGTCATAGGAATGCACTAGGAAAATGACCATTTGGGGATTTGTTGTATTGCCAATTAACATCTTTGTTGTTGTTATTGTTAACTTTCGTTTTGGCTTTACTGTTTTGTTTTTGTTTTTGTTTTTTCATTTTATTTTCCTATATACCAAATTCCCAAAAGACCAGAGGCTCCTGAGTCAATCCAAGGGACAGGCCTAATTTTCTGATATTGAAATGCAAATCATTACTAGTTTAGTGTATATTAGAGAGACTTTAAATAAACTCAAGGAAAATGAAAATCATGTCTCCTCCTGCTGTTTGAAGAGACACCAGGTCATGAGTGTTAACCTTTGGTCAGTTGGGAGTATTTGTTAAAATCTGGAGAGTTGAGAAACATCTTTAATATCAGAGTGTTTGCATTCCTCATCTGACCTAATTATTACAGTTTGTGGTCAAATTATCTCAGTTATGCCCTCTGAGAGAATTACTGGGCTAAATAAGGTTGGACAAGTAATAGTATTTATATGCAAACCATCCCAGAATCACCTCACTCCTTTACAGGTGAGATGTTCTTGCCCTGAGGTCAGCAAGCTCTATTAGTAGTAGTACATGATGGGTGAAGCAACCCTTCAGGAAAGAGAAAAATGTGAATTCACTCAGGCACTTGCTTATGGCTAGTGCCCTAGAGCTTTCTATAATTGTAAGGATGTCAAGTCAGCATTGTAACCATGTATTAAAGAATTTGTTTATACAGTTGTTAACAGTGTGCTTGGGGATTTCTTCCAAGAGAAGGCAAGTTGCAAGGCAAAATATTGGTCATGATAAAAATGATGTCTCCTACTGAACTGTAATTACTCAAATAATACTTAAAGTGAATCCAAAACATTTAGAGGCTTTTTTCCCTCCCCAAAAATATGCTTTTCCTTCCAAATTCTTTCCATTTGTTTATTCACTTTTATTAAGATAAAATATGTTTTAAATTCAAAAGAATTGTAATTCAATTACCTGAAACTATTGAAGTTTAAAAGAATATTTGATCCTTTCCTTTGATGCTCCAGTTCATTCTTTCACCTTAAGAAGGTCTGTATAAGGTATGGAGATTCATCATCTTCAAACAAAATAGCCAACAAAGGGCTATTTGAAGCTGCCTTTTCTGGGAGTCCAACATGGAGGCTCCCTCTATGAAGAATGCAGAATTGAAACTTGAGTAATTGATTCTAAATGTTCAAATCAATTTGGACAATCCAGGCAAGAGAGGAGAGAGAACTAGAGGTAGAGAGAGACAGAGAGACAGAGACAAACAAGAGAGAATCCAAATAAGTTTATGAGATGGAATAAGCCAACATATTTTTTATTTTAAAGAAGGTGAGGGATGACATGACATGACTTCTCTTTTTCTTAGCTGCAGCATGCATGCATCATGGTGCACAGGGTTTTTTTTGGTTTTTTGGTTATTTTTTTTAAATAGCTGGAAGATTTTATTTCTTAAGCTGCATGATGCTCATTTTGTTATTTTGTAATATACGTGAGCCAAGGTTGAGAAACTCTAGACTTGACCCAATAGCAACATTTCACACAGTTGATCACTTCCTCTTCCTTGAAATTCTTCACTTCAAATACTCTTTCTGGATCCAAATAAAGTCTTTTTTAGTTTCTTATTTCACTCCTTCCATCTTTATTGATAGCTTCTACTATTTTTCCAGACCCTAAAGCATAGGACTATTTTATACCGAATCTATACACAGTCTCAAATTTTTTTCTCAACACAGAGCATCAGGTAGCCACTAATAATCAAAGATGAACATAAGGTTAACTCTACCTATCATACCTTCTGTAGGACCAAATTAAAATAGTAATATCAGCCATCAGTGGCTGTTAACAGTATCTGTTTCCCCCATTGCTTATTACCTATTGCCTTAACATTAGAAGAATTCTAAGCAACCTGTAAAATCATTGTTAACAAGATCATTTAAAATGCTATGAAATGCAACTTCGATGATGTTAGAACAACCAAGGAGCTCATTCGTTCCTCCATTTACTTAACACTATTATTCAACATATTTACTCAAAATCTACTGTGTACTGCAAGAGCTATAATAAGAATCATGAACAAAGATCCCACTGTTATGATCTACCTTTAATAGATCAAAAATAGATAATGTAAATAACTGTAAAACAGATCTAAGATTAATAACTAATATACGAGAGATGCAAATGAAATACATGGCGATGGTCTAACTCTACATGGCCATGTAGGCAAAGAGATGAGGGACATTCTAGGCAAAGAGATGAGGACTTGTATACAGAAAGAAATTTAAAAAAAAGTTTTTTTAGTTGATAATTATTTTGATTATATATAAAACTATGCAAAAGGCATTATGAAAAATGTAATTCATTGGCTTGTGTATCTATGTTATAATGTTTTCAGAAAGAACTTGTATAATGAAACTGTCAGAATAAACTTCATAAAACAGCAAAATGTTTTACATTTACATATTACCACAGAGCAATCTTCTGCCAATCGATAGAAAACTGTAATTTCAGGCTTTATTATAGTGAATTGGTTAAACTTTAATAAAAGTGAACTAGATTGACATATTAGCTAATTGATTATCACTAGTTCGAATGAAAATGTTTATAATGATGGTACATAGTAGATAATTCATAGTTCTCTAGTGTTTGAGTATTTTAATAATAATTCTTATTGAATATAGTACAGGACAACAGTTGATGTTCTACCAGTTTAATCTTAACAGTTGATTTTGTACAACTACTAAAACCTCTTTTCAGTATTTTAAAAGGCAAGATGGACATAATGCACTATATGTGCTAGAGAATTTAGTTTTGCAAACAGAACATACAAAAGGGTCTCAACCTATTCTACACAATGACATTTGTTCTACTGCACAATAATGTATAGGTAAATAGTGACATTGTTGGAACAATATACTTTTTTTTAAAAAGTGTTAAATAGAACTGTAAAGAGTATGAAATAATAAAACTGAGTTGCATATTTGGACAGTTCCATGGTTTTCTACATATCTCCAGGTTTCTTGACAGAAACAGTAACAAAAGAGAGAAAGAAGTAATGTCTGTTTATTAGAAAAAGGAAGCATTTCTTAGATATTTATTTAAATTTTGTATGTGTTACTGTTCTCTACACTTCATAGAGACAACAAGTAACAAAAATTGCATACAGAAAAAAAAACAAAACTAACTTGGATACATACTTAATTGTATATATTGCGTAGCATATTATTGTTTGGCAATTGGATCATTTCAAAAACGCTAAGTATAGATGGAAAGTCTTACTATTTTAATTATATGTAATTGTATAATTTGTATATATAAATATACAAAGTAAAATACATAATTTGTATATATAAATACTCAAATAAAATTTTGTTAAGCTCTTTATTCTCCCATTTATTGTATCACCTCCAGGAGTTCCATTTGTAAAATTCCTGGTTATATCAGAAATCCAACTCACAATCAACAATATAATCTAGTCATTCATAAGAACATATTATATATCTTATTTTGCTCTCTCAGCCAAACAGTTTAGAATACAAAATTAGGTAAATTTAAGTCCCATGTGGTTAAAATGCTTTGTGGGGGAATGAGGGATGGTATTACATCTATGTGTTTAAATACAACGAATTAACATCTGTACTGAAATTATGCTTTTTTACTCATTCTCTTTCCTATATTAGCAGGTAGTAGAGATAAAAAGCCTGCCACCAAAACAAGAAACTTTGCCATTTTAACTAATATTTCTAACTTGTTAGATTACCACCCCCCACCTCAGTGATAAAAATCAAGGAGATAAAGATTTTCAAGTTTAAACTCACCTACTAGATTAAGCAAGTGTGAGATTGGCTATTTGAAGTATTCACATTTTGGGCTGAATACTATAAACTGATGAAAATCTGTTTACCTTAGCTCCCAAGATTTATTGTTTGGGAGTAGGTTGTTTTAATTAGATTATCCTCCAAAAGATGGTAATCTCAGGCTAAATTTCTCAGGTCATAGTATTTTTTAAGAAAAAAAGATTAGTATTTTCAGCCAGTTAATGATTTAATGTACCGAGTAGATAAATAGATTGCTATCACTTACATACTTTTTTAAATTTACATCACAAGGATAGCTTTTTTTTTTTTTTAAAAAAAAGTAAATCTCAACAAAGATTCTAGTATTTTCTTATCATCCTATGTTTTCATTCTGTCTTAATTCAAATGTGTTTAATTTGTATATTTAATGAATGTCATTTTCAGTGTTTTAATCCGACATGACGTATCAATTTTCATATAGTTATATAATTTTGCTCTCACATCTTATCATGACTCCTTCCCATTTCTGTAGTCTCACTGGCGTGTGTAACTTCTCTTCCTTTCAATTGAGTTAGTCAAGACACAACTAATTAAAGAAATTAGTCATTTTTGCCAGCCAAGCTGTCTTTGTTCCTCCTAATATAGTGCCATTTGCTTTGGGGGGATTACTTCTCTCCATCATGTATAATTTTGCTATGAGAATTAACCCAAGAATTTTTGCCAATCATCATATTAGCAAAAGGGGCTATATTCTTTCTCTCACCATTCTGGTACTACCAAGAAAGGACACATGACCTATGGTAGGCTAATAAGATATTGTTTATTGGGCTTTGAGTTTTGGGTGGGAGGTGCAATGACAGAAGATAAGATTACAACAGGAACAGACTGACCAGACTTTCTTCTCTGAGCCACTGCTATTCTTCCTATTCTCATCTCACAGGGTCTCCTATCCCCATTTATCCTCGAGCCCTCGGTAGCCTTCCAATAATTTTTCTTTGGCTTAAGTCAGAAAGATTTTTACTCAAAGTCCAAAACCTTATCAGTTATAGGACAGTTTCTTTGCTTTATCCAATGTAACTAAACACATATTTTTAAAATAAAAGCGTCTGATCTCGGAAGCTAAGCAGTGCCAGGCCTGGTTAGTACTTGGATGGGAGACCACCTAGAAAGACCAGATGCTGTAGGCCTAAAAAACTAAAAAATAAGGATTGTAAGCTGACAAGTTCCTTGCAATCTATGAGGTCAACCAAAGGTCACCTCACCAAATAAATAAATAAATAAATAGACAGTCCCGTTGAGAAGAATAGTGCTAATTTTTAAAAATATCTATATTTAAACCAAAAGTATAGCAGTGAAATGTAATATCATTCTACTAGAACAATTGTGTGGGATATGACTGTCACAGGAAAACAGAAGAGTCAACCCATGTTAATATTTCATTTCTAGGTTTGACTATCTGCATTAAAAAATTATTTTAATCAAGGAGGAATAATATATGTTTAAAGGCTGGTCTTTTGATTTTAAAGATAAAGCCTCCTTTGTATTTTCTTCTGAAGAAACATTTGTAATGGTGTGCAAATGTAGAGCTATCTACTCTTCATATGCTTTTCAACTAGTTTGTGGTGCCTGCCTATTAGAACTCTTCTTTTTCAATTACTTATATAGTGTCAGTTAACTGTGAATAAGAAAAAAGTAATAAAAGGAATTGATATTTTATGAGTGATTTCTATGAACAACTCACTATGCTAAGCATTTGAGATACGTAACATTTAATCTTCATAATAAATATTACGTGGCAATATAGTATTTATTTTACAAATTCTGAAATGGAAATCGTGATTAAATAGCTTTTTAAAAGATCATATAGTGGGTCTACAAACACACATATACCACACACATATATATATACACATACTACATATCTACATATATATGTGTGTATGATTCAATAATTCAATAAGATGCATTTAGAAAATATGAGTTTAAATTTTTATCTTGAATTTTATTCGACTGGGAACTTCTCCAGTGACACTCTAGAAGAAACATAATTATATTGTACTTGATTGAATTCAGTACTTATGAATATCCCAACTTGAAGAATCGGTGTCTTTTTCTAAGCATTCAGGGTCATATGAGTAGCAGTTATTTAAACAATTGAGCAAATGCATTAGCAAATAATACATTAAAATATAGACACATGTTTATATACATAAAAATGAATTTAACTGTATATTTATGATTTGAGCATTTTACTGTGTTGTGTATTGTGCCCAGAAATTTCAGCCAGCATGACCAAATGGCATGATATAGACAGTTCACATTCTCCCACTACAGAAACAAAATGCTTGAAAAAAATATGGCATTAATTATCGATTACTGAGTAATGAATCGCTCCTAAAATATTATCTCATCATTTTATGGCCTTGGAATCCAAGAACTACTTAGCTAGGTGGTTCTGGCTCAAGGTCTCTCATTAAGTTGCAATCAAATGTTGGCTTGGGCCACAGTTATCTGAAGGCTTGAATAAGGCTGGAGGATCCACTACCAAAATGGCTCCTTTACATGTCTACAGGAAGGAGGCCTCAGTTTCTTGTCATATAGGCCTTTCCATTGGTAAGCTAGCTCCCCCTAGAACAAGTAATTCAAGAGAGAGAGAATGACCAAGGAGGAAGCCGTGGCACATTTTTATGACCTATTCTCTTCAAGTCACACATAACAATTTGTGCTTTATTCTCTTTACTAAAAGCAAGTTTCTAATTTCAGCCTACACTCAAGCATCTATCTTTTAAAGGGAAGAACGTTAAACAGTGTGGACACAATGTTTTTAAACCACTACAATTACTACAAAAAAAATAAAAAGCCAAATCAGTAGGGAAAAGCTAGGAACAGGGATGAAATCAATGGGATTTCAGACCAGAGATATAGCTATAAGCTAGAGGCCGAGGTTTTAATTTTCACATTGGAGAGCAAATGAACAACATCAATCTTCTCTCATACCGTTCAAATATTACTACTGACTCCACTACATAAATCCAGAATCTAAGAAGGGTTGTGACATAAATGAAAACAGGAATAGAAAGAATTACTCAAGAGCCTGTTAAGCATATAAGGAAGTTTGCCATGTGACTGTGGTCATACTACAGTGGGGAGGTGAGAAGAGGAATGTCTTTGATCAAGTTACCTTATCTAATAAGATAGCAGTAGTTTCCTAATCTCCTTCAAAGAGGTATTATAAGAGTAAAAGAAAATTATGATGCTGTTACTTTGGAAAAAATAAAATTCTATACAAATATGAAGTATAAGAAATGTCTAGCTCCCCTGATTGTGAAATGAAGTGCTCCTTTAGTATTTAGATGTATTTATTACCTGATGTAGCTCTCAATTCAAACTAATCGACAGCCCTATTGTCATTTGATTGTGAAGTGTGTCTTTAGTTCACTAAACACTTCTTAAGTGCCTATGGGGTGAAGGATACATTAATAAACAGGATATATAAGGAGGCAAATCCATCATGGAGCTTCTAGTTCAGCTGTTCTGTATAAGAACCCATGATATGATCAAAGTACATATTATCTCCATAGATGGGGAAACCGAGACTCATTTCAAGTGTTCCTACAAGATCCAAGGTCTAACTACTCCACTCTAAATGGAAGACAAAGCCTAGAAATAGTAGTGTACTTTCCTCTTTGCTAGACTTTCTCCATTTTCACCTCCCTTTTATTCAACGCCCCCGCTTTCCCCAATACTCAATTAATTCTCTCTACTGAGTTTTATCATCCTGACTGATTTGGTATCATCAATAATGTAAGAGTAAATATTTGTGAGCCAAATAATAGAAATAGCAAAGCAAAGGTGAGTCTTCTGAGACAGCTAAGGATTCCAAAAGAGAAATCTGTACTAAATAGACAGTTCTTAAATAAAAGTAAAAATAGCATCAATGCCCTGATATTAGATTTTTTTTTATCCAAATCATAGCTTTGATCTGAAGCTAATAAGCATTTCCTACCAGACTAGCCCATTTCTTAAGAGACTGCTGCCTGCTGGATTTCTCTGAAGACATCTTCTAATCTCAAAACGGAGCTGCTTAGGCACCCAAAATGACCAGCATTCTTCTCCCACTTTAATTATCTCATATAAAGCAGCCATTAAAATGCAATTAATACCCTGAAGAGCTAATGTCAATTTTGTTTTTAAATATAGATAAATTTCACCCAATTGGCCTATAAGTTTTCTGTGTAGGTTAGGATCCTAGAATTCCAGAAGAGGGAATTATAAATTTTCCTCAGGAACAAGCCCCTGTGATAGAAGTAAATGTCAGGTGTGCCTGCTGCTGTCTGGGCCTGGGAAGGAAAGGGGGTGTTAATGACCATTTTAAGATAGCAAGCCTGAGTGAGGCTCACCAATATGCTGCTATATTGTGACTTTCCTAAATATCCAAGGCAATCTGTGTTTGTCTGAAATAGACATAATTAGTACTTTCCTCTCCTTCTCTTCTTATGATCTGCACTCACACAGCACAATTCTCTGATGATTTTTCTGCACCATTTTTTTTTTAATTTTTTTTTATGTTTCTTTCATGAAAACAATTCAAATCTCAGAATCTAGAATTCTTAATTGCTCTAGCACCTAAACAGAAGGATGAGTTCTTAGAGTAGGCTTCTGAGATAGTGATATCTCAATAAGAATTTTGATTTGTGGGAAACACAACATTTGATTCAGGACACTGACAGCAGGGGATGATGTACGGGAAAGTGGACCCCACATGGATAAATGGCACAGAGAACCCAGTCCTTGCATCAATGCATTTGCCATAAAGAAACCAGCATGAGTTGTTTTTCTCCTAGATGTGAGAAATTTTTCACTAATCATGTTCATCCTCTTATATAATGTTCCTTGTAAGAAAGGTTCCATATTTCTTAAAGTGGCTGGTCTTTTATAAAGGTATAAAGGCTAGTTCAGTGTGTGATTTATTTTATCTGATCAGGTGATCTCTCTGTGGTTGTCACTCATGACATATGTACCATTCTCTAAAGATGATATGTAAATAAATCAAATAAACTAATCGCAGACATAAAGAAGAAATGAAACCATTCAGGAGAGTTCCGGAAAACTACATCTCAGTCCAGCTTTCCCCTTCTTCTCCTATATGATAAGTTAATAAAACTATGTATTTCATATAACAAGTGTTCACTATATTAATCAGGACCTTCCTTAGATAAAAGACAAGACAAAAAAATAGTTTCTGTGGATTTCAGTTAACACAGATGTCAGTATATATGTATAAATGGGTTTAACTGATTCCACAGGTAAGTCAGTATTAAATTAAAAGGCAATCAAATCTATCACACTAATTTTAGGGAAGGAATATCTTTGAGGAATTTCAGTTCATAGCCAGCACAAAGGGATCAATGACCAGTACATGAATTAATTTGAATCCTTTTATTATCATTTTATTTTGAAGGATAATTACTTTTAGCTTAAAAAAAGATTGTATGTGTTCCAGAAAACTATCACACTGTAAAACAATGTCAACTTTTCTTTAGAAAACAGAGATAAGTCAGCATATACTTAGAAAATTTATGTGCCATATTTATTAAAATAGTTGTTAATGAATATAATTAATTAGGTAAACTAGTTTAAGTTCTTTTTAAGTCATAATGAAATATAAATATAATTATGATTAATACATGTATAGTAATCATTAATAATGACTCAGTTTAAATTCTCCAATTTTCACCCTGAAGTAGAACATTCAAACCAGAGCAGAGATATTTTATTGCCCCTGTTTACAACTTTTCTTTCAAAGTTACAAATACTAACCATACTTACATGTCAATAACTGAGCTAAATTAAAGGTGGTCCTAGATAGAATGTGCCAAATGAAAATAAATGTGTTAGAAATAGTTTGTAGAATGTGAACCACCTATATAAAACTGAAAAATTCTCCTGAAACGCCCTTTCCCTCTCCACTTCTCCCCACACATAATGTCCAATAACCATGACATTTTTCGTTTTGAAACTGATCATTTGCTGGTATCTGAAAACTATGGAAATAACAGTAATGTATCTGGGCTTCTTCCTGCTTCTGTCATAGTTAAAGGTGGGATCTACCTTGAAGTCACTGACCATAGCTGCCTGTCCCCCAGCATATACACATATTTCCTCATCTTCAAGAGTGAGTCTTGAGGGACTCTTTAACCCTTTCTAAATCTAATCTGAATAGCTCTTGTAGAATGGTGTTGTACAAAATCAACACGATCTGCTAATCCGATAAAAATATACAGAATAGTAGAAATAGATTTGTTATTTGTAATACTTAGTTTTGTTGCCTTTTAATATATATAAATATATATATGATCTTTTGAATACAAAATATGTATCTCAGTCATGGAGGCGCAATGCCAGGTGTGTAGGAGAGAGGACTGGACATTTGGTGAATAAAAATGGAAAGCTAATGAATATGTAATATACTCAGCTGAACTCTTCACCAGAAACACATCATTTATAATCCCCAGTTCTTCAGTTAATACACAATTATAATTAAACCGTGTGCATTTGATTTGCATTGCCAATGCACTGTGCCTCATAATGTTTTGGTTTTATCCTGTTTTTCTCAAGTACCAAGTTTTTCAATAATACCAGTTTTGCTTTAGTGGGATTGAGTCAGCTTTCATAGGAGATGTTTTTTGAGAGTAACTGAATTCATAAAATACTTTTAAAAAAACTAATGAAGGTATTCTTTAGGCACAGGCTGTTTCATCAGAACATACCTAGTTTATTTTACAATGGTGAAATTGCTGAGACTTAGAGAGCATTCTGATTGAATCATGAATATTCCAAAGGGGTAGATTAATCTGTGTGAACTACAGAGCTCTGCTGAAACTGCTGTTTAACATTCTAAAGTGTGGAATTCATCTTCTTACAGCACAAAAGAGCTTCCTATAATAAAGATTTTTTATAACAGCAGCAAGGCAGCTCAGTGGGGTGTGGTTTCTATGAAATAATCACACTTCTGAGGGATTAGACAGTGTGCCTTGTGCTGTACAGTCCCCTGAAGTATATGATGACATGTTGATGCCACTTCCACACACAGCTTTATTACTCAGTTATTCAATGGGCTCTTTCAAAAATATCTGCTTATTTAGAGCTATATTATAAATAAACTAGGGGATCTATAACAACATTAATGCTTTATCACATCACAGTATTCTTTATGGTTCCTATAAATACAATTTATTCTAACTTTTCACTGTAGCTTGAGTGTAAAACAAACCAATATATATCTGAATTAAGAAAAGGTCGTGACTTAGCAACATGGACTATATACCTGTTGAAGTTTAGCTGATAATTATGTAAGTCATAGCAATTCTAACCTCTTGCTTTTGTCATGAAACATTCTTTAAGTGTTCACATAAATTTAAATATTGTACTGTAAAATTAAACCAAAATATATGCTAAAATAAATATATATTCCTTCAAATTCTCATAAAATATTACATGGGGAATATGTTACTTTTATTTGCTATTCAAACTACAATCTAAAGAATATTTGTTGACATTTTCAGTGATCTCTTAATGCTAATATGTTAAAGAATGATAGTAGGGTGTATCTTGTATTCTTACTGGCAAATAAAATTGTATTCTCTTTTATATTTCATCCATTTTAGTATTTAGGCAGAATATTAGAGAAATATGTGTTAGGGACCTATAAATGTCAGTTATAAGAAGGGGTATTTAATTTATTAAACACTTTTCTAAGACTGTGCCAAAATATTAAGCTTTGGGGTATAATTCTACAGTTTTTGACATTATGAAATAAATTTTTTAAAGTTGCTTTGAAATACTACATAATTGAAAATTCCATCATAAGTAATGTCTCACTTCCCTGTGTAGTAGAAAATATATGCCTAGTTTAAAATGTTATTTGTTTAAAAAAATAATTCCATTTTTAAGCACAACCACTTGTAAGAGATAAATAGCATGTTTTTAACCTAATGGTACAATTAACCAAAGTTTTAGTTTATGTCTAAGCTTAGAGATTTTTTTCCCTGAACTTTCTAGTCAAGGAATCTAATGTTTCATTATAGATTATATTCACAAAATGTCAAGGTTTGAAATTCAGTCAATAGATTAATTATACCTACAATAGTAAAAATAATACTAATTCATTTTCTGACCAAGATTTTCCTATTAATGTTGTTACAATAAATAATTTAGCCAGTTCCAGTTATAGGAGAAGTTCTAACACAATGGACAAAATTAACTCTTGCTTTCATTATGAATTCTGTAACTGTGTTTTTCACATTTTAATCACCTGGGGATGTTGTTAAAATGCAGATTATGAATCGGTAGGGAGGGTGCTTGAGATTCTGTCTCTAACAAGTGCCCGGGTAATGACAACATTTCAGGTTCAAGGATAGCCTTTGAGTAGCACTGTGCTAGAATCTCATATCATTACTGTGACTTGCCCTCTGTGATTCACATGACAGATATCTTACAAGTTTTGGTTGTTATTATGGGCTAAATTTTATCCCTCCAAAATTCTATGTTGAAGCCCCAACCCTTACATGACTGCATTTGGAGATAGGGTCATTACCAGGTAAATAAGTTTAAATGAGGTCATCATCGTGATATGTTAGGATCAGTATTCTTATAAAAAGAAGGCTAGTGTGCTCTCCCTCCCTCCCTCTTTCTCTCTCTTTCTCCCCTCCTCACCCCACATCCCCATGGAGGACATAGCCAGAAAGTTGCTGGCTGTCTGCAAGCCAGGAAGAAAGCTCTCTGAACCAAATAGGCTGGTACCTTGATTTTGAAATTCCTAGCCTCCAGAACTGTGAGAAATAAGTCTTCAAGCTACTCAGTCAATGGTATTTTGTTATGGGAACCTGAGCAGACCAATGCAGATGGTTTTTGTTTTTTGGGTTTTTTTGCTTTGTTTTGTTTCGTTTTCTTTACTCCCACATATCACCTGAAAAAGTAAAATTAACCGATTAGGAGACTGGTATAACCAAGGGAGAAGCAAGTTTTCAACTATTGCTTTAAATTTGAGCTTGGCTATTTTGCACTTCAGTGTCAATTGGATTAGATATGAAGTATAATGCTTTTCTCACCTTAACAAATAGTGCATTCAGTTTTCTTTAGTTATTAATTTATCCATATTATCAAAGTCAATATTTGAGACAGCCTGCTAAAACCCAGAGTAGGGATTCCAAGCTGATTAGTTAAAGAGTTCCAACTGATTGATTTGTAGACAACAGCCTCTTCCATGTCCTCTTCCCACCCCATATTCTGGTCAGGGAGAGGGATAACTAGAGGCTGTTACCATGGCTTTCATCTCTTGAAATATGGAGGGAGCAATTCTGGCTCCTACTGATCAGTTAGCCTCCCCCCACTTTCCTACTCAGACGAGGTCATCAATCCGCAAGTGTCAGGGAAATAAATCACGGTACCTCCTCAGAAAAAGTTGAAGGAGTTTATTGAATACATGGCTATAAAGAATTTCCACAGCTAAGTCCTTCAAATTCTAAGCTTTTCCAAGAGTGTTTCAAATGTATTATTTTATTTAACTATGAGTTTATACACATCACTGAAAAGTTAACATCAAATAGATGGAAAAAATTACAGAATGCATGTCCTATTGAACTACTGGAGAACAAAAATCTTTCCTGTAGTCTCAATCTATTGAAAATGACTCAGATGCCCATTTCTCACAGAGAATTGTAGACCTGGAACATGCAGCTGCCAGTTTGGACTCTGCACCATGTACAGAGCTGTTACATCGCTTCGGGTGAAGGTTAGAATTCCAATCTACTTTCCACCTTCACGGAAAATTTCTCCGAAGGTTAACTTGTGCCCAGTATCCAATCTTCCTATTAGAAAATCAAGTTCAGTGTTGATTTGGGTTTTAATCTTAATATGTCTCAATGGTTTTCCTTTGCTCAATAGTGCCTATCTTTTGCCTGATTCAATGTAAATTTACAGGGTTATTCCATAGTGAAGAAATCATTGAGTAGAATTTTTAAATTTGTCTCTGACTTCTCCTTAATATAGACTGCATATCTGTTTTAAACTTCTAAGGAATTATTAGCTATCGGCCAAATTTAAGGACATGTTTTTGGTATAAGTTTCCTGGTTATCAAGTTCTTTAATTTAAGCATAACAAGATACTTTATCATTATGAAATAAGTCATCTGTGAAATTTGGTATTTTAAATGAAACAGTTCCTGAAATATAATCCTTTCTATTTCTTTTTAAACCAGAGTGATCTCTGAAAACAAAATCAACTGTGCAGTGTCAATCTGGACATCTAGAGACTTATTTTTCTAAAAAAATTTTGGCAGTATTTAAAAAATCTATAAAAGTTTTTAAATGCCTTTTATCAGCTCAGTAACTTTTTTATTTTTTTGCAATTCTATTTTTCAATATTTTCACTTACGAATCTCTCTAAATTGACATCTATGTGTTTTATTTTTTTTGCTTAACAGCTGGTTTAGGCAAATGAAACATGGCTAAAGGGTCTATTTAGCTTCTTGTATTCAGGGGATGCCAAGACGATGCCCCAGAGAGGTTGCAATGTTGCCTCTGTAGAAGGTGGGGTAGGATTTTCTGGTGGTATTTCTTACCACCCTCAGCTGTGATTGGCCAGCATTGACGACAGCAGAGAAAGCCATTCTTTGCTTGTATTTCCAGACCAGAAGAATACTGCTGATAACACCAACATAGATAAAAGTCCTAGATTTATTTACAGCACTCACCAGTCTTGCCTGTCCCCTTATGCTTGTTACTAGAGTATTTAGCTTTAGTTCGTCTGATTTTCTTCCACAGAGGAAGAAAAACACCAATGTTCTCTGTATCCAAGATTATCAAGTATGCTTAAACTAGAAAGACACTTCATTTGATCTTTCGTGTCAGAATGAGATTGATATATATTTTGTTACTGAGAGAGGTAGAGTATTAAATGCAATGACGAGATATTAAGCCGATGGCCACTAGTCTTGTCTTAGCATTGAAACATCTTTTAAAAATAAAGTATGACAGGGAGAAAGAAGTTGAACCAAGTAAGCATCAAGCAATTGTTAAGGCCCATCTACACCTCACCGGGATCTATGAGTCACCTAGGAGTGATTAAAAAAACATATGTGAACAAATTAAAACTAAAAGGTGTAAAAAATTTGACATTTTGAAAATGTTGAGAATGGCCAATAGAGCTAAAAAATAAAGCAAGCAATTTCCCAAAGATACTTTATTTTGTTTACTCAGAACAATGCAACAAATGTTTATTAAGCTCCTGCTGTGTTCAAGGCCTGAAGGCAGGTATTCCATAAATAGGTCTGTGTATGTTTCATTCCCTGAACCCAGAGGATTCAGATACAAACAGAGTGAACATGCAAGGAATAACTCATACAATGGCATACATGCTTTGTTAGCAACATAAAGAAAGAGCTATTACAGTCAAAAGAATAAATTTATGTATTAATTATGTAGTAGAGGAAGGGACCAGAGAAGTCTTCAGAAAGGGAGCTTTTTCTGAAGTATTTTTGTCAGAAAACATGTGGAGAAGACAGTACAGGACAAATGAAGGCAAAGAGAAATTTGACTATAATGCTAGGGAAGGATTTTATTGGAAATGAGGTTTTATAGAGCCAAAGTGGCTCCAAAAAAGGTGATGTCAAGATTGGCTGGGGCTGGATTTTGAAGAGCCTCGAACAATTGAATAAGAAGTTTGGACTTTATAAGGCTCTTGAAAATGAGAGAAAGGTTTTTAGAAGGGGATAATACCCTCATTTGTATTTTAGAAAGATAATTGTGTAGATGGAGCCCTGAATAGATAAAGGAAGGATCAGAGGTAGTACACACATTCCCAGATGAGAGGATAATGGCTGAGCTAAGGCAACAGCTGTGTTATTGTGGAGTACATAATGAATTTGAACATTAGTCAGGGTTTATTCCAAAGATCACTGGTCCAGAGTAATATGCCTTGAAAGGAGATTTCAAAATTAATAAGTTTGAGAAATAGTGAATTCTATTTTATTTTATTAATAGCCCATATGAAGCACTTACTAGGTTCCAGTACTCTTCCTCAGAAACTATAAATATTGACTCGTAATTCTCATGCAAAAACCTTTCCAGGTAGGTAGTAGTCTCGTCCCCATTTCGCATATAAGAAATGTTTTGTCTACACAGGATCCCATAATAGAAAGAAGCAGAGCTGGGATGGGAACCAGCAGGCTTTTATTTGCTAGGAATGCAAGCTTCTAGAGGAATTTCTTTGGCCAAGGGGACTCTCAGTTTTTCATTTGCATATTAATTCATCTGAATAGACTAAACGATTAAAATCCAAACAAAACTTGCTAACCCTGGTATTTCTTAAACACATTTGTTCATATAAACTTTTATTTTTAAAACTAATTCCCATGGATCTAGGTTTAGGAAATAATAGGAAAAAAAATCAGAAGTAGAAGCAATAAATGCTGATAATAAAAATTCACTTAATTATCCTATTTTTTAATTAATTACTTGTTTTAGTGTAATGTTATTTTAATTGATATATAATTGACATATAGCATTAGTTTCAAGAGTACAACATAATGATTTTAATTGAAACATAATTGACATACAACATATTAGTTTCAGGCGTACAACATAATGACTTCATATTTGTAGATACTGCAAAATGATCACCACATAGTTAACATCTGTTACCGTGTATAATTAGATTATACTTTTTTGTGATGAGAACTTTTAAGATTTATTCTTAGCGACTTTCAAATATGCAATGCCATATTAGTAACTGTAGTCACCATGCTGTACATTGCATTTTCATGACTTATCATAACTGAAAATTTGTACCTTTTGATTTTTGTCCCCATTCACCCACTTTGCACACTCTCAACCCCCTGTTTCAGACAACCACCATTCTTTCCTTTGTATCTTTTGTTGTTGTTGTTTTGTTTTTGTTCTGTTTTTTAAGGTTCTACATATAAGTGAGATCATATGATATTCGTATTTCTTTGTCTAGTTTACTTCACTTAACATAATGCCCTCAAGGTGCATTCATGTTGTCACAAATGGCATGATTTCATTCTTTTATTTCTGGTTGTAAAATCTTCCAGTTTGTGTGTGTCTGTGTGTGTGTCTGTGGTGGATACATATATATTTTACATTTTCTTTATCCAATCATCCACTGATGGGCACTAAACTTGTTTGTATATCTTAGCTACTGCGAATAATGCTCCAATGAACAAGAGAATGCAGACATCTCTTGGAGATGTGTTTTCACCTCCTTTGAATATAAACCCAGAATTGCTGGATCATGTAGCCATTATAGTTTCAATATTTTAAGGAACCTCTATACTGTTTTCCATAGTAGCTGTACCAATTTACATTCCTACCAAAAATTTACAAGCTTCCCTTTTCTCCACAGACTCACCAATACTTGTTATTTCTTGTCTTTTGAATAATAGCCATTCTAACAGGTGTGAGGAAATTTCATTATGGTTTTCATGTGCATATTTCTGGCGATTAGTAATGTTGAGCATCTTTTCATCTATTTGTTGGTCATCTGTCTTTATTCTTTGGAAAAATATTAAGATTCTCTGCCCATTTTTTGATCAAATTGTTTTGTTTTGTTTTGTTTTGCTGTTGAATTATAAAAGTTCTTTATGTAATTTGGATATTAGCCCTTTATCAGATTAATTATTTGCAAATATTTTTCTCCCATTCAATAGATTACATTTCCATTTTGTCGATGGTATCCTTTTCTGTGCAAAAGCTTGTTAGTCTGATATAGTCCCACTTGTATATTTTTTAATTTATTGCCTTTTGTGCTTTTGGTTTCAAATTTTAAAAAATCATCACCAAGACTGCTATGGTTTCAGTTCTTACATTTGAGTTTTAAATCTATTTTGAGTTAATTTTTGTGTATGGTATAAAATAATGGTCCAGTTTCATTCTTTTGCATGTATCTGTCCAGTTTTCTCAGCACTATTGACAAGACCATCCTTTCCATTGTATTACTTGGTTTCTTTGGGTGTAAATTAATCGTATATGTGTGGATTTATTTCTGGGTTCTCAATTTTGTTCCTTATTTTTCTGTTCCTTTGACATCTCTGTCTGTTTTCATGTCAATAACATACTGTGTTGATTAATATGGTTTTGTGATACACTTTGAAATCAGAGAGTGAGATGCCTCCAGTTTTGTTTTTCTTTATCAAGATTGCTTTGGCTATTTGAGGTCTTTTGTGGTTCTATATTTTTTAATTAAATTTACTGGGGTAACGTTGGTTAATAAAATTATATAGGTTTCAAGTGTACAATTCAATAGTACATCACATGTATATTGCATTGTGTGTTTACCACCCAAAGTTAAATTTTCTTTCATCACCATATATGTGACCCCATTTACCCTTATCTTAGATTATTTTTTCTATTTCTGTGAAAAATGTGCATTAGAATTTTGATAGGAATTGTTTTGAATCTGTAGATTGCTTTGAATAGTATGGACATTTTAATAATATTTATTCTTCCAATCCATGATCATAGACTATCTTTCCACTTCTGTCTTCTTCAATTTATTCGATTAATGTTTTATAGTTTTCAGTGTACAGGTCTTTCACCTTTTTGGTTAAATTTATCCCTATATATTTTATTCTTTTTGATGCAATTGTGAATGGCATTTTTTAAAAGATTTCTCTTTCCAATAGTTTGTTATTAACGTATAGAAATGCAAACAATTTTTGTATGTTAATTTTGTATCCTGCAACTTTACTGAGTTCATTTATTAGATCTAACATTTATAATTTATTAAGCTGTACATATATAATGTTATTTATTATGTTTACAGTTATATGTTATGTAAAGAAACATTTGAGTATATCAAATCTGTATTCTTAATAAAGAAGAGAGAGTTGTTTCATTCTAAAATAATTTTTTTTTTTAAATAAGAAGGAAATGAATGATAAGTTACAAAACAGAAAAGGAAATCAAGCTTTTTTTCTAGATCTAATGCATCAGTCAAGCTAAAGTTTTGTAAGAACTCCCGTAATTTCCAGGTTTGCTCTTGGACTTGCTTTGAATGCTATTTTGTTGTTCTCAGCATTCTTTGCCTTTCCCTCTTACCTATTCAGGCATCACTCTGAACGGGGAACATGATCGCAGTGTTGTTAATCAGGCTGAGTCTTTCTTTGAGGTTGGGGAAAGAAGAGATGAATTAAGAACAGCAGGTAGGAAGTTGATTCTACAGAGAAGTTGAAACTTGACATTCCTAAACCCACAAATATATATTTGATCCTACTTTCTTCCTAGTAACTCTTATTAATGTTAGCCCCATATCACAGAGGAGGAAACTGAATTTGAGAAAGATAAATGGCAGCAGATGACTGTCCATAGAATTGGTATCATTATTATACTAAGTATTATACTAAGCTCTTTATATGTATGAGCACATGTAATTTTTACAACAACTCTATGAGAGAGACCCTATCATAATCCCCACTGAAAAGGTGAAGAGACCAAGACTTAAACAATTAGTAACTCTCCCAAGGTCACATAGCTAGCAAGGCATGGAATCAAGACTCTAATTTAGTTAGACTGACACCAAAGTGCATGTTCTTAACCACTCCACCACGTACTGCCAGTTGTAATACAGGTAACAGTCAAGATAAAGGAAAAAGTTTAACCTAAAGGTTTGTGGAAGTGCTGTCCCTATCCTAGCAGGGTGTATGGTACTTTCCATTTATAATCTGTCTTCTTCACTATACCGTTGGCTCCACCAGGGCAGATGCTGTGGTACTTTACTGCTGTGATGATCTGATCCCCAATACAATTTTTGATATATAGAATATCTCATGAACAAATCAATGAATGTTTGAATGAAGAAAGCCATGAGCAGCTACATGTGTTAGTTGTTAGTTGCCAAAAAAGGTTTTTAACCTAATGGTATTAAATTAACCTTCTGGGAACCTCCTCTGTTCAACTCTGAACCTCATATGCTTCTCTGCTCCATATTTGGATGTCTAGTTCCTACAGTAGTGGGAGAAATCCTCCCATGCCTCCCCCAGCCACGTAGCCCATTGGAGCAGTTAACTTTCCCATCCATTGTAATGCCTTGTGTTGTGTAGTATATTTTCACATATAATATCACATTTGATTCTTATAACAACTCTGTGTGGCAGACAGGGTATTTTTATTTCTCTCTAGAACTCAGGGAAGAGATTGTCAGTAAGTGGCAGAGTAGTAAATCTGGTTCTCTTGTAGCTTCATAACTTTCCTATTGACTAAATGTAAGTGTGTAACTGCTCTATTACATACCTAGGTTTGAACTACTATCAAGCATGACTTCCAGAACTAATGAATCAATGAAGAGACATATGAAAGCAGGCATTACACATTTCCCTCCAGTGGGTGATTTTTAAAAGAACTTCCTTCCTAAAGTAAATGTACCCATTTCACCAGGTTGTGCCTTGCACTTATCATTAATACACAAATGAGTCATCAAATAGATTCTGCACTGAAACTGTTGTTCCCAAGAAAATGGGCCAAACAGTAGCATTGTCTCTGAACAAATATCAAAGTAGTGTGAGTTCAAGAGGCATCAGAATGTAGTGATCAACAGTACAGACTCTGAACACAGAAGGGCTGGTTCAAATTCTGGTTCTACCATTTATTTATTTGCAGTCTGAGTTAAGTTACTTAACCTCTCTGGACCTTAGTTCTTTCATCTGTAAAAAGTAATGATATTAATACATATCACAGAGGCTTGCTGAGAGGATTGAAAGAGTTAACATATGCCTATAGTGCCAACCACACGTAGGCATTATATGAATGTATAAATACAATTTTTTATTTATATCGTATCTTTATACAGAGCTTTGAATAAGGGAACATGTTAGATAAAAATATTGTATTTTTCATCTCCTGCTCTTCAAGTTTAAAATTAAAAATAGTTGTGCACAAAATCGTTATGGAGAGATCTCACTGACAGATTTCACCTTGGTGAAGATGTTAAATGGCATTATTTGCTTTCTCCTAATTGAGGAGCTCTAATAAGCTTAATCAGCTTTCCCTTCCCTGCCTTCCTGACTTGAAGTAGAAGTTAAAAAAAAAAAAAAAATGCCCGTCCCTTAACTGCTTTAACATTTAACATTTACCAAGAGAAACTGTTCCATCATGATGTCTTCCGAGTTAGTGGACTAGAACAAATTCAGCCCATTTAATCGTATGGCATCAGGCAGTGCTGAAAATGCAATTTGTTGTGAAATTTGTTTTTGCATTTGCTATTAGAAGCCAAGTGTTCAGCTCTTTTGCAGCTCTCCACTGGACCTTATCTGGGAACATACTAGCTGGAGGGCATCCGTGGCACTGACTGCTCAAAAAGAAACCCAACAGCTGTGTTTTTGACAGCTGGAGCAGGCCTGATGTCCATCAACAAATATCCCAGACACCTTGCCTTATTCTTAGTAGGAATCAGGCAACACTTCACTGGTTTGAAAATGAGAGTTCTTTTATGGTTGCCATTTTATTTGGTGGATGGTCAGCACTGGAATTTGTTTACAGTTATCTATTGTTCTTCCAGACATTTGCTATCGTTCTTATAAAAATAGGTACGAAATAAAGGAAAATGAAAGTGTTCCAGGAATGTGACTAGGACTTTAGCAAATAAAAGTATAAATAAGACTACATTTATTTGGAAAATAAAGCTAAACAATGGACACACTTTGCTATAGAAAATGGAAAGGAAGCCAGTGGAATCTGTTGCATTTTTCTTCCTCGTATATCATCTTATATGTATACTTTGTTTTAATCATAACATGTGCTGTTAAGGAAAGAATGATTGGTTCTCCTTCATTGTCCTCTAGCCTAGCACCTCAGTTTCATCTACTTGTCTCGCTTGGAAGTGGGCTATATGCGAGGACATTAGGGACACTCTGTTGGATGCGAAAGGTGCTTTTTGTTCTGATTTGTCAGTATATTTGAATCTAGAGAGACTAAAACCTGACCTTCCTGACATGTTTGTAATAAATGTAACTTAATCCCCCAATTCATTTGGACCTAATCAACGGTAGTCTCTTACAGAACAGGAAAGGAAAACAGCAGCATTTGGTTTTTCAAAAGTAGTTTTAAATTAAATTATTTAAATGTGATTAAAACATAATACATTTAATTTAGCACAAAGTACTCTCAAATACCTATAACCGTGTACAGATATTAGGGCAACACTGTGTTTTGTGTCAACATTTGTCCATATCTCTGCATCAAAATGGAGAAATCTTCCCTGCTGCCTTAAAAGCACCAGGTTTCTCAGAAGATTAACCACTTAGTTAATAATACTTAAAGGATTTACTCTCAGTTAATGAATTCAGCTAAAAAGATGAAAGGTAATCCTCTATAATAAGATCTCTAACAAAATCCAAAATCACTGCGTACAGTAGTTTATTAAATCACCTAGAAAAAGTTTTAAAACTTTCACTAACGAGCCTATTTAGGATTTGGGGTGCATTGTTTAATCTTCATTTAATAAATAATAGTGTTATAATAATTAAAATTTTAATCAGCATCTTACTCTTAACCTGCCCTGAAAAGATAGGCCATGGTCACAGAAATTAGACCCGATGGAATCTTACGGACCTCCAGTCTAATCCCTCATTTTATAGGTGAAAATACAAAGCCAAAGGTCAAGTGACTTACTTCAAAGCATATAATATAGAAGGAAAGCTAGATCTAACCCCTGCTCCAGAGTTCTTTTCACCACACACACACTCCCTAAAGGCAAAGTAGAAACTGTCAGAATGTAATGATTAAAATACTGTGTCACACAGAGTATACACACCAACTGCTTTCTCAGTAGGATTGATAGCCAGTATAGGAACCCATATGTGTATCAGTTCACATCATGTTCAATAAGTCTGTGAGTGGCCTTGGCTATGTTTGCAAAATATTGCTATTTCAAAATGCCAGATTTCTTGCTTTCTCTTACATTTTTCTCCCAACTTTCTATTGATTAGTTATGTGGGGTATTTTTTTTTTTTTTAATAGAATGAACAAGCAAACAGTTGACACAACTATTTGTTTGCTGCTCAATTGATTTGGTCAAAGTACTTTTGCAGGAATGTCCCATCAATAGATTTAAAATTACAAATTATAAACAAATAAACAAGACTAAACCTTGAAGAGTCACAATAGGAAACTGTAAAGAATGTCAGGAAAAAGTAAGCGGTGGCATAAAATAACTGTTTCAGCACAGGGTAAAATCACTAAGAGGATTAGGGGTGGCAGGGGACATTTTAGATGTATTAGTGAAATGACCATTATTTTATTTTGTCTTTGTCAATAATTTTATGACAGTTGTTAACTTCAAAGTTTTTCTCCTACAAATGTGCTAATAGAATATTTTAAACTGTAAGAACTTTACTAAGAACATGGGATTTACCAAATAAATCATGATAATATTAAAGTGAAAACATCTTAATTCCTCTTACTGGCGGACATTAACCTTACTACTTAAAAGAACAAAATAATTATTTTGTTTTCAGGCAGAATGCAACTTGAGTGGGTTTTTTGTTTGTTTGTTTGTTTGTTTGTTTGTTTTAGAAAGAATTAGAATTAACTAGTACAGTCAAACAGCAAAAATATGTACTTTTAAAACTGTACAATTCATTAAGCTTCAGAAGGCAGCATTCAACATGAGAAAAAAAAAATACAGATATTAAAACTTTATGGAACTGGTTTCAAATCCTGGCTGGCTGCACACTTAAATAGTTGTGTAACCTAGGGTAAGTTACTTAGCCTGCCTAGAAATAAAATTCTTTATTTTTAAATCAAATAATTAGTACTTACCTCCTATGGTAGTCATGAGGAGTAAATGAGATAATACGTATAAAACACAACAAAGAGCCATTGACAAAGTAAGTACCAAAAAATTATTATTATTGTTATTCTACACAATTTGCTACATTTAATTATTTATTAAGAATCTAAGTATTAAGACTCTTTGATACATGTCAAAGAACCTGTTGCTTAAAGACCTTACAGTTCAGCTTCTTAATATTGCTTTTTAGGAAACTTAGTTGCAAAGAGTTTAAATGATTTTTTAGTGCCAATTTTAGAGTAACTTTAGGGGTTATTAAATTTAATTTAATTTTATAGTTACATAAAATATTCACATATTTCAAAGTAAACAAAACAAAACAAACTCATAAATAAAGGGAACAGATTAAACATCCTAGTTCTTCTATACAAGTTAAAATATAAAAATAAATTTTACTATAGCCATGCCATCCTGAATGTGTCCAATCTTGTCTGATCTCGGAAGCTAAGCAGGATCAGTCCTGGTTAGTACTTGGATGGGAGACCACCTAAAAATACCAGGTGCTATAGACATTTTAAAAAAAGTAAAAATAACTTTTAATTTCTATTTCTATCCTCATTCCCCTTTCTCTTCTACCCTACCTTTCTCCATCATTAACTAAAAAAACCTGATTTATGGTTTATTCTCCAAGTTTTTAAAATATATATAAGCAGATAGATACATATAGTCATGTAACCTTTTTTTCTTAGATGAATAATGGCACACTATGTACTTGTCTCTTCCTTGCCTTTTTCATTCAACAATATACCATGAAGATTGCTCCCCAGCAGTACATAAAGATATTCCTCATCTCTTTCAGCAGTTACATGCCTCTCCATTATATGCACCATAATTTTTTCAACCAATCCCCTGTTGATGGACATTTGAGTTGTTTCAAGTATTTCACTACCACAGATATTCTTACAATGAATATTCATGCTTTGTGTGTATGTTGTTAGGTATTTCTGCCAGTATATTTTTGGGTTAGATTTCTAGATTTCTGAGTCAATTTGGCTAGATATTTCCATTTTTTTCCTCTATATTAGTTGTAACATTCTGAATTCCTACCAGCAAATTAACAATGAACATGTTTCTCCACAAAGTAGATCACAAAGCTCGCAAACATTGTATATTGTCAAATTTTTGGATTTTTGTCAGTTTAATACCTTTATTTTACCTTTTCCTTATTTTGAACAAGATTGAGCATCTTTACATACAGTAAAGAACCATTTGCATTTCTTTTTCTGTAAACTGTTTCATTTCTCTAACCTATTTTTCTATAGAATGGTTGCTGTTTTCCCCTAATTTTAGAAAGTCTTTATATTTTAGGGAATTACAATCTATTTACTGACACCTCCCAAATTAATACTGCTGGCCCTGACTTCTACACAGAACTTGAGACTCATGTGTTCAACTGTCTGCTCTGAGTCTCCACATGGTCATCTGTTAAGTATCTAAAATTTAAGTTCAAAATTGAACTCCTGATGTCTTGCCAAGTGCTAACTCTTCCCTCTAGACTTCCCTAACTCAGTTACAGCAATTTCATCATTTTAGGTTTTTCAGGCCAAAAAGCTTAAAGTCATCCCTGACTCTCTTTTTTTTTCAGTTTGCACATTGGCTCTACCAGCAATTCCTATTGGTTCTACTTTCAAAATATATCCAGAGTCTTACTACTTCTCTTCAGATCCATTACTTCAACTCTGATCTGAGCTATTCTCTCTCATCTTGATCACTTAATAACCTCCTAGCTGATCTCTCTTGTCTTTCTCTACCCTCACCCTGTTATAGTCTTCACATAATAGCCAGAGTTCCTTTAAAAATATGGGAGATCATAACTCTGCTCACAAGTCTCCAATGGCTCCCCATTATAAAAGACAAACTCATCTTATTCTAGCCAGAAGGCTTTTAATTTTTCAGTCCCTATATCTGGAATGACTTTCCCCCAGATATTTTCATAGTTTACTCCCTCATTTTCTTCTAATTTATGTGTATAATGTACCACATCACTAAGGCCTTTAATGAAAGACCTAAATAAAACAATAAGCCCATCTTCTGCCACACTCATCACTCCCCTTTATCATGCTCTTCCCTTGAGGCATTTAGGCCAAATGACATAACAATTTAATTATTTTGTTTATTATTTGCTTCCCTCATCAGAAAGTAGCCATAAGAATGTGAACTTTGTCCAGTTCACTGCTGTTTGTGCAAGTTTTTAGAACAGCACCTGGCACAAAGTAGGCATTCTGTAACTTTTTATAAATGAGTGAATGAATGAATGAATGGATGGATGAATAAAAGAATAGATGAGCGTAAAGTTATGTTTCACTGACTTTTCAGCTAAATCAGACTAATATCTGTGAATCAGCGTAATGATAGAAACTAAAGTCTAAAAGAAAGGTCTAAAAATGCACACTTGGTATTAGGAAAACTAGTCCTTTCACCTTGTATAATGCAAAGAAAAAAATCTCTTAATGATGCTTTATTTTACACGTTTCTGTGAAGCAATGATTTATGCAGAATTTGAATTTTGGAATACTTTGATAGGTGGTGGTGGTGCTGGTAGTCGTAGGAAGAGGAGGAGGAGTAACCATGCATGAATTCTGATCAATGTGTTGCCAGGTATTTAGAATTAAATACACATGATCCTTGCTCATTAAGAATATGAAATGGAGGTCAGTGTATAGTTAGCTCACTGTAAACTGGTAAAGTGCCTAGTTCATATTTACAGTATTATGCGATTATATGAAAGGCACTACTTTGAATTGTCTGAATTAAATATGTTTACTTAATGTTCTAACATGAATACAAAACTTGATTGGAGTTCATTTAGAAACAACAAGAATTCTTCCTACCTGCTGTTTCTTAGTTAAGAGAAGATTTAAATTCAATTCAAGAAGATACTCTCTTTTTCTTTAATAAGTGATTTATAATCTCACTGGTTCTAATTTACTGTAAGCAAAGCATCATATTAGTAATGTGTTTAATATGAGTTATTAAGTTCCCATTAGACTAAATTACCACCCCTAGAGATCTGCAGAGCTACTCTGAATTAATTTGCATTCTTCAGTAGCCACACACTTCACCTTTTCTTAAATTCCACACATACTTTAGGATGTATACCCTAACATGCTTATCCAAGAACAATAAGTCATCTTATGAACTCTGAAATCCTGTTTATAATAATTATAATAATTATTATTATTATATTTTAAATTAGAAATAGTTCCCTAAGGTTTCTTCTGATTGTTTTATATATTAACATGGTTTCCAGGTAATCCACATCCAAATTCATTTTCGCTAAGCTATAACAGAGTAATAACCTTATTGACTATTTATATTTTCTCCAACTGCACTCAAGGCCACTAATGTAAAACCACTTTCTAATTGATTTAATATCTTACATAATCATAAAACAATATCACATTTCATCCTATCAAAAGTAAGCCAGAACTCTGCAGGACTTCTCTACATTATAGTTGGAAGCAAGGACCTTGTGAGCGTGATCCATGGAACTTGAGACTAAGTAATACTTAAAGGGGAAGAAACTTTTTAAAGTGTCTAAATTAGACTTTGTCAAATATAAATAGATTAAACTAGCTGATCCGATCTTCTTAGTAATAGCAGATTGACATTATCGATACATTTATGGAATTGATTTTGTGGTGATAATTAAGATAACTCCAAAGAAGGAGGAAAAAAATCCAATAACTATATAGAGAGACATGTTTGCAGTGAAAAAAGGTAATCACTGGAAGCATCAGACGTATTAACTAATGAAACAGGGCCTGTGCATATTTACTAACCACATTTCTGCAAGCAGATTTACCAATTCAATTCTCCAGAGCTAAACAGGGTATCAGGCTGGATTAGAAATCAAAAGTCCCTATTCTTGAACTCACATGATAAACTCACATCTGTTGCCTAGTGTACAGCATTAATTTTAGCAGTAATGCAACCAGTATTAGTCTGAGTTGACCCAGAAAGTCACTGGATCACTCAGGGCAATAGTCTCAGTGTTCTCAATTTAATCTGATCCCAAATAAGAGACATATCGTCCCTGTATTTATCCACATGTGAATACAAGAGTTTAGTGAGCAGAGAATGCCAAGTTCTGTGGCTTCATTTGCTGCTTCTTCCAATCCTTCTTGTACTCTACTGCCAAATCAATATTTCTCGAGCACTAATTTGGAAAAGTCATTTTTCTACATAAAGTTTTTAATATTTCCAGAGACCTTCCTCTTTGTTTGAAAGCATGTATTATTTCTCCGAATCCATAAAAATACCTGTTCAATGCATAAGAAACTACAAAACATATGAAGAAAATTAAAATGGCCTGTAATCCCTTTTGGATTTGGGGGGGGTGGGAATATGACTGTGGCAGAAAAGGAGAAAATGTATTAAAGGGAAAAAAAAATCTTGAGGACAGGTTAAATGCTTGGTAGGTTTTTATAGAAGCCCAGGAAAGATGTGGTAAGGATCTGAATTATAACAGTAAGATTGAGAGGAGGATTAAAATGATATTTAAGAGATTGAATTAATGACTTATAGAGGGATAGGAATATTTTCAAGTTTTCTAATTTGAGAGAATTGATAAGTGATGATGTGAAAAACAGAAATATTGTGATTCCTGTGGGACATATGGTAAAGCATAATGGAAAGTGTATGGCTTTCAGTGGGTCAGGCTTCAGAATAGAATCAAATCCAAGGTTTACCATATGCCAGTGTTGTGAACTTCAGTGCATAATCAAGCTCTCTGAGTTTCAGGTAAAATGAGAAAATATATCTTATTTTTCAGAATTGTTTTGAAGTTTAAACTGGATAAAATATCTAAAGTACCTAGGCAGCACCTGGCACATGATATGTTCTCAATAAATCATAGCTATTAGTATGATAATTGTTTGTAGATTGAGGTGGCCGAACAAAGTAGAAGAGTAAAAAACAGCCATTAGGGATAGCTTTGTTTTATACCTAATATGGAAGAAGTCCAGAAGGAAGAAAACTTTTAAATATATAGGGATATTAAAGAGAAATACACGGTTAATTTCTAACTAACTTGCACAGAACTTTTTGACTAATCTGTATAAAGATAAGAGAGCACAGTTGGATCTGACAAGATTCATGTTGGAGTGGAGTATAAACTTAGTAGAGTGAAGAGATTCCACCAATACTGATTATTATTGCTAGAAAACTGTCTAGGATTTCTAAATGCAGTCTTTCGCAAACAGGTTCTCTGCAACTCCATGTCCTGCCCAACACACTATTCAAAGTCTATCCAAATGGCATCTCATCCAAAAACCTTTTCTGATCTTTCAGTGGAAAATGAGTGCCTCTTGTGCCAGAATCCATCAAAAATTTGCGTACACCTCTCTTAGTGCATTCAACATATTCTGCCTCTTTTTATAATCATAAGTATTTCATAGTCAAAAAAGTCTTTGAGGGGAAAAACTGTACCTTACTCTGGTCTTTTTGCAGTGCCCCACAGCTCCTGGTTCTGTGTTTTCTACCCAGTCAATGATGAGTAAACACTTGGTGACTAGCATTAAAATGATTTAATGACCATGCTGTGATTATCACCTCAAAATTAGTCCCTTATCCCAAATAATCGGTTTATTTATATTAATCAGAATTACTTTTTATAGGATTTTATAATCAATAGAACATTATTTCCACCTTCGAAATGCATTGCTAACATAATAACACTTTTGTTAATTCTTTTTATTGGAAAGAAATATAGTTTTAAAGTCTCTTAGAGAAGTTTGGGCATAATCATAATCCTATAATAACAAATCAATGCTTTTTTTAATAAAAAAAAAGTCTTCAATATTGCACTCTATTCATCACTGGGTTTTCTCTTCTATTGCCTATTACTTAAAAACATATTAGTTAACATTTACATTGTTCTTTAAAAGACAGACCAAATTTAACTTGAAATCAACAGAATTATTGATTTTAAAATGTGCTGCATTCACCTTTACCAAATATATATTGTCTAAATAAATACATGTCATGCTTTTCTTCAATATGATAAATATAGGAAGGACTTTGACACCAAAGTGCAGACACAAGAGTTTATTTCCATTTGCTATCTCCCCGTTTCCTTTCATTCAGCTTGGCATTGCTTCTATGCTTCCTATTTTCAACATTTATTTTAGTTTTCTTCTTAAACCTGACATGTGTGTAGTAGAATCTGACAATTTTATATGTTGCTTACAAAAAAAGAAAAGAATGTTTTTCTGAAGATGTCACTGTTTGTGGTTAAATAAGCCATTTTTTATGATAAGAATATTTTTATATTTAGTCAGAGGTTTCTGTTCTTTTCCCTTATGACTTGGTAATAGTCCTGCTATTCTAACCTTTCAGTGAAATTGTGTTTACTACACAATTTGAGTTATTTTCAGCATAGACTATTCTTCATATAAGAAGAGATTAGCTTTTTAATAAAAGGTTTGTTTGTTTGTTTTGAATTAGAAAAGAATTTCTACAATAGAGTGGAAAACCACATGGGGAAATGTAATTAATGATGGTTTTGTGTAAACTTTAATAATTTCGTTGTTCTGAAGGTTTTTGCAGGTTTTGGTTAGAAAGATAAAGGAACTGCTGCCTTTATCCACCCATTATTTCATTTAATGCAAAAGTATTGATAATTATCCAGGGTGTTTCTTAATATGTTTAAAAGAATTTCTTTTTAGCAGACCTCTACTAACTAAGGGTATCATCTATAATGATTTACAGTCGCTTTGCTTGGTAATATAATGAAAAATCTCATGAAATCTATGACCAGACAGTCTTGGATAGAATCCTGTGATACTTTAGGCAAATTACTTCACTCTCTAAACCTTTGGTTTCCTTTTCTGTAAAGTGAGGAGGTTGTAAATTGAAATAAGATTACATATATAAAATATCAACTAGTGCTTTGCCACAAATGGACCTAACAAGTGTAAACTATCTTCACTCTTAGGTATTTCAAAGCTGCTTGATGCAGATAAAAAGAATAGTTCTCATTTAGGAAATATAAGAAGATGCTGCAAATAAGTGGATCACATTCACACTAGATTAAGTGATAAGAAAATACTTTGTCTTGTGTAACAAAAAGTCTAGAGAAGAGAAAGCCTCCCATTGTAGGATATCAGGGTTTCTGTTCAAATTCTTTGTGATTTCTTTCCCCTGTCCTCCTATTCTTCTCTTCATATTGGCTTTTTCACCAACTACCACCCTGACAAGATGGCAGGGACAAGAACAACTCTTTGTTCACAACAGCATGAGTCAAAATTGTCTCTTAACCATGTCCTATAGTCTCTCCCTTTGATCTAATTAGGACATCAGATTTTGTGCCAACCCCTGGACCAATAACAGCCTTGAATAGGTAAATAGATATTGCCAATTTATAACCAGAAACTAAGGTTCAAAGACTTACTAGACCATATTGCTAAAAAAGAAAAGAACTATAATCAAAAAGCAAGTTTTCTAATGCTCATCTTTCTAATGTTCTCTCTCTCTCTCTCTCTCTCTCTCTCTCTCTCTCTCTTTCTCTCTCCTGGGAACATAGAGTGTACTAAATATTTTGATCCAATATGTGATTATATGAAATCACAGATTTTTTTAAATGATAAATGTTCACTCTCTTCATATGCATAATGGAATAAAATCATTTATTGTTTTAGTGACCAATTTTGACAAATAAAAATTTCTGATTATATTTTCACTCCTGAAGTCTACTTGTACCTTAAGTTACATTTAATTTACCTTTTTTTCAAAAAGTTGACCTGCATAGCTTAAATGTTCTACAACTCTTTAGTCTTGGCACATTTCTGAAATATTATTTTCAAATGCTATTTAACTCGTTTATAGTCACCTTTCCAACAAAGTGATATATGGCTAAACGTTTCTCTACTTTAAGTTGATCTGGGTCTTGTTATAGTGCTCTTGTCAGTTGTCACCATTTGTATTTAGGTTCTGATCTTGTCTTCATTCTTCTCATTAATTATTTATGGTAGCAAAACCCTGCAAGTGGATTCCACAAGCATCAATGTATTTTACAGTTCTCTGAGTTTTCTGGTTTAGGGCCCCAGGTATATGCCATAGGGATACATGTGGTAACTGGATTAGTGATTTTACTTAAAGTAACTAATGGGTATTTTTTTACAATGAAATTTCATACTAGATCCCTGCATAAGGGATGTGCTTAAAGGTCTTCCATGTTTCCTAAAATCAGTCCCTATCCCAGCAGTAATATAGGCACAGCATACAGAATCCTTACTCAAGAGATCAACTTACATATATTGCAAAGTACTCTAGATACAATAAACAATTATCACCTACTCTTTTTCTTCTTACTTGGAAGAATGATATTATGTCTTCTTCTGCACTCATTATCAGGGAAGCCCTTCAGTTTTAACCAATTTTCAATCTACATCTTCTAGATAACACTTGACCTGCTGCCCACCACATACCTTTTGTGCTACATAAATAATTAATCATAAGTTATACCTTCTTTTCATGGCTGAGAAGTTTTCTATAACACTCCCAAGCAATGATGAATCTGGAAGCCAAAGGCCTGACCTTAGAATCAAAGGCAGACCTCCCATAATAGAATGCAGATCAGAACCAATTAAGAAGTTCTATCTATCTACCTCCAGTCATTTGAAGCTAAACTGTAGTCATCTATCCAGAAGGGCAACTCAGATACTTTCCATTAAAATAAGACTAAATATGGATACCCTCCTCCCAATAGTATCATAAGGTTTATGTTCAGTTCATTTTTATTTTAGAACATGTAGAAATTTGAGACAAGGTTAAAACAAAGCCCATATGTTTGCATTTGGGTTAATTTTGCTCAGTAACTCTATCTCATTGAAGTACAAAATCTTAGGCATTCCAAGTTGAGTCACCAAAAATATTTATGGAGAAGAAATTAACTTTAATTCTCAAGACTTACTTTATTTAATATATAAAAAAAACTAAAATTGTATGCTTTCTTAACTCATGTGTCTACCAGCAACTTTGATCATCCTAAAAGATTTTAACTTCTAAGTTGTTCCATGTTTACTAAATGAATAAAAGAAAGAAAAAAATTAAAATGATAATAATAATTTAAACCTTTTTGATGCTTTCAAACTCTCTAGGTGAGAGCTAATTTCCAGTGAAATTTTACATGGATACTTAGGGTAGGATAGAAGAATTAACAAAATTTATGTATTAAGTTTGCTTTAATTTTATAGTGAATATTTTCAACCTAGTTAATTGCATGTGTGTATTTATTACCTAAAAATTACCCATTGGAAACTATCAAAGAGTGAAGAAGCCAAGTGTCTAGGTGAAATTAACATAATAACTAAGCTCAACCAGATATATGAAAAACAAGATTTATAACTAAAAATATAAATAAACATAAAGGCATACATTTACTTCTTTGTACAAAGAAATTCATAGTAGTCTTCCTGTGTTCTTTTACAGTGCAACACCTAGTTGAAATTATTATTTCTCTAAATTAGTCTTTGCCTGATTTTAAGAGATTCCAGTATTAGAAATCTTGATGCAATGAAATTCCCTGTTCCCTGTCTAATAGAGCGGTGGGATGATTTTTTCCCAAACCTTGTCTAGCTTGTGGCTACAAAAAAGAGAAAGAACAAGTAGACATATAGAAAGGGACCATTCATTCATGCAATAACCATTTAACAAGAAAAGAGTGGTGACAAGAAAATAAAGTCAAGGTAGAACATAATATTAATTAAGCAGAGAAGAAAAATAATGGCATATAGAGACAAGAGAGGTGTCATGTGGCTAGCTGTGTCAACACATTCCAGCCAAAGACCTCCAGGAACAGACCTGTAGTTGCAGAGTTGGGTTTATTGCTTCTGGCAGCGCAAGAGCACACATACCATAGGGAATTATGGGGGATTTAAGTAAGAGGGTGTTAGGGTTTATTAAAAGATTTAGGTTTGTGTTAAGTGCTTTTGGGAAGAGTAGGAGGACATGGGGCTTTGCTCTGGATTAGATGCTGCCAGAAAGTGTGGGTAACTCTACACCTGGGTATCTTAAATCTTACCTAGAAGTAAGAAAGAGCAAGTGAGGCTTAAAGCTGTCGCTAGTAAAGAAGCAGCAGTTCAGTCACTTATATTAGACAGGATAGGAGATGTTTGGTCATTTTTCAGTTTTGACAATGTTCATGTTTTTATCTATTTTCAGACATGATTATGGAGTGGTCTTGTTTTGTCTAGATCACTCATGGTCAAAGAGTGACCTTGTCTGGTGTTGATGTTCTATCAAATTGTTTACATTCAACAAGACTTAGCTGTGAGGAGTAGGCCAGCTGGTAGCAACACCAAGGCCTGACAATAGTAGGGCAGCTCCCAGATATCAGGTATTGCTTTTCTCTTTCTTAGAAGGAGGCACATTAAGATCAGAGAAAGAAAAAATGCAAAGGAAAATAGTTAATATTTATTTATTTAGCACATTTAAATGCCAGACACTATGCTAAATGTTTTATGTGTGTGATTTAATTTAATATTCACAACAATCCTATGAAGTAAGTACTCTTTTAGAATACATGTTACTAATGAGGAAAAGAAGGCTTAGAGAAATAAAAAAGTTACTTGCTTAAGATGGCATAATCTATAACATGTTGGAATTAGAATCCTAGGCTTTTCTGACTTCAAAGCCAATGTGCTTAATCACTCACTATCTTATAAAAGAAAAGTAAGTATGAACACAACATTGGTATATTAAGAGATAAGCTTCTCCATTAAACTATAAGGTACATGAAAGCAGAGATAACTCATTTTTCATTTCTGATTTTTTCCAGATCTATTAGATCACTGACTTACCTAAAATAATGCTTAATAAATATTAGTCAGTTAAATGAGTGATAGATGAACTGATGGAAGGAATTAAAAGTTCACACTTGACCAGAGCCATTTAAAATAATTTCACTCTGGGTCCCAGAATAGAGAGAAACCTTAAAATGTAATAACAATTACTCAGTTTTTGGATTGCATATGAGTTTCACAGCAAACTTCCACATATATGTTCTAAAGGTAGATAATTATCTTAGTTTTCACAAGAAAACATGGAAGTTCAGGTATGTTAAGTCCTCACCCAAAATTATAAAACTAGTGACTAGCCAAAAATTGGCTTGAATCTTGACCTCCCCACCTTTCAGTCCAGTGGACTATCCTCCAAATTATAACCCAAATATTTAGATGCCCAGTGAAGCATCTTGTTCCCTATCTTCCTTCAAAAATATGGAGAATATGTATAATATTGGGAAATACTATGCAAATGCTTTTAGAATCACTGTCTCACTATGGCTCTGGAACCCGGCTCCCTACTTCAATAGTTGAAATCAAATCTGTATAAGTCAATTTATGAGCTGCTCACTTCTTGTTTGTCTTTACACATTTATCTGTCCCTACTTGATAGAGCAATGTTTAAATATGTATACAAGTTTACAAACCAGAAGAAATTATGTGTTATGTCGGACCCCTTTTAAACTAAACTCAAATAACATAATTATCATTTTCATGTGTGAATTTTCCCTCTGGATATGATTTTTAAAGATTTTATCTGACCTTGAATAAAGCAATATTTATAATCTCAATTCATTACTGCAAATATCAATCATGTTTATAAGGCTGTGGATTTTAATTTAGCATAATTTGGCACCAAAAGAAAACATAAAAAAAAAAAAAAAAAGAACATGAACTGGTCATTCACGATCATTTATTTACATCTAACAAAAGGTTTGTCTATGGAATTTTATAGTCAGGTCATATGCCTTTAAACAGACAAGCAAAACAGAGGAATAGAACATTCTGTTGACAGGTAAATGTGAATCAATCTGGTTTCATTCAAAAGAAAATAATCAAGCTCTTTTCAAATAATATAAAATGCAAAATGATTGCCTGTTGGAGAGGAGGGGGCCTTATCAGCTTCTCTTCTCAGAGAAATGATTGCCATATTCTAGCTGGAGGAACATATGCTGCAGCTTATCTTGTGACTTCTCTGCACTCCGATATTTATTAACAGTTGATTTTTTTGTGATGGTTCTTCCTCGTCTTCCCTCCTCCAGCATACATTTTTTTCCCCAAATCTACATCTAGCCTTCATTTTCTTATCAGTCTTGCTAAAAGGATGATTATTTCATTATTAGTATTAAAGAGTCTTTCATATTAAGTAGTACAGCTCTAGTTTCAGACAGACATTTAACAGACCCTCTATTTGTTTTATTCTGTGTCTCAACATTTTAATTAAAGCCCCCTGAGACTCAGTCTTTTGTAGTAACAAACAAGAATAAAAGGAAGTTATGAATTGTTGCTTCCACAGAAAAAGCAATATTTATCAGAAATTCCTGGCAGAATTGAAACAGGATAGACTTCAAACGTGAAAACAATTGTACTCACCTAAGATAAATTTTTTCATAACTAGCATACCTGTCTTTCAAGTATCTTATTAGGCTAATACCTAAGCAGTGTCCCTCTTTGGGGTCTCAAGCTTTACTGTATTGTCCTAAGGTTGTCCTAAGACTTTTCAGCATATAAGTTTATCTTTTCATGTGAAAACTGCACTCTTGCTCTTTCTCAAATACTTTCTAATTTGTTTACAGTTTTTTGTTTTGTTTTGTTTTGTTTTGTCATCATTGCTATATAGACTTGAACGTTAGCTCTCTAATTTACTGAGCAGACACTGTCCTGGATTCCTAATATTAAGCAACTACGGCAAAAGTATAGGTGTCATGTCCTCATTTTTAGTTTCAGATGATTCAAAATAACCTGAAAGCATTAGTCTCACACTGTCCCTGTACTCCTCTGGTCATAGTTTGATTTTTTTTTTTTTTTTTAGAAACAGTACAAGAATTGGGTTAGTTATTTAAGTAGGAGTCAACTTATATTGGGGCAATGTGAAAATGTTCTAATATAACCCATGTTTCTCCTTAATGTACAAATCAAGTTTTCTGTTATCTATGAAAATCAAAGAGATCCAGAATACCTAACTTCCTCATATCCTAAATACTGATCATATGATATGTTTAATTATATCTTATTTACATTTAGAAATCCTTGCTCATATCTATATATCTTTGATACAACAAATTGATTCAAACAACTAAAGTATGAATTTGATTCTTTTATGGCTTTGGATTTATATATTCACTAATAAGCTATAACCATATTACAATGTTGAAATTTAAAAAAATAAAATAAAACGTGGCCTACAACTTCAGATATGGGCATCTCTGACATAATGTTAAATGTGTTTGCCCTATTGGTATAGTATATACTTAGATAGGGAAGTACAAAATGTGTTCATTATCTATTGCTCTGTAATAAATTATCCCAAAACATAGCCAGCCTAAAACAACAAATTTTTATTATCTCATAGTTTCTATGGGTCATGAATCAAGGTGGTGTAGCTGGGTGTCTTTAGCTCAAGATCTCTCACAAGACTGAAATCAAGGTGTCTGCCAGGACTGAGGTCATTTCAAGGCCTAAATGGAAGAGAATACACATCTAAATATACTAACATGACTTTTGGCAGGGCTCAGAGATCCATTTTCAAGCTCTTTTACTGACTGCTGATAAGCCTCAGGTATTCTCTGATATAAGCCAGAGACATTATTCCCTTACCACATAGGTCTACTTATCACACGGCAGCTCACTTTCCCCAGACCAAAGGATCTTAGAAAGAAAGATTGAAAGAGAACAAGCAAGAAGGAAGCCACTGTCTTTTTAAAATCTATTTTCATAAACAACATTCTATCACTTTTGCAGCATTCTTTTTGTTAAAAGCAAGTCACTAGGTTTAACGCACATACAAGTAGAGAGAATTACAGAAGTACATAAATGACAGGAGCTAGGACTCTTTGAGATTCATTTGAGAAGCTGTCTATCACAATCCACTATTTCACTCCCAAATGGTTTATGCCCCACCCCCCCACACACACATACACACATAAACTCACTCTCTCCCAAAGTTCCCAAAGCCTTACTACATTGCAATAAGTCAGGATATTCTAGGTTACTTTGTAGTAAAAACTTTAAAATTTTGGTGATGTAAAATAATAGTTTTATTTCTCAGTCATACTGCATGTCCATCATGAGTTGGCTAAGGATTCTTTTTATGTTATCCTCACTCAGGGAGTCTCCAAAATCACTGGGGCTGGATGGAGGGGAGAGCAAATTGATCACTGGCTATTAATGTCTTCTACATGGAAGTGATATGTGTTATTTCTGCTCAAAGAGCAGGACCACACTAATTTAAGGAAACAAGGGAGTACATTTCTACCATGTGCCTGAAAATAAAAGGAAGAAAAATATCAATGAACAGCCAAAAACACTAACAAAATGAGTAAAGTTAAATATTTGACCTCTACCTAAGTTTGCACCAAAATGATTATTGGCAAAATTTTGATATTTGACTAATACCACCAATATTTACCAAGTACTATTATAAGTGAGGCTTTTATACAAAATGCTAAGGACTGAGAGAAAAAGCAGTCCCTACCTTCTGGTTTCTCAATACAGTGGGCAAAGAGATAAGTATATAGATAACTTTAAAGTAGAAATCATTATTATAAAATGTTCTTTCAGACGTACTAGAGGCCTCTAACACAAACTTGGAGAGGAGATCAGAGAGAACACCTTGAATTTGATGAACTATGAGTTCTAATAGATGTGTAGAAATAGGCCAGGTAAAGAAAGTCAAGACAGAATTTTTTTCAATATTTTTTTTAAATAAAATGAATTCATGATGATTATCTTTAAGGTCAAAAGGCCTGATTCTTCATCATCTGCAGTTATCTTCTGCCTTACTTGATCAAGTAACTGGGCAAATGTGTACCTAGTCTTTCTTATCTGTGAAATGAGAAGATGTAATTAGATATTGTCCAAGATTCCTTGCAACTATAAAATTCTGTGATTATTTCTGGTCCTACAGGATATATTTTTAAAGCACCTTCTATAGAATAATTACAAAATAATTACTTTAGAAAACAGGTACTTATTAAAACAATTTAGTAAATACTTAGGGGAAATTTTCATATCTGAAAACAGTGGGATTATATTCCCTTCCCTTCTGACACACAATATGTTCAAAATTGATCATAAAAAGAAGAATAAGATATAGTTTAGAATAGATTGATGTGAGATAATTCTTTACCATGGCAAACTTATTCTCCTGTGACATTTTTCATCTTTAATCTACCACCCTAGACATTTCTAATGATTCTCATATATAAAGAGACTCTTTCTATTTTAAGTGTTGGTTTTGTTTATTTGCTTGTGAAAAGACTCCAATCCCCTCCCGCCCCTACCCACACACAAAATTTATTTTGCACTGAAATTCTGATGCCAGGTTGATTAGCACCCACATAATTTCACTGAATTCCATGCTGTTCATTAGACTACTCAACCCTTCATGGGTTGTCCTACTGCCAGAGAAATTCCTTGGCCTTAACATTCAAGTCTTCACTAACACAGCACAACTATCATTCTTCTGCTAGTCATATGAATCGTGGCTCAGGAGTCTTCCTGTTTTCTCTTTAAAGCCTTCATTCCCACTCTCCTCTTTCACTGGTCTAACCTAAACATTCAAAGCAAATACCCTTACCAAGTATTGGCAAAGATGTGATACAACAGGAATGCTTATATATTTCAGGGGAGTATAATTGCTACAACTGCTTTGGAAAACAGTTTGACATTATCTACTGAATTGAACATATGTGTACCAGATGATCCGGCAATTTCACTTCTCCTTATATACAACATCTGTATCAAGAAATACCTACAAGGATGTTTATTGAAACATTAATTGTAATTGCTCTAAACTGGATATGTCCCAATGTCCATCAGAAATAGAATGAATATAAAAAGTGTGGTATATTCAGGTAATATTTGACAAACTGCAACATGAATAAAACCAATAAGCATAATGTTAAGTAAAGAAGCCAGACACAAAGTAATATGCAATATGTGATATGTTTATATAATGTTCAAGGCAGCTCTAAACTATAGGGTTAAGAATCAAGATAATGTTCGTTTACCATTGATGAAGGGGAGAAATGGGACTGGGAGGGAGCATGGGGATTCTGTAGCACTAGAAATAGTCTATATTTTGAGCTGGGTGGTAGTTACCCTGGCGTTTGCTTTTATATCATTCATTGTTTATGCACTTTTTTATAAGTACACTGCACTTTGATTTCAAAATAATAATAATAATGAGCAGCATTCAGGAAACCCTGCTCATTTTTTTTAAAGGGACTGTGTGGAAACACACACAAATGAACAACAACAAATAATAATAATAACTCTCTCATTCTTTGTGATGAGAGGCACAACTGATTTTTCCAGTTTTTATATCTTTCCATATTTGTTATGCAGAAAATTTGTACTCCAGTAACCTTCATCATTGTAAGAATATTTTTTCTTAAGTTTTTATGTTAGTTGCAATGTGGTTTAAGGTAGGATTTATTGTTGTTGTTTAGTTGACAAAGTTCCACACCACTTAACCTGTTAAATATATATGTATATGAGTTGACATTAGAAAAAAAGAACAAAAGGAAAGAGTTGGAGGGGGTGAGAAGGAAGGAAAAGAAAAAGAAAGAAAGAAGCAAAGATATGAAAGGTCTGTCACTTAGAGTCTCTAATATGTTTGAAATGAAGCTTAAAAACATAATCTCTTCCTCATCTGTCCTGGCTTTCAATTGTACTATCGGCATGTGAAATAATGACTTGGCAACTTTGCAAAATAGGTATCTTTAGATATTTTAAATTTTATCTTTTCCATGATTTTTACTTACCTAGTGTTGTTTATAAACTAGTATAAACTTGAATCTATAATATGTAAGAACAAAGACTAAAGAAAAATGTGCAAAAAATTCAAAATAAAAGAGAATGAAAGCCTACTAATGAAATCTTTTTGATATGTAATTTTAAAATTAAAGGTCACAATTGCTAGTGCTAATGTAGAATCTGTTTTAAAATGACATGCTATTTTGATAATCAGAAATTTTTTTGTGCTTTAGAATAGGGTTAGTAACAGAAAAACTGTAATATGAAGTAAACTTTCTAATTTGAATACAATTGCACAAACATCACACTATAGCATATAAATTGAATTCCATCTTTTCTGTTGAAACATCTTATTTCAAGTTTTAAGTATTTTAATTAAAATATGCCTATTACATATAATGTAATAATTACTCATTAATAAAACTTGGAATTTTCACATTATAACAGAAAAGATGCCACATAGCAAAGATAAAAATTATAGTGGGAAGTCCAAAGTATTTTTTAATGTCAGAATGTAGAATGTACGCGATTTGACTTCAACTAACTCTGTTTAAACAATAAACTAAAAAATGGTTTTTCTTACATAAAACACAATAAATGAAAGGGCACTTACGAAATATTTTTATTTATGAAATATTTTTATTACAAATGAAAACCTTTGAAACTTCTTAGAATCATTTCCTGTGCACAACTGTAAATCAGGCATACCTCATTTTGTTATACTTCACAGATGCTGCATTTTTTACAAATTGAAGGTCATGACAACTCTACATTGAGCAAGTCTATTGGCGCCATTTCTAAGCATTTGCTTACTTCCTCTCTCTGTCATACTTTCACACATTGGCAATTATCACAAAATTTCAAATTTTTAAAATCATTATTATAGTTTTGGTGATCTGTGATCAGTGATCTTTGATGATACTATTGTAATTATTTTGGGGTGCCATGAGCCGTGCTTATATAACACAGTGAGCTTAATGGCTAAATATGTATATTCTGATTGCTCCACCAACCGGTTGTTCAGCCACCGCTGTCTCTTTCCTCTTGCCTCCCTATTCCCTGAGACACAACAATGTTGAAATTAGGTCAGTTAATAACCCTGCAATGATGTCTAAGTGCTCAAGTGAAAAGAAGAGTCGCATGTCTTTGTACTTTCAATCAGAAGCTAGAAATGATTAAGCATAGTGAGAAAGGGATGGTGAAAGCCAAAATAAGCTGAAAGCTAGGCCTCTTGCACCAGTTAGCCAAGTTGTGAATGCAAAGGAAAAGTTTTTGAAGAAAATTAAAAGTGCTACTCCAGTAAACACATGAATGGTAAGAAAGTGAAACAGCCTTATTGATGATAAAAAGAAAGTTCTAGTGGTCTGGATAGAAGATCAAACCGGCCACAACATTCCCTTAAGCCAAAAACTAATGCACAGCAAAGCCCTAACTCGTTTTAATTCTGTGAAGGCTGAGAGAGGTAAGGATGCTGCAGAAGAAACATTTAAAGCTAGCAGAGGTTGGTTGATGAGGTTTAAAAAAAAAATTCATTTCCATAATGTACACATGCAAGGAAACAGCAAAGGCTGACACAGAAGCTGAGGCAAAGCTATCTAGAAGATCTAGCTAAGAAAATTAATGAAGGTCACTACACTAAAAAACAGATTTTCAATATAGACAAAGCAGCCTCATATTGGAAGAAGATTTCCTCTGAGACTTTTATAGCTAGAGAGGAGAAGTCAAAGACTGGCTCTAAAGAATAGGCTGGATCTCTTGTTAGGAGCTAATACAGCTGGTGACTTTAAATTGAAGGCAATGCTCATTTCTCATTCTGAAAATCCTAGTGCTTTAAGAATTATGCTAAATCTACTCTGCCTGTGCTCTGTAAATGGAAAAACAAAGTCTGAATGTCAACTTATCTGTTTACAACATGGCTTACTGACTAGTTAAGTCCACTGTTGAGACCTCCTGCTCAGGAAAAAAAAAAAAAAATGATGGTAATAAATAAATAATAAAAAATAAAGATCCCTTTCAAAATATTACTGTTCATTGACATTGTACCTGGACACCCAAGAGCTCTGATGGAGATGTACAATGAGATTAATGTTTTTATGCCTCCTAACACAACATTCATTCTGCAACCCATGGACCAAAAAATTATGTCAACTTTCAGGTCTTATTATTTAAGAAATACATTTTGTAAGGCTATCGCTGCCATGAATAGTGATTCCTCTGATGGATCTGAGCAAAGTAAATTGAAAATCTTCTGGAAAAGATTCACCATTTTAGATGCCATTAAGAACATTCATGATTCATGGGAAGAGGTCAAAATATCAACATTAACAGGAATTTGGAAGAAGTTTATTCCAACCTTCATGAGGGGTTTAAGACAAAAGAATAGAAAGTGACTGTAGATATGGTAGAAATAGCCAAGAGAACTAAAATTAGAAATGGAGCCTGAAGATGTAACTGAATTACTGCAATCTCAAGGTAGAACATTAATGGATGAGGAGCTGCTTCTTATGGCTGAGCAAATATAGCAGTTTCTTGAGATGGAATCTACTTCTGGTGAAGAGGCTGTGGAGATTGTTGAAATGACAACAAAGAATTTAAAATATACATAACCTTAGTTGATGAAGCAGCAGCAGAGTTTGAGAAAATTAACACTGAAAGAAGTTCTAAAGTGGGTAAAATGCTATCAAACAGAATCACATACTACAGAGAAATCATCTGTGAAAGGAAGAGTTGATCGATGCAGCTAACTTTATTGTTGTTTATTTTAAGAAGTTGCCACAGCCATCCCAACCACCACCCACCCTGATCAGTCAGCAGCCATTAACAATCAAGGCAAGATCCTCAACCACTAAAAAGATTATGGCTAGCTGAAGTCTCAGATGATGAATTTTTAGCAATAAAGTATTTTTAATTATGGTATGAAAATAGTTTTTTATAGATATAATGCTCCTGCCCACTTAATAGGCTATAGTATAGTGTAAAAACAACTTTTATATGCCCTAGGAAACCCAAAAAATTCCTGTGATTCACTTTATTGTGATATTCGCTTTATTGTGGTAGACTGAAACCAAACCTATAATATCTCCTAGGTATGCGTGTATGATAAACTATATCAGGCCAGATTATACCTCACCATGGACAGTTCTCTCAAAAGTTTTCGACTTTAGCTCTTACAGTTTTCTCAGCCACAACAATTAAACTTTAGCAGAAATTATGGAAATGAAAGAACTCATGCTGTTGTAACAGTTTCCTTATTATTTGTTTCATTCTCTCACCCACATCAGGCATGTTTTGTGAGCTGGAGTGTGCTTCCTTAGTTAAATCAATTTCCAAAAATCCATTTTCCCCCATCTTTAGAAAAGAAAACAAAGTTGAGAATTCTTAATAATTTGTGCTTTGACAACAACATAACTTGAACATAACTTAGAAAGAATTAATTTGTTAAATATTTTCTGTTGTCCTCTCTACTAGATCAGTAGGTCATTAGATTGATATTTGTGCTCAGAAAGGAAAGGCAGCATTGTGATGGTCTGAGAAGCAGAGAGTTGTTTTAATGTCTATGAAAATTTTAAGAAATGGCTTCAAGTGGCAAATCTGCCATGCATTATGCATTTTGTGTGACACTAAAGAGACAAATGCTTTGTCAAGGTACATTATGTGTTAACATTGATGTCAGTGAACTACCAATTTATTAAAGCTACCATAAAATCTAGCCTAAAGGTGCCATTCAACAATAATATAAATGAGTCGTGAAACAGAGTTTGAGGATTTTATATTCAGGTTAAAAGGCAGCTGCATGCCTGACAGAAGACTTTTTCACTAATTGAGAGGAACCAAAAAGATCTGATCATCTCTTTGATATTTTTCTTACTTAAATAGGGCTGAAAGTAAAAGAAGTATGTGTTTGAAAGTTAGGTTATGCTAAACAGGATAAAATTTAACCAACACGTAGATAGTAGTAAAGAGACATATGGGTGAGAATTATGATGAGACTTTTTGGAAGGGGCCTCAAACAGGTGGTTACCCAAAAGGAATTAGTGCCTAGGGTATGTTTGGCTGTAGGAATAAGGAGAGAAATAGCTGTGTCTGCGATAAATACATGGAGACATGCTGACTGAGACTTGATATTGCTTGTCAGATGCCTTTATTTTTGTCTAAACTTCAAAAACGATTTCATTTTACTATGAGAAGAGCAGAAGGTTTTGGGTTCTGTGATTGGTTATTGTTTTGAAAAGGAAAGAAAATTACCTTTCATTTTCTCTCCTTGGTGTTAACTCCCTAATGGAGATTCGAAGGACATTTCAAATCACAGCAATTGCATCAAGGAACTTTTAAGTCTGTTACTTCTGACTAAGATTTTACAATGCTCTCACCATCTTACAAAAATTTGCAAATAGAAGTTTACAAAAACAATTTTACAAACATGGTACGATATTTCCACTGGCTTTGAACTCGAGCAAACTCAGTTTCTACCTTTAAGGTATTTACCAAAAAAGAATTTTGAAGCCTGTACTAGAGGAAGCCTTGCATTTCACCCCTAAAGGAATAACTGTATTTAGAACAATGTTTCCCATGAAAATCTCATGGGGCATTTTAGCCTATAAAATTCAAGTTAATAAAAAATGTAGAGAGATGTTTATTATGTGCCGTATACTGTGTCAGGAGTTCCGCTAAACCCTGGAATGAGACAAGACCAGTCGTTGTGGGTACTATAGTTTACAATCTGGTGGAGGAGATTGAATTAACTGAGCAATCACAGTCTGAGTACGTTAAATGCTGTAAGAACTGCCCAGCATTTTTAATGGCATAAAGACGGAAATTGAGTTCTCGTTTACATAAAACTCCAGTGCCAATAGATGTTCCTAATCAGGATGAGGTGATAGATGGTCATCTTCGTAATACTCTACTATGAGGAGACTTTATTAGTAGGGATAAAGGGTGATCCTGAAAGCTGTAGCTGAAGGACCAGGCTTTTTTTATTCTTAAGGATTTTTGCTCTTCTAGGTCCTCAGGAATTCTGTCTGTGCTTAGGGAACACTGAATGAAGGATCATGTATGAGATGGTTTTAAGGCCAGGCCTGATAGTGACATGATTTGTATCTAACTGTACTACATTGTGAAGAATACAGTCACGTGCTTACATCTATCTTCAAAATACAGTCTACGGCCATGCCACCCTGAACAAGCCCGATTCCATCTGATCCTGGAAACTAAGCAGGGTTGGGCCTGCTTAGTACTTAGATGGGAGACCACCTAGGAAGCCCAGATGCTGTAGGTGTAAAAAATTATAAATACATACATACATACATACATACATACATACATACATAAAATATCTTCAAAATATAGTCTGGCTTGGTAATAGGAGGAAAAGGGAAATAGTTTGGTGAACAACCAGCCAGTTTCTAAATGTGACACAAGGTAATATGATGAGATGTGATAAGGAAATACACAGAGCTGTTGGAGCATCAAGGAGATACATCTAAGTGAAACGTGGAGGGGCCAAGTGTCAGGGAAGGCTTTCTACATGAGATGATAACTTCTCTAGGAACTGAAGGAGGAATTAGTTTAACATGTTGAAAGAATTGATTTAAAAAAAAAGCGGTCTAGACTAAACAGAAGGAAACCATTCTGAAAACAAACTAGAATCATTAGGATAGACTTTAAATTTTATAAAATGATACTATAGAGGAATTATGACATACTACCTTTTTTATGTTATAGAGGTATAGATTTAAAAAATTAATAAAGGTATTTTTTTACATAAATGTAGTGCTTATAAGATTCAAAATTCTTCTGTGCTAGCTAATCCCAGGAGTAGGACAGTCGATGATTTGCTTTAGCTTGGCTGCTAGTGTTTAAGTGATTCACTTAACACCTTTGGGCAGAGGTCCCCAACCCCTCGGCCATGGACCGATACTGATCTGTGGCCGTTAGGTCTGTGGCCTATTAGGAACCAGGCCATACAGAAGGAGGTGAGTGGCAGGTGAGAGAGTGAAGCTTCATCTGTATTTGCAGCTGTTCCCCAGCACTAGCATCACCGCCTCAGCTCCACCTCAGATCATCAGGCATTAGATTCTCATAGGAGCACTGGTCCCTAGTGCCAAAAAGGTTGGGGACCACTGCCTCAGGGAACATTCAGTTCCAGAAAGACAAAAGGATGAGAATTTTGAAATGTATTATGTAATTTCAGGAAGCAACAAATCAAGGCGCTTGATGAAATAGATATTGTAAGAAGGCAATTTAGCTTCTTTATATTAAACATGATAGCCTGAATTCAAAATTTTAATAAATAGTCAATATCCACTGCTTTGCAGCATGCGGACAAAATAGATGTCCATGTTGATTTTTGACATTTTACTATTTAAGTTAAAGATTTATATCAGATTTATAAAATTTATACTAGATTCTCATTAACCATTTTGCTTTATCTCTTCTCTGTCTCAAAACTCACTCCCTAAAAAAAGGTGGGGTGGGGGGAATGGCAGAAACATATCTCAAAAACAATTAGGACTTGAAATATTTTTAAAAAAAAATTATTTCTTTTCTAATTAGGTTTTGAACTTCCTGAGGCCAGGGACTGTGTCTAAAAACACCTACAGTGGCTAATACAAGGTAAGTCTTACAACCTTCCCTTCTTTGAGTCTTAACACCTAATATATAATGGTCACTCAACAAATATTGGTTAAGATGGATGGATGGAGGGAGGGACAGAATATTCAAATATTATATTCTATTCACCTGGTGTTCCTCTTATAAAGTATACTAAGGTTAAATTTTTCTTAACCAAAAGTGGCCAGTTTTTCTTTTATAAATAGAATTACAACATACTCAAACCAGTGGAATAACTAGGAAATGATCTACCAATGAGGGATTTATTTTTCAGTTCTGAATCATGGATGATGTTAGTCATGAATGTGTGGGGTATCTAACAATGGGTTAAAGTTTTGAACTGGAGTAGCAGATGCCTATAGATTTCAATGTTGATCGAATTTAGCTGATGCTGCTATGAAACTATTTGCCCTTGGCGGTGGTCTCACCTACATACTTTATTTTGGTTCTTCTGGAAGCTACAAAGCTATTTATTGTTAATGAGAGAATAAAGTGAGAAAAAAGATTAGCAAATAGATTAGCAAATTTTTAAATGTCTAATCTCTGTTAAACAATAACAGTAATGTTATGCATTCACTTCTCACTACTTTGCAACAAAATTTTTGCTATTAACACAGCTTTGTTATGTTATATATCTGTATCTTTTCTCTAATATAAACAGTTTACCTGTCATAATAATATTTTTTATAAAATCATCTACCAAGTACATGTTTTCTTGTCTATTACAGTTTAATAGTGTGCTTCTAATCTTAAAATGATAATTTTGTGAAATTAGTAATGCCTATGCTCTCTCTCTATTTGATCTATTGGCTCACCATTCAAAAAGATTATCTGGTAGAAACCTGTGATGAATAATAAAATAAAATAAAATTATTTTTAATTCATGTTTCTAAATACAAATTTTGGAAACAAAGTTTACAAAGTTTAAGAGTTCCTGGCATGCTCAAATACTCGTATCTGCTAAAAATTTTGTTATCCCAGCTTAAAGGAAAGAATATCACCTCCCACATTCCCTGTTAACCTCAATTTTGGGTTAATGTTTCTTATGACTAAGAAAAAAGGAAATATCTGTATATAGAAAAAGTCTTTCAGAAAACAAGATGCTTTTGAAGTCAAATTAGATTAAACAAAGAATTAAACAAACAAACATGAAAGATAAGGGGTTGTAGTAAATTTATTTCAAGCTCTCAGACTGTTTCCCTTTTGGTTTCTCATTGTTTCTATTTTATGTATTATGATTCAGCTCACCTTCACCCTAAAGCTTTCTTGGATACCTGCAGTCAAAATGATGTGTTCTTCTAAACTCCCATGTTCTTTGTTCATAACTTTCTTACGATTCTAATCATTCTGCCTTACGCCATTTTCTGAACACATTATGTTCCAGAGTTAATTTAAAAACCAGGTTTTTTTTTAGAAGCCAAAGTACATATTCCCATACAACTAATAATACAAACGATGTTCCTATTTCTTTTTAAGTTCTATTTCTGTCTAATCTAGTGACAATAGGAATATTTCAAATACACCTCTATTAATGACATTGCTTCTTCAAAACAAATCAATTCTATTATAAGGGGCAAATTACATAGATTCTAAACCTAGACTTGTCTGAATTCTCTGCTACTTACTAGTTGTTCGATCTGAGGCAAATTATTCAAATGTGTTTATTTGAGATTTTTCATTTATAAAATGGAGATAATAACAATATCTACTTCTTATCTCTGTTGTGAGGACTAAATGTGTTCATATATGAAAGTGCTTTAGAACAGTACCTGACATATAGTAGGGATTATATAGGTTACTCTATAAATGTTATCATTATTATTTTCATTGCAACTTAGAGTATCAGGAGCTTATCTGCCCACATGTACAGGCATGTTTAAAAGTGAAAATATACAGTATATTTTAGGAGTTCACCTTCTAGATATAAGATAGATACTTAACTCATTGAACAAAGTGTCTCTTGGTCAGAAAGAGCATAACTAACTACTCCTTCTATAAATACAGATCAAATTTATTTTTTGGTCTACCTGTATTTCCAAGATGAGTGAAAATGGAAACAAAAATACTCTAACCATCAAAAATGAAATAAAAGTAAAAATAACAGTGATTATTATTGATTTATTTATTGAGCCCTTAAGATATGCCAATCATAAAGTTAAGGGCTATACATGCAATCCTCATATCCTCCCATTACAGATGAAGAAACTAATGGTCAAGGAGGCAAAGATCTCTCACAGCTAATGAGAGTTAAAGCAAGAATCTCAAATTAAACCTTTCTGATTTCTAAATATTACTGTATTTCCACTCTACCAGAGACAGTGCTCTGAACCAGGTCCAAATGTATGTTTCAGATTAGTATTTACACATTCCACATTTTTTTTAGGGGCTGTTCTGCCACTTAACAAATCTATCTAATTTTTCTAATCCTGTCTTCTTTATAGTGTCTGCAAGATTATAAGAATAATATAAGAATATTTTGTCAAACAATTGAATAAAGCCTAGTATACTTTATTTGGTGCATTATTTTTGATCAGTATTTTCTAAAATGTCTTTTCCTTCATTTGTCTGAGATTGCTAGCTCACTAGCAGTGTTGCTTTAGGATGCCACATTAGAAACTCTTCTTTCCCTTTGTAGTCCATGAATGTTTATCATCAGTCATGAATTCAGTCATCCAACTCTAACATATGACAAAATGTTGAATTTTTAATCTTGCCAAAGTAAAAATAGCTTTCTTATTTAATGTATCCTTTGTCCCTTAAATATATTTAATCTTTATTTTTGAAATGCATATTATGTGCAGAGCACATTGCATGCATATCTCATTTACTCTTCACAGTAACTCTCTGAGGTCTGTACTTTAATTATCTCCATGTTAGGATGAGGGACCTGAGAACTAGAGAAACTAATATCTTGCCCAAATTCACATAGGTAGTAGTAATATCAGGATTTAAATCCATGTGGAACTTCAGATACAATCACCACTATTATTTTCAGATGATCCCTTATTACTTTGAGTTGAGAGAACAAAAATCATCTAACTAGAAGCAAAAAGCATGAGGCTTTCACTCTCCTGCCAGTCCCTCTCCTGCCAGTCCCCAATAAGTGTCTATATTGTAAACTTTTTAAAAGGAAGGTCTATGTATTCTTACTCATCTTTGTGTTCCTCACAATGCCTAAATGAACACCTTGATACCATGGACATGTAATAAGTGACTGACTTGAGTACATTATGGGATATCTAAGATACTGTTAATGATGACTATATTAGTCTATAATTAAAGGTTCAAACATTTTGCCTTAGGGCTAGTGGCCAAGTTTAGTTAATTTGGTTAAATGAGCTGTCTTTTTCATGTATTGTCAGTGTCACTTTTCATAATTGGATCAAGCTAATGCTATCCAGAAACTGTTAAAATGTATGAATTTAGAAATTCACAAATATGTTGGGTGAATATAATATATTGTGAGTTCTAAAGCCAAGTGCTTTGCTTATTTTGGCAAGTGAATTTTAATTTCTTATGAATAATGTTTGATTATACACTGTGCAATATCATGTTTTAATATAAGTACCAATGCCAATATTTATAAATATTTTACATTGAGCAAACTTCTAAAATTTTAGTTAATGCTTGGAATTTCATCAGTTAAGAAAGTCCAAAATAATAGTTTCTTTAGCTGATTTTAAGAACTGTTTATAAAGTTCTGACTAGCACTATTTTGAAGAAATAAACCAGATCTGCTAACTAAGACATCCTATTAAGTGAGCCTGGTTTGAATAATTTTATTTTTAAAAAAGTCATTGGCATTACACATAGCAGGGAAATATTCAAGTCTCTACTAGAGATTTTTGATTATAGTATTAATTTGACATTCCCAGGTAAAAAAACAAGTTAATTTAATGAAGGAAGGGTTAATCATGTATGACGACTACATGACCAGAATAAAAAAATCTCAGCAGGATCTGAACATTTTTTTCTTTTCTTTTCTTTTTTTAAATGCCTACAGCATCTGGTCTTCCTAGGTGGTCTCCCATCCAAGTACTAACTAGCCCCGACCCTGCTTAGCTTCTGAGATCAGATGGGATCAGGCATGTTAAGAGCAGCATGGCCATAGACTCTGAACATTTCTGCTTGAGAGAGTTATATTTTTATTTAGGAGTAGTAACCAAAACTTTCATATTATACACATAGCATTTAAAAGAAATACTTATTAAAATGATTTATTAGCAAGTTAGTATAGGAATAACATATGTAATACAATGGCATATGTGGGGGTTAACTAAATGTTTTCCCCTTCGAAAAGTCTTTGATTGTGATGATTCTTCACCATGAGTAGACTTAGGGGTTGATTTGGTATGTCTATGTTTATATAGTCAGAGAACATTGTAATTAAAATAGACCTTCGAGACTCCAGGCCATGTATTATACATGAAAAAATAAGACCTAGAAAAGATAAATGACCTGCCTAAGATCAAATAGATATCTGATAGTGTATCTGTGACTCAGGCATTTTTTTCAACTCTGCATTTAAGATATATCATCCTTTGATGGAAAGAAAAAGAAAGAAAAATTAAGATATAAGACTAGGGAAAGTCACATTGTTTAGTCTCCTCTGTAGCAAACTTCCCCATGACATGCAATCAGCCACTCTTTGATTAAAACTATACGCGGACCTCACTTTCATTATTGGGTAGCTATAATTGCAAGAAAAATCTTCCTTATATTGATGTAAAATCTACGTGCCATTATTTCTTCTTTAGTGTTTTCTTTTTTATGCAAAATATCTATACCTCTTCAAGAATTCCTTTTATGCCAGGAGTTTCAGATATTTCATCCTCTGATTCCTCCTTCCAGCACATCAATAAAATGTTTTGTATTTCAAGTTGATGCCTAGAATTAAACACAATGTGACAACTGGTATATCTGGATACTACCATAAGTATGTGGAAAAAACTACTGTCTCTTGATCCAACCCCTATACTTTTGACTTTTTATATTAATTGTGCCTTTTGAATGGTTGCCCTTATGAATCAACTAAAGCCAAAAGTTATTTTTCTCATGGAATACTATAAATAGCAGACTTATATACTTATTTTTACATTGGTTTGTTTATTTTTATAATTTTTAAGTCAAAATTGACAGGATTAAGCATACCTGTTTGCTATCACCATCACCATCAAGAAAACTGTCAGTATGAATTATCTGAGTTGCTCAAGAAAGTCAAGATGATTAAATAAGAAAAAAAAAATTTAAGTCTACTTTGAGTTCATAATGGCACAAAAATAAAACAAGCAGTATAATATAAATTATAAGGTTGTTATGTAATATATACATCATAACATATCTTTTTCCCTATAAAAATGCTGCATGTTAATCAATATAAATTATAAATATTCTAATCTAGTTTGGGTCATATTCATCAATTCACTTCTAGAAATAAAAGCTAAAAAATAATTAAGTCCCCTACGATAGATGACGGGCTAAAGAAGCTGTGGTACATATATATAATGGAATATTACTCAGCCATAGGAAAAGATAATATACTGCTATTTGTGACAACATGGATGGACCTCAAGATAATCATGTTAAGCAAAATAAGCCAAACAGAAAAAGTTGAAAATCACATGATATCACTTATATGTGGGATATAAACCTAAAATCAACAAATGAACAGGACAAACAGAGACTCATGGACATGGACTATATAGACTAGTGGTTACCGGAGGATAGAGGGAGAAGGGGGAGGATGTAGGTAGATGGGGTAAAAGGGGTCAAATATGTGGTGACAGAAAGAAATCTAACTATGGGAAGTGAACACAATGCAAATATATGCTTTACGGTTAAATCGTATACCTGAAACTTACTGTTAAGGGGTACAGCTGTAACTTATTGGATTTTGTTAACCAATGTCACCATAAAAATAAATAAAAAATAGTAATAATAGTCAAATCACACAAAAGTATGTTCATGCAAAGGTAAATGTTCCTTTCTAGAAATAGGCTACTGAAAAAATAAACTAAATGATTTCAAGAAAATTCAATTATAGATAGTGGAATATAGAACCAGAACAATCAGACTGGTACATTGAGAATCTTCTTAAATGTCAAATCCTTAAGTGTTCACATTATCTACCTCATTCTCTTCCACTATTTTTCTATTTAGAGGCTGTAGGAAGATGGGGAATGAAATATCAGGGTAGCACTCTGAGATTGTCATAAAGATTATATTTTCGTGCTTGATAGCTGGACATCTGCTTTCCAAAAGGAGTGGCTTGGAGACAGCTATAAATGATCACCCAGAAGTTGAGTTCAAAAATTATATATAAAAGGTCTGCTTTCTTTTTAAGATCTCCAGAATTTGGGAACTAAGCTACCTGTTGCATTTGGCTCTGTGTTTCCAAATAATGTGAGTCTTTTGTCAGTATCTGACCTATTTCATTAATATTCAATGGATTGAAGACAGTGGTTTCTAGGATGGGCTATGTTGAACATGGAAAAGTTGCCTGGGTCACAGGCAATATATGAAAAGGGAAGTAAAATGGAATTATATAAGAAGGTCAGTGTTCCTTAAAAGAGGCAGTGAATATCTTTTTGAGTCTTAAGTTTTTAAGAATTATTAAGACTATTTTGTATATTTTATTAACATGCCTTGCATCTTATATAACAAAGATTTCAGGGGTAAATTGTTCTTGTGGTAGATAGTATAGAACTAAAGGTGATATTTTATAAAAATCTGATGTTTTTTAAATGTTGAGCACATGAAATCATTCCAAAGTTTAAAAAAAAAAAAATTCTGAGTCTAATCCCAGATTTTCCTATGCAGAATCATCTTTTTAAATTATATTTTAGAGGATCAGAAATCATCTATAGTTATGAAATCTCTTATGTAATATCTTCTGCTGTAAACAGCTGTCTATAATTTACTTGAGATTTTCATATTACTGCAATTTAAAACCATAGTAATGCCAAGAGAGGGTCAAGTATATAATAATATTTTCTTCTCAGACACAAGGTTTATGCTCCTGAAAATCCATGAGGCAGATAAATACACACATTCGAAATATATAATTTATAAAGTTATAGTTGTACCAATAAAAGTTTGTATAAATAATTTTATCTTGAATAAAAGTAGGTAAGCATAATAAATAAAGGCATAGTTATGATAATTTATATATCTTCAATGAGAAATTGTGAGTATGCACACTTCTTTTTTTATTCATCTAGTCATTGAATATTTATTGACCAGTCACTACCCTAGAAGATGGAGGTACAAAGATGAAAAAAAAATAAATGATACCTGCCCTTGAGGAGTTTATAATCTATTACACAGAGACAATATGATAGCAAATAAGTATAACAATGATTTTTAGTATCTTTTTAAAGTAGAAACATGCATAGGCAAAATAGAGGCATAAAGGTTGAGTGCCTACAGGAGAACATATGTTCCAGATGCTGGTGATACAGAGTTGCACAAAAACTCATGTTAAAGTGGGGAAGGCAGAGAGTAAAGAGAAATAGTTTAAGTATAGAGTATATTAGATAGTGATGAGCAGGGGTGAAGTTTAAAATATTTAACAAGCAGTGAAAATGGGTACTAAGTCATCAAATAGACACCCAGCCACTCAATATAAAAGTCCATCTTACCTGCTGAATATCAGACATAGAATCAGTATTAATAGAAAAAAATAAAGCAGGGAAAGGAAATTAAAATTTCAGGTAAAAGAAATATTGAAATTTTAGAAATTTTGAACTGAGAGATGACTTTTGAGTTAAACTCTCAAGAAAGTAAAGGAGTTACTCATGTAGATATTGGCAGATCATTCTATACATGGGATAAAGCAAGTGCAAAGGCTGTGATGAGGAAGCTTACCTAAAGGGAGATACAATGAGAAGGCCAGTATCAACAGAGTGACTGGTACTAGAAGAAATAAGAAAAGAAGGCCCTTATAGCTCCTAGTAAGAACTTTGACTTTTATTCTATATGAGATGATATCTCACTGAAGATTTTTAACAGAGACTAACACGATTAGTCACATGTTTTAAGAGGGTCCCTCAGAGTTCTGGGTTGAGAACTGAATAATCAGAGTAAGGACAAGGGCAGGTGTATTAGGACAAAGACTATGCAATAATGCAAGCATGAGGTGGACTAACTTATAACTGTGGTTGAATTCTGGATGGGCAATACTTTGAAAGCAGAGGTATCTGGCTTTGCAGACAAACCAGAAGCGAGGTGTGGGAAAGAGGGGTCAAGAATGACACTGACTGGAGGAACCAAGTACCTATCTATGTGCCAAACTCTTTGCTAAGGAACATAAAGTGGAATATGACAGACATAGTCCATCTAGGATGGATAGCCAATTAAATCAACAATTACAGGAGAGTGCAAATATTCCTAAAATATGAGAAGCACAGGAATTTGTAATAATGTTGCTTAATCTAGTCCAGATAGGTGAGAAACTACTTATCTAGGGATGAAAATGATGTCTGTGCCTAAGGTGAATCAAATTTATTCAGGGAAGAAGAGGGCATGGGGGATGGGGAAAAGTAGCTATACTTTAGTGTGTGGGATCCCACGCTGTTCAAATTTGCTAAATACTGTTAATATTATTGCTATGCCCCTTTAAAGATAATATATTTTTACCAAATTATTGCCATTAGCAGGAAGTTGGTTCAAAGGCTATATTCTATGCAGTCTTTATTTTTAAAAAATATTCACGGAGTACCCATTTTGTGCTAAACTCTGTGCCAAGTGCTGACGAGTGTAAAACAATGAATTATATTTGGATCCTTCTCACAAGATGCTAAAAGCGTAGTTTTATTTTCCGTATTAATACCTAAGTTAAGTCCACTAAGATATGAATTTATTTTTTCAAGTTGCTAGTACATTAAATTTGTAATACCATACAAGGTGTGAGTTACCAGAGTTAGTAACTAAGTTGTTAACTACTCAACAGATTACCTTAAAGCCATGATGCTTAAATGGCATAGCCTATAATATTATTTTTAAGTAAGGAAATATGGCAAATCCAATTCTAACCTTGTTTTTGCTACAGACCATTGAGACGGCCATGAAAAATTTATATACCTTTCTAAATTTGTAGAAATTTAGTCTGTGAATTTTCTTATAGAATCTATGACAAGAGACTCTTACATCATTGCTTCTATTAATTATACATATATGTGATTAATCTTAAATAATCTTGAACTTAGTACAACTTAGTACCTCATTAACACATCTACTCACAATCTTGCTCCCCTTTCTTATATCAAATACTTCTACAAAATTCTAATTCCCAACAACATTTTTGACTTGGATGTATATGATGTTCACATGTTCACAACTGTTTCCCCATTTATAAACTTCCATTTATCACTTTTGTCTAAACATTGATTTCAAAGCTTTCAAATTTAGGACTTCTGGAATAATTTTTTTCAATTTTTTCATGATCATTTCCTTTACCTGAGGAAGTTTCTTCTTTTCAGTTTTCTGTGAAATCAAGTATTACTTTGTTCATTTTTTTTATAAAAAGACCAGTAATGATTATAAATGCATTTTAATATGAATATAATTTTATAATCAGAGTTACTCCATCCCACACCAATTTTTCCTTCAGATTTCATAGGAAAAAAAAAATTGATCTGGCTGTAAACAAACACAAAGTTATAGATCTGTGAAAGTTATTAACCTCTTAATGCCCCATTTAGCTTTTCCCATTCCACAAGAATCAATAATAAACACACCCATCCATTTTATGTTCCTCAATAAAGCAGAGAGTTAACATGAAATAAGTGCCTCTTGTTTTGTCTTTCTACCTGCTAATGTTTATATTATTCTAAGAAGATAGCACCACTACACTAGGGGTGCCACATGTGGCAGGTGCTTTTTAAGCTTCCCTGAATAGCTGTACCTATGATGTAGGGGAGCCCATGATCCACTTGAAATTCTATTTAGTTTGAAAGTGCCACAGTCACTACACTTCTCCTGAAGGGACTTAATTCCACAGATGCAAATGCTGGCTTCTTGTCATTCTGGATCATCTTTCTTTCTTCTTATTCTCATCCTTTAGACAATTGTTTAAAGACTGTTTTGAAAGTCTGAGGTTGAAAAATGACGAATTCCTGACTTACTCTCTTCCTCCTTATTTCCCTAGGTCGGAAGAGACCATCAGTAAGTGCATACTCATTAGATTTAGTACATTCCTTTTTGTCAAATCGTCTTTCCAAAGCTTTTTGTTTTCTGAACATCCACTTAACCACAGCAGTGAAACAGTGAAACTGCTTGTTGCTTTCCATTGAAAATTAGGTTTTGGCCCTGAGCCAAGCTACCTGAGCCAGCACTAATATAATTCACAACTGGAAGAAGACAATCAATTAATCAATACTGTAATTTGGAACTGACCATGGTAGTAACACTCACAGCTATTAGACTCAACTGACTGACATCATTTAGGATTAATGAGGTAGCAAGAGCAGGCAAGCCAAACATTCTTTTAAAGGCTTTCCCCCTAAAATCAAACCTCCCAATCTATTTTGTTATTTTTTTCTTATTTAGTGATATCACAGTGAAATTCAATGTAACTGAGAATTTGAAGGACAAAGAATCTTACCCATTACAGTAGTTTCGAATAAGAACGTTAATGAACCTTTAAGGTATGATTTTCAGGAAAACAGTTCAGTGTTAGACTCTTCTAAGAAATCTAAAAACATGGCCTAAAAGTGCTTTTCTGATGTTACTTGGGCATTCCTTGATCCAATCTTATATAATCAGAGATTAGTTTATTTATTATTTGGATAAATAAATAGCCAACTTTTAAACTAAAAAACAAACAAACAAACAAAAATTTTAAAATAATTTCCAGAAAAACTATAGTTCACTCTGTTTTAATCCCTCAATAAAATGAATAAATAAAAATATAAAAACACACAGGATGTGTGGTACTTGTAAAATAACAACAAATATATACTCCTTTGGTCTTTTTTGGCAGAGCCATCAAATTTTACACATCTTATTGACAAGACAAGAGTTCCCCCCAAACCATTGGCTGGGTATTTATAATGGTGTATTATTAAGCTAAGGAGGAAGTCTGTGCCTTTGTTGTTGCTTTTGTTGTTTCGGTTTTCTTTGGATTGGGCATAATAGGCTCTGAACCCTCAGACTACAGATAATTGTATAATATGTCTAACCTGAAATCTCAAAAACCAGTATGATAAAAAATAAGTATGATAATAGATTTTTGTTTTTCAACTAGAAAGAAATATATAAAAGATTCTCCTATAAATCTGGCAGAAAACAGGAAGAAGGAGTAACATAGCTGTACATTTTATATCACCATATATCTGAGAGTTATGATTTGACCAGCAATTTAACAACATTTATATAGATGGACTCTATAATAAGACCGAGCTCCATTTTCTTTTGTTGAGATATGATTGACATAGCACATTATATTAGTTTCAGTTATACAACATAATGATTTGATATTTATATATATTATGAAATGGTCACCATAGTTAAGTCTAGTGCATTGTTTTTTAATTGGAAAACTTAGTACAAATTTATTTCACTTTAATCTCCTAACTTTATAATGACAAACAAAAGAAAAGTACTTGGAATATAGTCCTGGGATTTATATTTTCTTTTCAAATACTTGCCATATATTAATAACCAAAAGGACTTTGAAAATATAAAAGTCCTCTTAGTACTGAGTCAGAGACACTGAATTTAGAAACTTTAATATGGTCTACAGTTGGTTAGAAGTCAAGACAAAATTCTCTGTAGTGTGACCTTTATATATATTACCTATGGTGTCTTTTTGGATCTTATAAAATAAAACAAAATTTTAGAAATATCATGAAAGCTTTGAATGAGAGCAGTTAAAGAAAAAAAGAGAGTCTAAGATTTGCTAAGAAAGCAGTGTATTAAACAAAATGAGATTGTTCAATTAGAAGGTCATTGTTTTTTTATCCATATTGATTTTCCTTGATATGAATTTACATATACACTTTATAGCACCCAGTGGTTGTTTCCAAAGTAGAACCAAGTATTCTAAGTAAATGGCATTTCATGAAATGGGCACATGTCCAATTTAATATATCATTTTTTATTATAGAGAGACACAGAAAAGCATTAATTCATTCTATTTGCCTAAACAAAGTCAATAAAGAAACAAAAAAATAAATTTTAATTTTAAAAGGCAGTAGTTAATATTTTAAATAGATAAATGATTTTGGATCTTATTCAACTTTACCCTATAATATATTGTTATCCTCCTCTCAGAAAATAGAGTGTAAAATTCAAAATGAACTATTATATTTATCGTTTGTTGGATTTTTTCTGTCAAAAAAATCAGCTAATGCTTCTAAAGCTTACAAAGTTGAAAAACAAATATATGAATGTGTCTCATAAAAATGAAACAAAAATAGTCAAGCCAGTGTACAAGGACCATTTTTTTTTAAGTTTATTGTTCATTTGCTTGTTTATATTCAACTTCATTTTAAGCAAAAACACTTTGAGCCAACTTGCAAAAATGTATATAATAAAATAAAGTATTTTTTATGTCATTTTATTTCAAAAGGAACTTAAGGAAGCTTTTGAACAGTCATGAAAAACAATAAAATAAGATTAAAGTTGCTAAAAATATACAGAAAATATAACAAAGGCAAGAAACTAAGGTAAAATATGGGAGATAAAAATAATAGATAAAGTTAAAATTACTTTTGCACATTTGATAAACAGTTGAGGCAACGCAGTATGGAGCATTATTTTATAGAGTCTTATATAAAGGCAAATGCCAATGTAACCTTTCTACAACAATGGTCAGCAGACTTTCTTTCTACAAAGGGTCATACTGTAAATATTTTAGACCTCATGAGCAATGAAGACTGACTAGCAACTAGTCAACTTTGTCACTTTATATGAAAACAGTCACATACAAAACATAACAATAAAAGTATTTACAAAAATAGGCGACGGGCTGGATTTACCTAAGCAATAATAATGAATTATAAAGTTACAATAAAAGAAGTACATGAATGCTGAAGTCATATTTCAGTAGAATTTATTAAACTAATCTGATAATCCCAGAAAGGCTTCTTGAGGAAGTAGTGTAAAGGGTAAACAAAATCAACCAAAAAAGAGGAGTGCTAAAGAATATTCCAGAGAAAGGAAATAAGATGTGAAGGCTTGCAGGAGGGCAAAAGCAATACTTCAAGGAACTGGAAGATGTTCAATATGTCTGGACAACAGAATTTGAGGAGGGGGATGAGTAACGAGGATGCCAAATGTGCTGAGGGGTCTAATCAGTTATGACTTGTTTTAAAGTTTGAACTTTATCATAAGAACAATGTGAAGGTTCTAAAGGATTTTAAGCAGGAGAGTGTCATAATCATATTCTCATTTGTTCACTGTGGAAAGTGGAGTAGAGGAGAGATATTGAAAAAAAGGCCAATTAAGGAGATGCGGCAACCATTCAGAAAGGAATGGCTTTTGCTTGGGCCTTGGTAATAGCTGTAGGAATAAAGAGAAATATCCAGAAACCAATCTGACAATAGAATCTAAATGATTTCGTGATTTACTAGATGTGAGAGGTATTCTCAGTTGGTGGTGATAGCATTTCAAGGATAGAGAACGCAAGAGAAGAATTAAGTGTGGAAGAGGGTAAGATCATTAGTACATTTCTCAAGATATTAAGCTTACTGTGTCTATGAAATACACACGTGGAAATGTTTAGTAAGAAGATGAACATATACAACTAGAAAACAGGTTGTGCTGGACAAGCAGATTTGTGAGTCATCAACCTACAAATGCTTTTTGAAGCTTTGGGAGTAGATGAATTTGCCAAAGGGTTCCTGGATTAGCTTCAATAAATCCTTAATGGTAAGGTGGAGGAAAAGACTAGAACTGAACCTTGAAGGTCATCAATATTTAAAGTAGAAACACAGAAAAAGAACATTCAAAAGAAAATAAGGAGAGGCCAGAGACAAACCAGGAGATAGTTGTACCAGGAGAGGCAAGAAAATAGAGGTTCATGAAGAAAAGATTCCAATAGTAGCAAATGCTTCCAAGAAGTCAAGAAAGACTGCTGTGCAGCATGTAGGCCTCGATGGCCTATGTGAGCAAGGTCTATTATATAGCAAGAAAGAAATGACAATATATGAGTTCAGGACATTGCAATAAAAAATATAGATAATACATTCAAGAATTTTGACTGTTAAGGGGAGACGAGACAGTAGGATTTTCAGAAGTAATTTAGATTTTAAAAAGTTTCTTTATCTTTTCTTGTCTTCTTTTATCATTGAATAAACAATACATGATGAAATTCTGGTGTGACACATCCAGAAATGAAGGAGAAATTCAAGATACAGGCAGATGGGGAATGGAGAATTTACTATATTTCTAAAGAATCTAGAGGGAAGGGTTCAAGAGTACAGATAGATGGTTGATCAATTATGCAGATAAAAAGTCAAATCTTCCCCCACCCAGCAGGAAGAAGGAGAAGATGGATGCAGGTCATGGTCTGGACAGTGACAGTCCAAGAGTTTTCCTCTAGTGATTTTAAGTAATCCAGATTTGAGAGAGGAGATTGATGAGCTGAAGATCTGAGAGTTGGGAAGGTATGACATAATAATTGTGAAGAATAGGAATTAAGTCGTATAATGGAAAGCCAATAGAATTTCTGGACACTATTGAGAGCCTGGGTTAGGTTAGCAATTATGAGTGTATATTGACACCGATCAGCCCCTTTGTGCGATATTCTTTAGCAGTGTTTGGAAAAGTTTAGCAGCCTTGTTACATTCATAGGGAAAATGTCACTGTAATTTTCTGCACAAAATGACCAAGGATAGTAGGGCATTGGATACTCATATATTTTCGAGAAAATAGTCGAAGATCTTCCAAAGGCCTGACCGTCATATTTCAAATGCTGAGTCCCTTCTTATGTTATCCTACAGCTCTTTTAGAATTCAAGACAAATAATCTCAAAATGAAGTGCCTTTTAAGACTCTACTATAAATTAATATGCTGAGTCCCCTTTCATGAAGGTATAGGAAAACTGAAAAAATTTAGCTAATTATGATATATGTGTCTATGTGTAGCTTATGCAGTAATGTTATCATTACTGTTATAAAATGCATTACATAGATTTCCATTTAGAAATAAAATGTAGTATGATACACAAGTGTATATGTATTTATCTAAAACATATTTTAAATGTATCTATAATTTTGCCACAGATGTCAATGCACAGCTGTGTCTTTATCACCAATAGACGTGAGGAGAATAATGCAAAATACTGTTATTCTCATTCAGAAGCCTGCATAAATCTTTTAAGTGTGTGCTCCCCCAGGATTTTATTTTATTTTTTAATTTACATTTCTTGAATTTTGTTACATCTCTAGCCACTCATTTTAATTAAAATTAAATTTAAAAATTAAATCTCTACTGCTAAGCTGCCTGGCTTGGAGCCCAAATAAGAACCACACATTCTCTTCCCTTCATCTCCTGATCACTTTAGCAAATTAAATATAAATAGAAGGAAAAGTGCCATGTATAAGAAAAGGAAGAGTTAGCTCTCCAATTATATCTTATGACCATTAATTCTTTATGCTCTCACAGAGAAGAGGTTAATAGATGAATGCTGTTGCTACTTATCCTTGTCTGAAAATCAGAAAACACTTAGGCTTTGGTTAACCACCCTGTGGCAGAGAATAAATGTGAAGTTGTTCCTGAGAAGCAGCTGCCTAGGCAGGGAATAGATATTTCCTAACTCCTTTGCCTCTCAACCAGCAGCCCTCAACTTTTTTGGCACCAGGGACCGGTGCTCCTATGAGAATCTAATGCCTGATAATCCGAGGTGGAGCTGAGGCAGTGATGCTAGTACTGAGGAGAGGCTGCAAATACACATGAAACTTCAGTAGCGCCCACCACTCACCTCATGCTGTGTGGCCAGATTCCTAACAGGCCACCAACCGGTATGCATCAGCAGCCCAAGGTTTGGGGCTCCCTACTCTAGATAAAACATTATTTGCACTAATGGAACATGAACCAAAGTGATGAGTGACACTTACTAAGCAAAGTGATTGAGAATCACATGTGCTTTTCCTGTGTTTTCCTTCCTGATCTGTTAGTTGGAGAAAACTCTGAGATTCTTGACAAGATAGTGCCACAAAATGGAAGGAGTCTGGGTCCAAGTGAAAGATGACCCCATCTAGAATACCTGCTGTGGATTTTGATGTGAGAATAAATATGTCAAGCCACTGAGAATGATTGAAATGGATGCCCTCAAATCTCCTCAGCCGTACATTTAGTAATAATCTTTTGGATACTCCTATAGACAATTTAGTTTAATCAATTATATGTTGGTTAAAACCATTTTCAAAGCTAAATTTATTCCTAAGTTCTGGGTGCTTCTTAATTAATACTTATATAAAAGTGTTTTCTTAATGACAGACATAAATCTACTCACTTTAAAACCATCTTGGGACCTTTAACATTAAGATAAATATAAATATCTCAGAAGGTAGAGAATGGAAATTTTGGCAAGAAAATAAGAAATTATTTTTCCTGCATTATAAAAATGGACTTGAAGGTTTTTTATTTGTAAATTACTCTAAAAATCTGAGAATATAACCATAATAGTTTGTCGAAACTAATTTAAGATATATACATATCTGACAGAAAGCTTACTTTTCTCAAAGCCCTTTCAAAATGAAATATTTGATTCTTATGATGCCTTAGGGAAAAAGGATGTCTATTTTACAAATAAGTAAACAAGAACTGCAAATAAATTTTGTCCAGTTCACAAACAGAAGTCTAAAGCTGGAAGCATATCCCTCATCAATTTGTAGGAAAGCTATTTCAGAGTCTTAATGAGTGAAAATGGCCAAGTTATAAGGTTTAAGATGAAAGCTCATCTGATGCCTTTGCTCAAGGACACCGAAGCAGGAGCGAAGACATAGGCAGGGGCCAGGTATCTGAGCTTCTACTTTCTTGTGCAAGAAGGAAATGTCCACATTTAAGAATGTTCTGAATGAATCAGGTCAAGTTATACTTGTTCAAATAAATTAGTGCTATGTGCTCAAGGAGTTTCACCAGGACTACAGTGTAACTTCTTGCCTTTACAATAGGCTTTTGATGCCAGTCCAGGATTATCCACAGTTTCAAAAGCACCACTAGCCTGCATAACACTTTTACATGAAACAAAACAAAACAAAGTTTTCTTCTTAGGATAAATACAGCCCTAAGAGTACTGTCTTTCCTTGGTACATGAGCTAGAAATTCGCAATCATTCCGAGAGGTCCTACACAGCGAAGCAACTCTTACCGTGACTCCATGTTGATTTCTCAGTCAAATCAATCAATTTCATGATTTTGGCTACCAATGTGTGCCACTTTGGTAGGCCACAGAATTCTTTCTGAGAACACTGACTTCTAATGTCCCTTCTTTTGCCTCCACCTACCCTGACTTCAACAAATGTAAGTGTTCCCTAAACTGTTGTATTATGGAGTTGCTGTTCTTATTTTGATGGCATGTCTGTCTGCATGATGTGCTTCATCATATTGAGATTGAATTACTATACAAAGAAGACAATCTTTGATGGAAACACACAATTTTAATTAAAAAAAAATAGCATTCTAGTTACTATGTGTTAACATTTAAAAAATAACAAGGTCAATACATTACCCACTCCTAAAATCAAAAGAGAAAAAGACCCTTCAGTGTGTCTTGGAGTAGGCATATATACTAAGGCAATAATCATCTCAGACTATCTAATAAACTGATATTGTCTCTGTTTTTTGATCCCATTATTTGATTTTGAATATCATTCTGTTCATTTCTGTATTCATCAGACTGTTCCCAAAAGGAAGACTTAAAAATAATCTATGCAATCTCACATTGCAAACATCATGCATATGCACACACAAAAACACAAAAGACAGAAATTGAGATAAGTTTATAAATGTAATGAATTTGATCATTTTTCTAATACAAAATATTTTTTACTGGCAAGAAGTGTTTATGTTGCTAAAATATAGAAAATAGTATAAAAATGAAAATGGCCACATAAACAAGAGTTGTCTTGTTTTGAATGCTCAAACCAAAATACAATCTTTTCTTTTTCTTGTTTATTTGGTGCTGTTTTGGGAGAAAACTTATGCAAAGAATTGGGACAATCTTTAGCAACATATGAATTTAAAGTTATGTTATACTAATACTGTGTAACGAGTATGGACTGAATGATTATGTTTCCTCAAAATTCATGTATTGAAGTGCCAACCCCCGATGTGAGCTGTATTTAGAGATAGGCCCTTTATAAAGGTAACTAAAGTTAAATGAGGTCATAAAGTAGAGCTCTGATCTAATAGGATGATTGTCCTTGTAAGAAGAGACACCTAAGAGCTAACTAGCTCTTCCTCCCTTTTTCCTCCCCCCACCCCACCATTTAAGAATACAGCAAGAAGATGGCCATCTGCAAGCCAGAAAAAAAAGTCATCACCAGAGCTATATGTTGTATAAAATACCAAGAATTTAAGCTTATTTCATTCTGGTTGAATGTAACTTCATCTTTATTAAAAAAACGATAGAGGCTATTTGTTTTTGTTCACCCCATATATCAGTTATAAAGAATTTATATTTATTCATTTGAGGTAGTAATAGAAGCTCATACTGTTGAAGAACTAATAAGCAAGGAGACTTCAAAACTGGCTGAATAGTAGGTTTGGTTTCCTTCTTCACATTTCATAAAAGCAAAGGAAGAGTGCCCCTGTGCTCCTAATCAGAATGCCATTTATAGACTAACATGAGAAGCATGGTCAACATTCAAGTGCCATATCATGGCGCAAAACTTCTGTAATGCAGAATAACCCAGGGTTTATAATTAGTGAATGGCTCGCAGTGGGGAGAACGTAAATATGTGTGTCAGCATCAAGCCCCAGAAAGATGTATTTGGTTCTTAATTCACAAGTAAATGTGTGCCCCGCTCATTAGTTCTGGTTCATGAAGATTCTAATCAAGCAATTTATCTGGTTCATTTCTTATGTGCCCTCATCAGCTGAAGTGCAGAGTCTACTCAACAGCCAGAAGAGATGAGATCAGCCTTGCAAATAAGCGTTGGCCCATTTGCCCAAGGCCCAAAAGAAACCAGGGTGAGATAAATGAAATAAGCCTCTTGGACTAGTCTCTATAGTGCCACAGAGATATTTGAAGTGAAAATAACAGTTACACCACTCATTTGGCACTATTTATATCCACACCACTCATTTGGCACTATTTATATCCACATCACCACCACCCAGTGATAAAGTTGGTTGATAACTACTTTTTTTTATTTTTTGTTGAAATATGTTTGCATATTTGTCTTTAGCATTAATTTCATACAGTCACTTTCATTACGATCCTAGAGTCTGTCTGAACCAGTATAGGAACATCATGTTTCCCTTGAGACTTACAAACAAATGAAGGAATGAAAAGGCTCAATATTTACTTTCAGTGATGAAATGGGAGAATATTTTATCTAGATATATAGGACAAAATATTGTTCTGTGCACATTAAAACTAGAATAAACGGCACAGGAAAGAGAAATTTGAAGTTATAATTTTATATGTGCATGATGTCTTTATATGTGCGTTCTAATCAGATACCCATGGATAATGCCATGGCCTGATTTTTCAAAAAACAGTGAAAAGATTAGATGTAGAGCTAGTTAGTTTTAACTGGTGCATGCAAATGAGTAAGAGTAAATCAGTGACCAATTCTTCATTCATACCCATGCTATGGCACAGAAGGACTCACTCTAAGTCATCAAGGCAGGAAAAAATTTCACAATACATTTCCTTTTAAAGATGTCTTCTTGTTGGCTGGGTTACCTTCCTAATATCCAACAATTTATGAGCAGCAAGATACAAATCAAATCCAGTCCTTAAGTGATTGATGAAAAAGTTCTCACAGGTAGATCAGAAAACAATGAGCACACCCTTAGTAAGAGACAACTCCTCCTGATTCTTATCTACACTATGGGCTCTATCAATAAACCGGCCTGGTATGATCTGGAGTACTGCTTCATTTGCCTCTTTATATCACGTTGTGATGAAAATTGTCACAATGTGCCTCTTTAGGCACTGAGCAATCTGTAATTTATCAAAGTGCCATCTTGCTGATGAACTGAAAAACAAACCCTGTCTCATCAACAACCAAAGCATTTTACATTAAAATATATTCTCTAATAGCCTCTAAAATTAATCTTCCAAGATGGTTTCTTTAAAGGAAAATAAAAATAGAGAATATTTTCACAGATTTTGCTAGCTGATATTCAGCTCTCAAATTTTTGAAGGCTATCTTATTTAAACAAAACCCACTACTTTAACCCTTTCATTTCAAGTTCCTCTGAGGAAAGTTCAACTGATTGTTGAGACGTTCTGTGCATACCCCCAGATGCCTTCCTGCAGGCCCTGGCAGTACATCAGGAGGCCACTTGTATCCAGGAACATAGGTTTCAACACATTTGCCTGGAGAGGTCCCAGAGTCTAGGAAGCCTGGGAGGCTAGTGGGTGTGAATTATCTGATTTTGAGCTGTGAAGTTTGGAGATGAAGGAGGGAAAACAGAAATGCAATAGTACAGGAGCTGCTCAAACAAAAGCCCAGACTCTCCAAAATAATCATTACTTTGAAGAACTATAGTTCAATGAGATCCCAAGTAAGTGCAGGAGAAAGTGAAAATATTTGAAAAGGATAATGGGACTGGAGACTACTGCCATTCTTATACCTAAAAGAGAGTAATTGAGTTGGGAGGAAATATTTAATGATGATGGTGCATAGAGGTAAAGCAGTAGTCTGGTGATACCACACAAAATGCAGTTACACATGACATTTTCAAAGTGTGTCATCAGGTACTAACAAGTCAGCAAACTGCTTTTCAGTTTTTTCCCACTAAAGTATTTCTATGGCAGAAGAGCATGAACAGATCCACCAGGGAGAATTTAATTGGATTTTTTCTTTTTATCAGAAACATACATCCAAAATGTCCATTCTATGTTGTAGTATATCTGCCAGTGTTAGTTTAAATATAAAAAAATATATATTTTTTAATTATATGATTAAGCTCCTTGATGTACGAGATGAGCTTATTTTATTTTACCACTAAGTGCCACAAACCTAGCCTAGCACAGAGTAAATAATCGCTGCATGTATGTTGAGACTCTAGGAAGATGCAGACTGATCATGCTGTGGTTTCTCACACTTATTCCCCGGAACACTAATTGTAACCTCTGATGGTAAGAAGCAGATGACAGGACCTATCTTGGTCACAATAACTTCTTCTGGTTAGACATAATAGAAAGCAACCTCTTATGTTTTCTAAAAATCAAGAATATGTCACTTCAATAATCGATCTGGTGATGGGCAGCAACGCTTGTTACAAAACAGGGTGTTATCACTTGTGTTTATAAAATGGGTCTTCATATATAGCAGCCTACTTGTATGTAAAGTTTTTCAGTGTTTACTCTTTATATTGAGCCTTATGTTCTCAGACTTAAACAGAAATGCCCTATCACACACGCATACCCAAGTCAGGAGTTAGAGTTGCCTCAGCAACACACCCTTAGGACAGAATAGCACAGCAGGGCAGAGGCAGCATCCAGATGTCTTTCATCCCAAGGTGGAAACAGACTTGGAATTTATAGGTCATGACATAAGGACAAGAATGCTGTGCTGACTGTATTTCCATTTGCAAATTTTAGCAAGAAATCTAGAAAAAAAAACTTTTCTTTTTATATATAAGTGACAGTTGTTATCACTCACTTGAATTGGAATAGAGCCTGGATTTTTTTTTTTTTAACCTAGATGACTTCAATGTTTGATGAAGTGATTGCCAGGTGTAGCTATGAGCTTTCTCTGTATAGTCGCCATGCACAGGTTGCCAAAACAGCTTTTATAGAAGGGGACTGCTAAATTGTTTCAAAGTTGATCCAGAAAGGAATTTTAGTGAACAATCTGATCTGATTTATGAAAGAGCTCTGAGTTTGTTGGCAACCGAATAATGTTTTACAGCGTACCTCTCTTGTCTCTTATCACCACCACTGTCCTGCAAATAAGTGATCAACAATTACCAATGACAGTAATAGTAGCTAACACTTGATTGTTCACTCCGTGTCAAACAGTGGGTAAGGGCTTTATAAGAATATCTCATCTCATCCTCACAGTAATTCTGCGAGGTAAATAATGTTATCATCCTCTTCATTTGATAGAAAACAGAGGTTGGGGATTGATTTTGTACCTTGTCAAAGGTTACCCAGATAGTAAGAGGCAACATTGGGACTCCAACCTAAATAGGCTGGAAAAGCTGAGCACTGTAACTATTCCAGTTGAGACATGGTATAACTGAAAATGAAGCCTCTTACATAAGTGAACAGTACTCTCTGGAATGCTAAACCTGTTGTCTAATTGCTCATTGGCTTCTCCATAGGCAGTATTAGCTAACCTACTAAGACATACCCCTCAATTACAATCTCCATTTTTAACTGCAACATTTCGTTCTGGCTTAGTAACCATATAATTTTCTTATTTTTATCACCTCAGGTTTTATTGTACTAGTAAACAAAGATGAAATTAAATATTCATTAATATCCTGAAATAAATACCTCTGAATGAGGATGGAATGGTACATTGACCCATTTATTTCATCAGAGTGCAATGTTAAGAGCCATTCAAGGGTTTTTTTTAAGCATACTTTTCAAAGCAATAAACTCACTTAAACTGGATTATTTTATTATATTTTATTTTTGAATGATTAGTCTCCATGCCTCCTTTCATCCTCATCTGTCCCCACAGTTTCATTTCAGATTGGGACTAAGCAGTCTCTTTTTTAACAGTGGATGCAAAAATGTCAGCCATATGGGGGTGAGTACTTGGTGTTCATGGCACGTATGCATCAAATGACAGGACATCAGGATCAGGTTCTTCTGCAAAAAGGAGCTGTATTTTTTTTTTCTCTCTCTCCCTTCTGTTGAAGTCAATTTGATTTCCACGTGTAATTTCAGGTTGGGTTCTTTAACTTCATATATAAGCAATTGAAGTATATTGTATTTTCTTCTTTATAAACCGAATAGTAAGCCCTTTTAAGTACCACTGAGATTCAGCTTCTAGAAAGATTGCCATCTCATTTTCCTGATTTATCAAAGCTACTCTGAGGTAATTCTATAAAGCCTGTTAAAATTAAAGTAACCCCTGAAGCAAGGCATGCATTTTTTTTTTTTCTCTACCAACAGCTCTTTCTCTGGCAAAAAAAGAAAGAGTTCACCAGTGCTTATTTCCTTCTATACATTTGTGTTTTCTTTGCAAATGCAATATAAAAACTAAATAAATCATAACCCTTACATATATATATCAACTTATCTTTTCACATAAATTTTGCTTATTGCATTCTTAAAACAAGCCCTCTCCAGCTGATAGTGGTTCTCCAACTGTAGCACTTCAGAATCAGTAGGAAAGCTTATTAACACACAGAACACTGAGTCCACCTCCCATACCCACCTCCTTTCTTTCCATAATTTCTGATTTGGCATGTGCGGGATGGGGCCTGAATTTCTAATAACAAATTCCCTTGTGACACTGATGCTGTGGGCCCAAGGAATACATTCCGCAAACCTCTACTCTAGAAGAGTCTACAAACTTTTTTTGTAAAGAGCCAGATAGTATTTTAGACTTTGTAGGATATATGGTTTCTGTAGCGAGCAACTGCTCAGCTCTGTGGTTATAGCATGAAAGCTGCCACAGACAGTAGAGTAACAAATGAACCTGGCAATATTCCAATACAACTTCACTTATAGTCGCTGAAGTTTGAATTTTATATAATTTTTACATGACAACATATTCTTTTAAAAAGTTTTTTCAACCACTTAAACCATGTAGAAAAGAGCATTCTTAGCCTGTGGGCAGTGCAAAATCTGGCCATGGGCTGGATTTTATCTTCAGGCCATAGTTTGCCAATACTGGTCCAAGAAGGAGGGGATACATAGAACACCCAGTATCAAAATTCATGGCAAGTAGCAAATAAAGACTTTATACTAAAAAGAAATTGATAATAATATCAATGCCTCCAGAAGGTTCATTCTACTACAAAAGGAACAAGTTGGAATTTCCAGAATCATTATGATACTCCAAAGAATAAATTTGCCAATTGATAAATTGGGTCATTTATCACTACTGAAGTTTCTAGACACCTGTAAATAATAGAATCTGGGAGTACTTATTAAATGGGGAAACCACTTTTTAAATTTCTAAAATTAAAAGAAAAGAAAAGAAGGATCATTTCTTTTAAGAAAGTCTAATACTCATTGTGTACTAAATGTTCCAGTTTGTTGGTAGTTAAATATACATTGGGCTCAAGAATTTCAAAATCTGTCAATTTTTAAGAATCAATCAAAAACACTTTTTTTTTACACAACACTCTAAGTCGAAATATTTTTGAATGACCATATTTTTGGTAGCCACTCCACATTCATGTTTAGTTGTTATTGTTCTAAAAACTTCTGGAGTTAGTGACCACAGTAGTAGAATGATTCACCAGTTTATAATTTATGCTTTCTAAATCACTCTGCTAGGAAAGAATAAAATAAAATAAATCACCCTGCTAGGTCTAAAGATTGTTTTTATTAGTAAAAATGTCATATTAGTTGCCAAATATATTTTTGGTCCTTTATAAATGATACTCACTACTTTTACTATGTCAGAAATAGTCTGTAAGGCTGGCTTTTCATTGAAATAATAAAACATTTTTGCAATTTTAAATACATCTTTATTTAATGATGTGGATGCTGCATGAAGTGATCTCCAAGGTCTTTTCGAGCTCTAAAATAAATTAGTTGTGAGGATCTATTTGTGGTTACTATAAGCCCTAATCAAAGGAAAATGTCTTATTATAGTGGTACTCAAATTTTAATATGCATAAAAATCACCTGGGGTTCTTATTAAAAATGCAGGCTCCTGAGCCTCACCCTAAAGATTCTAATTTAAAAAGTCCAGGGTCCTAAATATTGCATTTAAAACAAGACTCTAGATAACTCTCGCCTAGATGCCCCAGAAATCACATGTTCTGGATCACATCTATTCAGTATAAGGAGCTAAGACTGGTGAAAACTGCTTATCGAAACCCCTCTTTAAACCACATCCATGATCTGACATAATTGAGGACTCATTAGAGTGTTTTTTTTTTAAAAAAAAAGAAAGTTTATTAAGTGGGTGTAGTAAGCTAAGAAGTTACATGAAAGTAGTGATTTCAAGCCTTGTCACTCTGTTCTCCATGATGATCCCAGAGGAGAATTTTCTCCATCAGGGTGATCTTCCTTGGGTTGCATTGATTAGTGATGTATGACTACGTTCATTACCATTCTTTAGATATAATTTGATTTTTTCTGGGCTCTATCACCCAGTACCTGTTTCCTGAGAGAAATCACAGGTACCAGAGCATCCTATGAACTTGAACAAGAAAGAAGTACATGGCCATAGTCTCAATCTTTGATTAAAATTCAGTTCTCTTATACTGGACTAACTACTTGCTTTTACATCAAGCCAAAGTAGCTAAATCCCCATAGCCTAGTTTAGACATGAAAACATATCTCTTTTTACTTTATTTCCTCCTAAGACCCACTCTAAGAAGTCAGATTCTTATTATTATTGGCCCAGCAGCTTTTTTCAGATTTGGGGGAGGAGATTAGAGTTTAATTCATGTTTTATGATGTTTATGTCTAGCTTAGAAATTAAAGCATATTGATGATCAAGTATCACTGATTAACTCAAAGCTATTCTTGATTATTATATATTCTAAATTAAAAGCACATAATATCTAAATCTAAAGAAATTCAGTACACTTTTCTTTTTTGCCAAAGAAAATTATCATAAGCAATAATAATAGGAAATTCTCTGTATACAGCTTGTCATTTACTAGCCTATTCTCATTCTTCTAGAGAGAGTGGTCTCAAAGAGAACATTAAGAAAACTCTACCCGTATTTGACAGGACACATAAATTATCTGCTTTACTTAAATTGTGTGTTCACTAAATTGGAAAGTGATTCACAGTAGCTAACATAGATATGTTGCATATCATATGCAGAATATCAGCTATATCTTTAAACTACATTAGTAATATATCTTGAATTTAAGTTATCAGGCCTATGATTTCATATTAAATCATACAAATCATGATAATCCTTTTCTGCTTAAAAATATTTTTTAAATTTTGCTTGTTAAACTTGCAGAATATCTTTAAGTAATAAATTTCTCAAGTGCTGAAGTGATGCAGTTATAATCATAACACGATATGAATACCTTTAAGTTGTGATGAAAAGATTTTCTTATACTTTTCATGACAATATTACTTTTTTTGATATACTAAATTACCATTAAAGAATATTTTAAATCACTTCAATAAATCTTAAAGTGATTTTCAGATATCACTTAATGTTTCCAGATGACATAACAAATGAACCATTTCAGATTTCATTGAAAGCTCTTTAGTACATATCAGCAGACTATTTTGGAACAGTTTCAAATAGTGACAAATTGCAGTAAATCATCTCAAGGCAGCTCAACACCACTGCAGCCATTATAAGGTAGAATGCAGGGCTTGGTAAATCACACAAGATTACATATCAACTCAGTGTTGTCATAGAGCAGAATAGGAAATAAAAAGCTGCCAGGATGGAATGTTCCCTTTCTTAATACTTCACTCCATTTAACATGTATTTTAATGTTGACACATTAGAGGGATCTGTAATAAAAAAAAAAAAGGAAGTACTCCCTACTTTTATTTATTAGACATTTGGCTGGCTTGTTGAGGTATCACTATGATAATGAAAGAGCTGACCTTAGCAAAAGTGTGCCATCTACTTCCATACACAGAACATCTGCTCCTAAAAGGAACAACAACAACAAAAATTCTTAACACCTCTTGTTGAATGATCACATAATACCTCATAAAACATATTACATGGAATAAATTATTTTTAGTTTATTTCAGATCAGTTGGTACAACTGGCCAAGTACTTTTTTTTTTTTGAACATGTTACTTTTAAAACCCTATTGATTTTTCACACAAGGATTGGCAATATCAAACCTTCCCTGCTCTGAAGATGAGTCAATTGTTCATTCAAAATTTACTACCAAATTAGTGGGCAAATTAGTTTTCCATCACATACAATATTTGTGAATGCCTGATATACTGAACTTTTAATATTCAAGATATTTGAAGAGATCCATGTTGTGATGATCTGTGATTGTTAATTATGCCATTATTAAACATTCACTATTTTAAAAATTACTGTGATTAACATCCACATTACCATAAAAGATTTGCATCAATGATTTTCATTTAAAAGGGCGTCGTTCAATGCCTGATCTTTACTTGGAAAATACAATAGAAGGTGATAACTAGTTCAACATTTATTCAGTATAATGTAGTTAACATGATTACATAATTATAGTAAATGGAGAGAGAGCAAGGTTGTGGAAAAAATATTGTAATAAGAGTCAAAATTGCTAAATTCCAACCACTGGTTAGCTTTATGACCCTGGGGAAATCATTTTCTTTTTCTGTGTATTAAATCCTTCTATCATAACATGGTGGTACAAGCATTTTATAAAATTGGTGTAAACATCAAATAAGAGAGTTGATCTGGCAGCATCTCAGATTTGAAAAAATGGCACAATCCAGTTGGTATTTTATGAGAATTTGATAGGCTATTTGCAAAGGTGAAAGGAGTAGAGACCAAGAGATAGTGAAGTATGACCACTTGAAGGTGTAATGGAAGGGAGTGGGTACTGGAACCCAGAGACAGAAAGACCTGTATGGAGAGAGCAAATTCCCAGGTGCTCAAACCTTCCCTGGAGGGATACAGCTGGTCCCTGGTGAGCACTCCATTCCTTGCCTCCACCAGTGTTCTCCAGTGGGTGCACTTAGTAGGAACCCAGAGGCCAGGAAGCCTGACAATGTGGCCCCTCTAGCTCAGCCTCCCAAGTCTAGAGCAGGAAGCAGAAGGGGAGATATAAAGTTAAAGGAGCAAACGGAAGACATTTAGGACAAATGGGGTATGCAAAAATTCTTTGAAAATACAAACCAGAGAAATAGGATTCAATAACAGAAGTCAGAAAATTTTTCTTGTTTCCTCTGCAATTGTGAAACTTTAGATAAATGTTGCAGTTTCATTTTATACCAACTGGTCTATAGAAGCTAAAGCATCTTTGGTTAAGCTTAAAACATGCAATGAACATTATTAGAAAATGTTAAAATACAATGGTCAGTTTAGAGATTATCTGGTGCAGAAAAGTCCCTGATAACTTGGGCAAAATTTCTAAGCAAGGATTTCATAGCAAAAGAAGTAAATGCATTTTGAAGTTGCTGATGAAAACCACATACCTATCAGGGCTTCAGTAAGATTACCAAGTTTGAGGAGTAACAAAGAAAACCTCTTTTTAAGAATGAAACTCTCCAATTCATTATAACACCTCAACTAGAGAAACTATAATTTATTTCCCATTGACTCACTTATCCTGTTCCTTATGCCAGTCATTCTGCTGGTCCTGAGGCCATGTCCCTAAAGACAGGGGTACCAAAAGTCCTCCAGAGGTGGCACCAGAACACCTGCTATACTATTCTTCCAGGGCTTCCTGAGCTTTGCCTCTATGAAGCTTAAGTTGTTATGAGCCTGCATATGAATAGCTTTTGTTCAAAGCCCACACTTGTTTTGTGGAACTGCAGGCGGTCCCCACAAGCAAAAAGAAAAGGCTGGAGCATTGAATCACTCAGTCTTATCAGCACCCCAGTTTAATTTCCTAATAGAGTTTCCACTGAGATGATCACTATAAGGATGGATGTGTATATATAGCAGTGAGACAACATGCTTTGTAGATATTACCAAGAGAACTTATTGTTGTTCCCTGGGAAAAAGGAGACATGAGAAGAGCAGCTATGAATGATAAACTTTCATGATACCCATGGCCCACCTTCAACTGCCAAGCAGATATTCCAGGCTAAATAATTGCACTTTCTCAGAAAATTTGCTGACTGAACTAATTGTGTGTGTGTGTGTGTGTATGTATATCATAATATATAAGACACACACATATAGAAAGTGCTTATTCTTATGTACACTGCTCCACATTGGTCAATGTAGGAGATTTGGTCCCTGAATTATGTCTTTACCAAACATAGGTGGCTAAGGGAAATCATAGAACATGTTGAATTTTATCCTAAATGCGGAACCATATTTTAATATACTAGAAAAATAATAAACTAACTTTGTGGTTTATTCTTTCCAATGTCGATGAGGCTATCTGTAAAAGAGAAACTAGTATTCTAAGGTAAGTCAGAGTAGGCTAACTGCTGAAACAAATGATCCCCCAAATTTACTGGATTAACACAACAAACATTTTTTATTTATATATGTTATAGTCCAGGGCATTTTTCAAAGGTGCTCTGTTCTATGAAGTCATTCAGGAACCTAGATTTTTCCCGCTTCAGAGTCTTGTAAACTTTGCCTGAAGGGAGGAGAAGAGAATGGTGGGTGGGGGGAGGGGTTTGAGAGACAGAGAGACAGAGACAGACAGAGACAGACAGACAGAGACAGACAGAGACAGGGAAGGGGAAGGG
>NW_006441071.1:9473138-9479454 GCF_000325575.1 Pteropus alecto
GAGAGAAGGAGAAGGGGAGGATAAATGTGGTACTAAGGAAATTTAAGCACAGGTCTGAATTATACATAATTTTTGCTTACATTTCATTGACACTAGGTCATATGACCCTATCGAACTGCAAGGAAAGTTTAAAAATGTAGTCCAGCTACATGCCCAGAAAGTAAAGGAAATGAGGGTTAATATGCAGCACTGTCTCTCTGACAATGGCTTTCAGAACTTGATTTATTTGTGGGGCATATTATCTGTGTAACAGAATCAGAAAGGTACTAAAGAGTGACAGACGCAACCTTTGAAAAATCTATGAGGGTCTCCTAGACTCAAAAACTCAGTGGTCCAAACAACAGCAAAATTTAGACAGCAACTGGAATGACATGCTCTACAGGTTGTTAGTGGGGGTATAAATGTGAGCTATGGACACATATACTGAGCATCTAGCAATAAAGGAGAAAATAAGGTGAGGCATTCAGTTATATGTTGGACAACAGCAAAAGAGGCCTTTCCCCCACCCCCAAATATAGTATTACACAGTAACTGCATTCTAGAAATGTTCTTTACTATTACAAACTGCTCATTGACTTTGGTTCACGACTATAATAAATATTTTCTCCAAAAAATAATAAATAAATAATAAGGATTCTGCCTTCTTCATCAAGAACAGCAGGAGATATGCATACAATTATTCCAGATATTATTCCCATTTCTTTAGCAAGTAAAAATCATACGACAGGGCATTAGGATACTACAAATTTATCCTTTTTATCCTTTTGCATTCTTTTAACATATATTCTTCTGAATAATCAAATAGTCATTTCCCTAAGTTTAAGATAATTGATCAAAAACCTCACAGACTGCCAGTATAATCTAAAAGTGGAGAAGCACCAAATTTGGATTTGAGATCTACGGGTGGCTGTCTGGCTTTCATATTTACTGGTTATATGTCGAACAAATAACTTAGTAAAGAAAACTTAATAAAGCTAAGTATCATTACTGTTTTTATGCTACTACTTAATGTCTACTCTAGTTATAATAATGAAATATGATATTGAATATATAAGAACTATAATTAACTATAAGCCCAGAATGGTAACATTAGATTAAATGTGAAAGGACCTAATTTGTTCATTTTTTCAACAAATATTTATCAGTGCTCATTAAAATATAGAACTGTTTATATAGTTCTATGTTAAAATTCTAGTTACATATTAAAATATATGGCATAAACTCAATTATTACTCATGATGCTCAGCTGGTAAAAAGCAAGCTAAGGAATGCACTTTTGAAGCTTCGGATCTTAGCCTTTCCCTCCCACATAAAGGTGTCATCTTCCTTTAGCACAATGAGTACACTAAAATTTTTAAAAGATAAGGTGTTTATTAAAAGTAAAATATATGGAAAACTGTCACAGGCCATTTTTAAAACAACTACAAAGAAATATATATATATTTATATTTATGAAGTTCTTGTAGAGCCACTTTAAATATAAGGACTGCTTCTGTTTCGAGAGATGTTTGCACTTTATGTACAAATAGGGCAAGAATAATGGTGATGATGATGATGGTGGTGGTGGTGATGGTAATGATGATGATAATGATGATGATGACGATTTTATCTAACAGTCATTGAGAAGGTCTCTTTGCCAGGCATATAAGTGATTCCACATTGCATAACTGCCTTAATTAAATCTCACCATACTCAATGCGAGGTCTCCATTTGGCAGATAAAGCTGAGGCTTAGAGTGGGTAATTTAATTGCTCTTGCTTGTTTCTTTTTATAGTTCTCAGATCAAGTAGTCACATTTTGGGAAATAATCATGCCTGCAGTGTTTCCAGGAAAAAAAAAAAAGATTCAACAGGTGTTATTTATCTGTCTTGAAAATTCAAAGCCTATCATAGTACAAGGAGCTTGATCTTTGGCATAAGACAGATCTAACAACCCAGCTCCATCCCTTACCAGCTTTGTCATTTTTGGCAAGTGAACAAATATCTCTGAGCCTGTTTTCTCAACTGCAAAATAAGATAATAAAATCTATTTTATGATTTCTTTTGGGAGGGAGTCAAGATATTATATACAAAGAGCAATATTCAAGAAATGCAAGATGGTGTTATTTAAACCTGAGTTGAAGCCAGATAAAACAGAGATAAAGAACTCCTATTTCTCTGCTCAACATAAATTTTTCAATCAAATGAGATAGACTGATGCACCAGAAATTCAGCTGCATTACACCAATGACAAAGAAACACTTTTAACAGAAGCTCATAGTATGCTGTGAGAGCATAGTAAAGATTAATTCTAACTTGCTTAATATTTTACAAAGAAAGTCATAACATTTTACAAAGAAAGTCATCTACAGATTTCAATATACACCCATGGTTATTCTACAGAAAGTTAAAAAATAATCCGATACCCTCGGAGACATTACGGCTAAGAAGGAATTAGATATCCATTTGTCAGTCTCCTATATTTTCAGACAGGAAATATGAGGACACTCTAAATAAAGGCTTCTGCAAAAATTTGTCACGCAAGTTATTCATAGCTTGTAACTTCTCAACACCAGATTTGATAACATCTAGTCAGTTAAGGTTTTCAAGAGAGCAAGAGAATGGGAAGTTTGACCATAGTTATCACATCTGGTTTAAAACAGAGGCCAAGGAAGGTGACACAGAAAATTTGAGGCTTACATATAAATTATTGTTACGGTAGAAATAAAATTCCATATATGAAACCTGAAATGCAACTATTGTAACAGGAGAGTCAATAATTTTAACAGCAATTTGCCTTACTTACTTGACTCTGCATTTTATAAACTGTGAAAATATTTTTCTGTGATTCCATTAACAATAAATTATATTTTGAGCAAGTGAAATCATGTAATTGGGCTTTTGAGATTGTTTTTTTTATTGTTGTTTTGTTTTGTTTTGTTTTAAGCTAATGTCTTAAACTTAAGAACCAAACAATAAACAAGAAGAAATTTCACCTTTCTCTCTCGGCGCTACTACTGGAGATCTAGTTTATCTCTGAGTGAGCCAGAGAAAGAATAAATCCCGATCAAATTACAAATCTTAAAAGCAATTTCCAATGGGAATTTCACAAATTGAAAATGCACAGCTCCAATACCGATATGTTGTTTATTTTACTTCCAAAATTATTCCACAGTTCCATTCTCTTTTCACATTTATTAAACTTATCATGTCTACAGCCATGCTACCATGAACAAATCCGATCCCATCTGATCTCGAAAGCTAAGCAGGGTCGGACCCGGTTAATACTTGGATGGGAGACCAACTAGGAAGACCGGGTGCCGTAAGCGTAAAAACTAAAAAAAAAATATGGAACTATAAGCTGATAAGGTCTTTGCAATCTGTGAGGTCAACCAAGGGTTGCTTCACCTAAAAAGTAAAAATAAAAATAAATAAATAAATAAACAAACAAACAAACAAACAAACGAACGAACAAAAAAATAAATAAATAAATAAAAACACCTCATTGTATAGACAAAGACCATATTTAAACTACTGACTTGTCTTGAAAAACCTTGGACTGTTAAATGGAGGCAATGTAAATGGTTAACTAAAACTGCAAAATTTTAACACTTAGAATATTTGCTTTACCAAAAGAGAATTATTTTATGTAAAGTTAATCACTTTTGATTTTATACTATTATACTTGCTAGCCTTTTTCCTTCTTGTCTTTCCTTTCTAGAATCCAATTATTTATATTTGGGATGTTCCATTAACTGAGTTTTCATGACCGTTATTCATTATGTACTCAAAGAATTTCAGATAATAATTTTAAAGTGTTTGGATTTCCTTCTATAAGAATCTATAGTTATTTTATTAACTTGAATAAGTAAATAATCAAGAGGAAAATGTCATATAGAATGCAACCATCTTACAGTAAACTTTAGTCTAAAAACTACCATGACTAAAAGTAGATGTTAGAGACTTAAAAATCAAAGTGAAACTAAAATTCTTGAGATCCTAGTGCTTGCTATTTTTTTCCTTAGTATAAACATAAACTTCATGAATTTACTTTTTTTTTTCAACATTTGATGAGGTAGTGAAAGCTGAAAATTCACCTTCAGATATCATAACACTACCCTAAAGAGTTAATAGAGATGTTTTATTAACAAAAGAAGTAACTTGTTTTCTCAAATTACTATGTATGTGTGTGCCTATATATGTGCGCACATATGCACATACATAATGGCCATATATGACAATTTCATGTTAAAAATTGAATTTCATAATTTTCTCCATTATATTTATAAGTGTGTCATAAGCTAATGAACTTATTCCAAAATACCTACGCGACCACTGGAGAATAAAAGGGAAGGTAGTAAAATTTTCTTTTCAATATCAATATTTCTAATTATTACTAAGTACAGCTAATAATCTCTAAACTACTAAAAGGTGTTTAGTAAAATATTTTCTTATAACTTGTCACTAGTAGCCAAATTTCTAACATACGGCATATTTTTATAATAGTTTGACCCAAATAATTCTGCATCCAGTGAGTTTAGTGTTGGATTAATGTCAATATTTCTTGGTAATTAGATTCAAACCCAGTTGTTTCCCTCTTTAGTGTTTTTTATTATGCTTAGTATCCTTCTGGGTATGTAGCAGAGAAGTAAAGCATTGGAAACCTTTTTCTTTCTCTCTAGAGCTGTCTCTTGCAGCCATGTGAAGATCTCATGGTGGCAGCTATAGCAGGGAAAATGATTCAGTCATCTTGAGTGTCTTTTAGACACTGCGTATATACATATTGATTTGGGCTGTTTTACTCAAACAATTCAATCCAGAACTAAGGAAGTCAGATGTTTCTCTGAACCAAAGGATTACATAGGAAGCAATAAACCAAGAAAAACTATTTAATGTATTTGTCTACTATGTGCAAAGGATTGTATTAAGTGCTAGAGGGATGGTGTGAAGTGTAAAATCTTTCAAATTAGAAGTATAAAAGCCAAGTAGATAGACGTGGATCCCCTATTGCAGCTCTGCTGAGAATTTGGGCAAAACACTACATTTCTTTAAGCTTAGTTAAAATTTAAATTCCAGACATAACTTCCCTCACCCACAAGGAATTTATAATCTGATTAGCACAGACATGTGATCTCAAATTAATGTAATTCAAGGTAAAGCATAATAAGGCTTAGATGAGTGCCTGAGTGCCATCACTATGTCATTGCATAGGAGGAGCCTAAAATGGTTATACTGTGAACACGTTTATTACCTCTGTTTTTTGAGATAACATCTATGGTATATCTATAGATTTTCATTTAACATTTAAAATTATTTATCGAACACTTGCAAAGCACTAGGCAGTGTTCTAGGAGTCAGGGATAAAGAGTAAACACACACCTACACACATACACACACACAATCTCTATATACAAATATCCCTGATTTCATGGGACATGCAGTCTGTTGAGAGGAATCAAACAATAAATAAAGGAAACATAGCAAGGTAGATGATGACAAATGTTATGAATAAACACTAAGTATCCAGAAGAAGATAGAGAACATTCTGGGGAAAGGTAAAGTGATATTGCTGTAAGGTCTTATGAGCCATTTCAGATATTTAAGATTTTACTCCTAATAACTAGGAAATCACTAGATTTATATGGAAAAGACACATGTTACTATTTATTTATTTATTTATTTATTTATTTATTTTAGGTGAGGCAACCCTTGGTTGACCTCACAGATTGCAAGGACCTTGTCAGCTTACAATCCTTTATTATTTTTTATTTTTTATTTTTTTCTTTATGTCCTAAGTGGTCTCCCATCCAAGTACTAACCAGGCCTGCCCCTGCTTAGCTTCCGAGATCGGACGGAATTGGACTTTTTCAGGGTGGCATGACCGTAGTCAGAAAGCTATGGTTTTTAATAAGTATATGCAGGTGTATAGATATATCACTAAATCTATAAATAATCTATAAATGTAGCATTAAAAGAGTGCTTTTTCACACTAGGTTTCTGGGATATTCCAGAGAATCATACAATTCTTAGATAAAATTGCCTCAAAAATCCAGATGTATATTCTATCTAGTAAGTGCTATCCTTAAAACCAGTCCACTATACATACATACATACATACATATACATATATACATACATAAATACATATACATATATATACATATGGAAATCTGGCTGCTATGGGTCCTGCTTTAGAAAAATTATATTTCAATTTTATTTGAATTACTATTACCTGATGTCAGTAAATAGTAATAATTATATGTCTATTAAAATGAGCTTTTTCTAGAGTTAAACCGAAGCGTCCATAGATTTTAAACTTCTATTAACATAAGCTTGTA
>NW_006441071.1:9479528-9496971 GCF_000325575.1 Pteropus alecto
GTAAATTGAGGCTAAGCAGGTAAAACATTCAAGATCCTACAGTCAGCAATGCAGTATCAGGACTCAAACCTTGGTATTTTTACACTGGATTCTGTTTAATTTAATTTAATTTTATTTATTTGTTTAGGCGAGGCAACCCTTGGTTGACCTCACAGATTATAAGGACCTTGTCAGTTTACAATGCCTGCGGCTCCTAGGTGGTCTCCCATCCAAGTACTAACCAGACTCAACCCTGCTTAGCTTCTGAGATCAGATGAGATTGGGCACGTTCATGGTGGCATGGCCGTAGACCCAACACAAGGTACAATTTTAGAACTATCATTTCAGTTAGGTCATCATCAGAAACCTATTTCCAGGCTGTTGCAATATTCTATGTGAGCCATGATGGATAGCGTGAACCAAGATTGTGACACGGGAGGTGTGAGAGGTAGTGGGGAGGTTTTGAAGGTAGTCAGTAGAATTGCCAATAGATTAAATGAGTGGAATGGAGAGAGAGGGAAATCAAAAATGACCACATAGACTATTGAATGTTCCAGTTGCCATTGAGACTGTAGAAGTAGCAAGATTTGGGCATGGAGGTCAGAAGTGAGGCTTTGGAAATATTGTTTGAGAGTCCTGCTGGAACCTGGAAATCTCCTTTTGTGCCCAAGCTATACATAGCCTCATCTAGTTCCCTTTCCAGCAAAGTTGTTATTTGGATGAAATAGGACTGTGCCCTCAGGATAGAGTGGATCCCTTCCTCATTCTGCCTGCTCATGGCCCTTAAGCCCTGCACTGGATTTCTACTGATAATAAACAACTGGAAACACTGTGTGCTGTATAATATAGACTCAGCGACCATATATGATCACGACTGTCGAGTAACAAAACAATGGTTCTCTCATATACCGAGCATGTCCAACAGTGATTTGACACAGTACTTACATCTAAATTCCTGTGCATCCATGTCTTCAAATTAGTTTTTTACAACTCTCTGAACTTAAAAAGCTTCCCCTATCTCTCTCAATCTCTCTCTCTCTCTCTCTCTCTCTCTCTCTCTTTCTTTTCTCATACACACACACACACAATTTTTTTTTTTTTTGCTTATGAAATCTTTTGTAAAATTGCCTTTGTTTTTCTTTCAGTATGCTCTAAATCTTAATTCTTTAGGATGAATTACTCATTCCACAGTAAATGAATAATCAGTTTTTCATTTGAGGAAATGTCGATTAATATTCAGACAGCTCCATATTATGCAAAATAAATGTCCCTGGACAACAAGTTGTTAGTGAAATAAATTAGAGGAAACTTGCCAAGTCTGGAGCACCATCAGAAAAACCTAGGGAGGAGTCTTCAAATATTTAGACTTTATTTCCACCTATATGCCAGCCAGCCCCCAACGAAATTCTCTTTCTGTGATTCCAGGATGGGCTCTGGAATCCATATTTCACATACACTCTCCATCTGTCCTGATCAGCCAAATACAGGAATCACTTGACAAAGAACCTTTTTAATGCCCCTAAAAATAACCCTGATCACATGATATGAAACAGACAAGAAATAAAATTAATTAGTAAAAATCTTCTTTTGAAATCATTGCTCTTAGATTAGCTTTTAAAAAAATAATCTTTTTGTTTTATATATCAAACTTTATTTGATATGAAAAATAAACATAACTTGATTTATATTTTATATGTAATCTATTCTCACCATCAATGAATCCCATTTTTTTGGCATAGTATTTTTAAATCATATAACACTTTTTGGTGAAAAAAATGGTTTAGCCCTATTTGTTTGCACACAAATATGAATGTTTTGTACCACATTCATTCCCTGAAGCGTGGGAAGGAGAGGATTTGGAATCTGCAACATCGCCTACAGTTAATTTAATTATGATTGAATATTTGGTTAGGGACAAAATAAATTCAATGAAGCATTGAAATCAAACATCCCTTTAATTAAATTGGAAAAGAGACTGACTTCGTCTTAGATATTGTTTATTTTTATTAATAGAATGAGAATATTATGTCTCCAAAGGAGGCATCATAATTTCTGTGAAATAAAGATACTTCTATTCAGCTGCATTGTTTATAAGCTTGAGTTTGGCCCATGTCTCATCCAATTCAATATTTCAAAACAAAGACTTTTAAAGCACGAAATACTACATAAGTTATTATTGTTACTGAAATTTTATATAGTAATTTGCACACTTGCAAATAATACATATAAACTTAAATCACGAAAGATTTAGAAAAATTCACAACCTTCAAAATGATTGGCCCTTTCTTAACCTCACTTAGATGAAACAAGTCCTATTCAATTGAGAGAAACCGTGCAGTGGGCTTTCTCATTAATTAAAGCGCAACTTATAAAACTTTTATCTCATTGATAACTTAGCTGTGTTTTTAAATGTGAATGTCATAATAAGAAATACATTTTACTACATAAACCACTATATACATCCCCATCTGTACCTAACTCTCATAGTTAAATTAGTCATCTGTCTCAGTAAATATTTGAATTGGTTATTTGTACATGATATTCAGATTAGAAAGATTTTTTTTTTTTTACAAAGAAACATTTAGATATATACTGATACTTCAATTAATTTCAAATAACACTACACGGTCATTCATACTTAAGCAAAGTCTAAATGACCGTTAGCAAATGCCTCTCTCTAAAATGGCAATTTCTCCTATAGAGTCTATTACAAATAGAATATATCATACAAATAGCACAATGGGGAGTTTTCACAATGGTAATGACCCACCCCCACAATCTGTTCCATGTGATTTAATTTTTTGAACTCATTGGTTTATAAATAATATTTCTAACATATCTATTTGCTGATTCACTGGTACATATTTGTACGGGTCATAAAATAGTAATTGTTTCAAGACAGGTTATCTATGGCTTCTGGACATGCTTTCTTCAAAAAAAAAAATTTTGTTCTTTCACAAAAACTAAAGTCTGAAAGAAAAAAAGACTAATTGAAGTAAGACTTATATGGTATCCAAATGGAATTAACACAGGAAAATGCAAAGGAAACGAAAACATTAAAAGGACTGGTCTATATAGGGTTTACCCTAAGTATCAATAGTTATGTATTTAGCTTATTTTATTCCTTACCTCAAATTTTCTATTTTCCTTCTCCCTTTCCACTCTTCTTCAGATTTCTACTCCATCCTAGAAAAACACTGGATTTATTTTTAATTAAAAATTTTATCTTATATTTAAAAAAAATCCAAGTCAAAATTTAAATTTGTGAACATAAATAATGATAGAATGAACTGTTCATAATAAGTTTCAATAAAAACAAACTATCTTTAAATGGAGAGGTGATTTATGTGGAGTTTTGGAACATAAGTCTATCAACATAAAACTGACACTTTTGGGGCTGGCTCAGTAAAATGAGGAACCCTAAATACCTCAGCAACCCAAAAATCCACTCAACCATACATTACTTTCCCTTTTATTCAATATAAGACACTCAAGTAATCTCAATACTTGTGGTCAACAGGAAAGGCATGTGTAATAATACTATGTACATGTATATAGATTCAATCTTTAAAAAATTTTCCCTCACTTTAGATAAGTCTGAACAAATGAACAATAAATAGATGAATGAGAATCCATAAGGGTTTTGTGTGCCATATTCCTACTTTGGTTCCTAGATATTAATTTTCCTGGAAACTACTAGAACACTTTGTTCTCACAGAGAATACATGACCCCTGTTTGGCTGGAATCAGAAACCATTAAATTATCAACACATTGAAACCAAAGGTGGACATCTTAAATAATTGAAATGATTCTGTTCACATGATTTCTTGGAATTACAGTGAAAATTATCTGGAGAAACTAATTTTTTTTTTGAAAATTTTGATATTTTGTTTTAAACAGATTAGAATTAAATGTTCAATGTTTTCATAGTAATCATTTCCTGTCAGCATTAAATCAGTTTTCTATATTTAGAGTTAATATTACAAGATCTGGACTTACTCCTATCAAAGCACACATTATTTTGAAATTATGTGTATCACTCATGCATTTCCTCAACCAGCCTAAAAATATCTCAGTGCAGGATTGTCTTTTTTAGCAATGGATTTTAATACCTAATATAAAATACACAAGCACATCTTAATAATAATAATAATTAAAAGATAACAATATACAACATTAAGAGCCCAGACACTAAATTTTAAGTGCTTAATGCATCTTAAATCATACTAATCCTCTGATGCTATCATTACACCAATTCTACAAATGGATAACTGAAAAACAGAGAAGTTATGTAACTTACCCGGAATTAAAATTGGTAAGTGGTAAAGCTGATATTCCAAACTACGGAATCTACACTCCTAGACATTATGCTATAATGCTTTGATTATAAATAAATGCAGAATAAATATTTACTGATTGGACAAATAAATGTGACCTTGATGTGGATGCAAAATGCAGTCAGGCAGTAGAATTCGTTATGTAGAAGAGAAAATAGTATGACGAGGATCTAATCCAAACAATTGATCTTGAGATAGGGTATTTGTTAGATTTGTGATATTTCCCAGCTTTGTTGGGGTGTTACAGCTACCTCTTTGTGGGGTGGAATGTTACTCATAGTGATGTATAAAATTCTAAAATCCTATCAGCATTTGAGACATACCAGATCCCAGGAGCTGAAAGCTCTGGGACTTTCTATTGGAGGAGTGAAGTTAGGTTCTGTTGGAGGAGTAAAGGTAGGAGATGATAACTTAGGAATTAATTAAATATGTAAATAAGACAAGATATATGTAGTTAAATATGTAAATAAGAAGAGAAGAAGGGAAATCAATTAAGTTGCAAGAATTGAATATTTAAGTCATGGTTAAATAAAGCTTTGTATTGTATTAGGACTATCTGTTAGAGCAATAGCCTCACTAAATGTGATTGATGTGGACATGTGTTGAAGCATTATATAAAGCTGCTGTAGAAATTTCCTAAGTAGACTATTTTATTGTCTACTTGCTAAATATTTATTTAGTGTGACTTCCTTAATACAATTTGTAATCAGAAAATGATGTTGCATTTAACGTTTTTTAAAACTTCATGATTTTTTTCAGATATTTATCATTTTTTTATTTAATTTTATTATTAGTTTCAAGTATACAGCACATTAGTTAGACATTTATATAGTTTATAAAACAATCCCCCGATTGCTCTTTCTCTCCTCTGGCTCTCCACCTAGCCATTACATTAATGCTTACTGCATTTCCTATGCCGTGCTCCCCATCCCTGTGACCATTAATAAGCTACTGATCTGTACTTCCTTAAGTCATCACCCCTTTCTCCCAGACCCACAACCCCTCTTCCTCTCTCCCTGTCGCCAGGTTGTCCTCTATACTTATGCAGTTCATAATTTTTAAATTATGCTCATACCACAACAAAAACTGCTGTTCTCCTAAGGTGTGAACCTTGCTAACTTCTCTGTTCTGATATGTGCAGTATGACCCACAGGGACATAGCTGCTGCTACAATTTAGTCTTTTCTTTACATGAAGCCCAAACTCTTTTTTATGTAATTATACTGAGTTATTAAAATTATTTGGTAGACATCAACTTCATTGCATGCATTATATACATTAACATTTTTTAAAATCATAATATTTAGAAAATTTATGTATGTCTTTAAAAGCAGCTGCATGTATAAATTATACTCACAATCTAAGATCTTTTCATGCTAAATTCCTAAACATTTTAACATTTATTAATAATTGCACATTTGACATCTAAATAAGTAAGATAACAGGCCATGACATTATTGCACATACATTATGTAATTGAATATGCGTGTTAAAGAATGTGCATTACAATATAGGTATTTGACATGTAATTCTGAATTAAGACCTCAAGTCATCTATTTACCAATAATTAGACAGTACATGCATGTTTATTTCTGTGTTTGCATGTGTGTGTTTAGGCCTCTGTTCACGGATGTGTGGCAAATGAGCTGAAGTATTTTGAATTATAGATATATATATCATATTCAGAAAGACCTTTCAATAGTCTTCATTTGTGAGTTTCATAAAAATTGAAAATAACCCAAGCATCATGATCTAGTATATGCTTTCAGCTAATGATTTGGCATCTATTTTGTTCATGTAATAAAAGTAGCTAGGGTTGAATAAACGCATATAAAATATGTGTCATGCCCACATATTTCAATAATGTACCAAATTAATGAGTTTATATATTTATTTTAGAATAAAACCGGCAGCCAATTTAGAAGGTACCAAGGTAAATGGAGGGCTTTGAGTACTTTGTTGACCAGATATTCTGGCAGGACCAAATTCTGGCAAAGTTAGTAGACAGATGAAGCTTAACCAAGGTGCTTTCTCTTGTTAAATTCCTGCCCCCAAGGCCTTCCATCTAGTTGTCTTCTTTGGTTTATTTTCTCTGAGCTAGTTTTAATTGACTAAATATTGGTAATTCTTAAATGTTCATCTCCAGCCTTGATCACTAACGTCACATCAAACGTGAAAGCCCAGTCACTTATTAAACATATTCATTTGAATGGCATAGATCTAAATTTATCATGTCTGAAACAAAAGTTTTGACTATTATTCATTAAAATGAAATAGAATTCAATATCACTGATTGCTCAAGCCAGTGCATTCAATTTGATTTACCAAAGATCCCTCCCTTGTCTAAGTATTGACTGTTATTCATTAAAATGAAATAGAATTCCATACCACTGATTGCTCAAGCCAGTTCATTCAATTTGATTTACCAAAGATCCTTCTCTTACCTAAGTACTTTTTATATCTAGTCTGTCTGCAAGTCCTTTCAGATGTACCTTCCAAATTTATTTTGTGTCAATTTACTTCTCTTCATCCTTATACTTTCTACATAGTTCATGCCACCATTACTTCTTACTGTATGCCACGAGATCAACCAACTATTCAGTTTATATTCAGATATAATGGCCAATGTTCATTCTGACTGGTTGGTGACTTTTCTAATTGATAGGTGTCAAAGCTATAGAAGTTGTTAAATGTTTTGAATCTTATCCGTGTCTAAGTGTTTTCTTTGATTCCTGTTTTATTACCTTCAGTGTATTTTATATGTCCTTGATGACAGCATTATTTATCTAAAATAAATAATGACTTGTATCACTCTCCTGCTTAAAACCCTATAAAGGTTTCTCATTGCTTGTAGAATAAAATCCTAACTCCTAACTTTGGTTTAAAAGCCCTGTATAATTTAGCTCAGCCTACATTGTAAATCTCTTCTCTTACGATTCTTCCCTCATTACCAGTGCTCCATGCAAAATAGCCTTCTTTCTATGCCTGGGACACTCCAAGCTTTTACTCATCTTTATACTAACTGACCCTTCTGCCTGGACCATTTTCTCCTTTCCATTCACTTGACCTGCTCCATCTCATCCTTCACGTCTCAGCTCAAATGTCATCTCCTCAGAGAAGCCTTCATAATCTAAAACGGCCAGTCTTTATTTGATTAACCTCTTTATGTTTAAATTGATCTTATCACAATTTATTTGTCATTTATTTGTCTTCTGCCTGTGAAGACATGGATATTTATTTATGCTATATCCTTGTGTCTAGTGCGTAGAACACAGTACATGCTCAAGAAATACTAGTTGAATTCTTTAGGTCAGTGGTTCTCAACTGGGAGCTCTATTTTCTAATGAATTCATTCAACAAGTATTTCTTGAGCTCTCATTGTGTGTCAGGTGTCTTGCTAGATGTTGGAAAACTGAAATGAAAGATAAAGTCTCTGACCTGAAAGCTCTCATAGTCTAAAGGGGAGATATCTCTCTTGTCAGACAATTACAGCACTGTGATGGAAAATGCTAAATTAGAGGTAAGCACAGGAGCTACGGGAAAAAAGTCAAACTAACCCAGAATAATAATGGCATGAGAGAGCTACTAAGAGACAGCCTCCATATGAGGTAATTCCTGTGCTATCTTGATGGCCAGATAGGAATGGCTGTCATGCCAGAAGTATCATGCCTCTTACAACTGCAAGATGTTGCCACACCAGGCAGTTTGGGAAATCTAAAGCCAAGAGGACTTTGGGACACTCTGACCATGCAAATCAGGTGGAACCCACTTTGTCTAAGTAAGGGGCCAATTCTAATAATGATACTGTCACACTGGATAAACTCAGGCCCAGGGAAGTTATATGCTAGTGTTTCTTTATTTGTCTTTCTTCCTGTTAGACTGTGAGAAGTTTAAGAGAGCCTCGCACCCAGAAGAAACTGAAAGAGGTGCTGGAGAGGAAGGATATGAGAGAGTGGGGACCAGTTGTCCAATACAGCATTTTTTTGTTATAAGGAGTTAACAAAATAATGACATACTTTCAGGGTTTGGGTTATTTTCTGCTATCAAGTATGTCCAATGGTTGGCAACTTTTGGAACTATTTGAAATCTGTTTAAAACAGAGAAAATTGCCCAGATTTGTGATTTCTTTGTGGTTTTCCTCCTATAACATTTCTGGTGCAAATATCAAGCCTTATAAACTGGCATACAATGCAACAAAGCTGAACGGAAACTGGCTGATTTCAACTTTATTATTTGAGGTCAAAAAGAAATGAGGCTTGAAATAGCAGCCACCAGGTCTGAACTCACCAGGAATCAAATGAGTCAGATTTGGTCTGAGCTTAATAGTTTAGTTTTATTAGTTCTTTTTATTAAAAAAAAAAAAGAAGAAGAAGAAGAAGAAGAAGAAGAAGAAGAAGAAGAAGAAGAAGAAGAAGAAGAAGAAGAAGAAGAAGAAGAAGAAGAGGAGGAGGAGGAGGAAAGGGGACAATGACAAAAAGAAATCTCTTTAGCACTTCTTGCACTTAGGGATTCACACAGCGAAACTATTTATAAGATAATTTTGGAGCAGAGATTTCATAATCAGTTGTTTTTTTTCAGTCTTATAACTGTCTTGGTAGCGATTATGGCCATTTTTTTTCATTCTACTCTGGGCTTAATTTCAATCTGCATTTGACCAACCATATTAGAAATGCATCAATAAATATATTGATTATATGGTGGTATTTTCTGAATCTGTTTTAAGATTGTAGTTAAGAGAAAGCCAGAGATAAGATCTTATTTTGGCACAAAGAAACACATGTGTATGTATACATATAACCTTATTGGTGTATGTAAACAACATTTAATGAGGAATTATTTTATAAATAAAATTATCTACCTTTTCTTTTTTCCAGATGTGCTCAAAGTATTTTTTTTTGTACTAATACCTCTTCCATGATAATGTCTATTGTTGCATCAAAGGCATCTATGCCATAATACTTTATCATGCCTGATGCACACTTAATTTTCATATGGCTCATTGTCCTTGCTTCCTTTGCATAGATCCAGATAAAATACCATTTCATCTTTGCCTGCTTTATGCTTTGTTTGCCAGTCATAATTTCGGTAGTTCCTTCACCACACCCCTCGCAATTTCGGTAGTTACTTCACCACACCCCATCTTTTAGACAAAATGCCTACAAAAACCAAAAGCTGTCCATTGATTAATTTACTTTTTCCAAGGTGTGCCTTAGCTTAGATATACTCCATTTCTTCTATATGTCTGATTTTACATCACTGTCCCCCATATCACCACTACCCCTTCAATTTGATTAACCATGATTCATTGTGAATATTCCTATTGAACCCTTGTCAAAATAATTTTTATTTGTTCTAAATTTGCATTTGATAACTAGAGTATACCCTTCAAAAATGCTATATTGCTTTCATACTGGAAATATTCTCTAGTATAATTTGACATAAAATAAAGCAAACTGTATTCTTTTATTTTGAAAAAGCCTAGGTTTCACTCTAGAAAGTGCAATTGCTTTCTAATCCTTAATTTTGGTAAGAAATTGTGTGTTCCATTTTTATCAGTCTATTATCTGATTACTTAAATAGCAACATATGGCTTTTTTGATGCCATTGGAAAAAACTTTTGTGTCTCAGGATATATTGTATGTAGCTGGGTCAGCAGAGTTCTGTATCAGCTTTCTGATCTGGATTACAATAAGACTCATGACTTTGTGCAACATGTAGCTGGCAGTCTCCTTAAAATTGATAGTTGATATAGGACTAATTCTACTGAAGAATTAAATAAATGATTTTCATTATGCCATGCCTGAGGAACGTTGGAAAGAACACATGCTGTCTGCTGAAGAGGAAACTGCTAGCTTTTCAAAGTGCTGCCTCAGTACCAATAGTGGGTTTTTAACACCAGAATTAAATTTTTATACCTGAATCAGAACTACATGACACAGATATCATGAAACCATGTCTACATGATTGTCCCAAAATCTAATGACAAATGAAAATATTTGTGTTTTGGTATTTGTTAAATGCCGGACTTTTTTTTTTCCTCTAAAAATGGAGAATTCTGCATGAACAGAGCAGTCTTGCTTTAATTTTTATTTCTTTTTCTTTTTATGAGTCTCAGACTTGCTTTAAAAAAAAAATGTCAAGTGATTTTATATATCTTATAGAGTAGTAATGTCATTGTCCATATGTTACATCCTCTGAAGGTATATTTCTTTCAAAATAAATAGCAGTAACTTTATTATTGATGATGAGTTACCCTTTATATGCATAAATTCATCATTGGAGATAGGGTTGGGGTTTGCTTGTTTATCCTGGAGTGAGGGAGATGAGTTTTCTCAGAATTGTTCATACTCTTGCACATTACCCCATGCACTGGCATGAACATTAGTTGGGAGTATGGATGAAGACTGTGTCTGTGAAATAGAATGTAGCTAAACAGGAAACACAGCATTTCAATCCAAAGTTCTCCGGACAGCTGAGCCAACTAACCAAATGTCCTTGCCATGTACTGTATCAAGTATCTTAGCACTCTGCATGGGAGGGTGCTTAGAAACTGTCAAGCTTAAAATCCTCTTAAACATTTAGTTAAGACTACGTTTTTGGTGCATAAGAATGTAAAATAAAACCCAACATAGAGATTTGACTGAAAAGGAAAAAAAAATAGAATAGTGCTTCTTCAGGGTTTTAAGCTTTCAGCTAACTCAATTCATAAGTTTAGGATATTTACTTACTTGGCCATTTTATCATATATTATGATTCTTATTTTAAATACATATTATTGATTTTTGTATTTATATAGATAGCAGTGAAAAAATAAATAAAAGTGTTTTTTTTCTAAAAGGCTAAAGCAGCCCTATATAGTTATATCTTTTCAAAGACTAGACCTCGTGTAAGTATTGCTTCCCTTTATATCAGTAAAGCTAGAAATAATATCTGACAGGTAACGATGATTCTTTTGTACCATGTCATTTTATTGTAGGATCTTAGGGAACCAAATGTCACTGAGAGACATACGAAGTTTGCAAATGTTAATAGTGAAAGCACTTTTTAGGCATCTATTTTTTTTTTTTTCTAAAATATATGTTTGGCATAACTCTTGAAAGTAGAGTAGTAAGAGGGATCTTCCTCATTTAATAATTTTCTGGGAACATTAAATAAATGGTAATAGTGACTTTTGATATTCATTGAACATTTCTTTGTTTTATAGACTACAAGAATCTTTAGAGTAATTCGTGGGTCAAACAATATTGTTCTGTATGCGAACCAAATATATATCTGGTCCAGTTCTTCACAGGAATTGAAATTTCTAAATAAATTAAAATGTAGATCACATTTTCATATGTGGTTGGTGATTATTGCAGGATCTGCGTCATTTTCTTCAAGTGCTATTTACTACAAGAGAAATTGTTCTAACTTCTTAATAAATATTTGAACTGAAAATTTGATTCTTAAAGGTGTTATATGACTTCTATAAGTTTTATTTTCTCATCAATAAAAGCAAATAATAATAGAATCTATCTCACAGCATTATTGCGACAGTTAAATGAAATAATTCACAAGAGTGCTTTATATAATGCTTGGCACCTAATAAGCAACCAGTGAGTGCTAGCTCTCAGTTATATTTTAGTTTCAAGCAAGAAAGAGTTTCTAACAATAACACAAACTTCCTTGGAAGTATTTAGGCTTAGACGTCACCGTTTGTTGAAGTATTGTAGAGAAGATCCTTGGAAAGCTTGTCCTACCTAATGTAGCAGTTCTCGAATCTAGTTCAGAAAAGAATTTCTGTGGGAAATTTTAAGCTACAAATATCAGAGTACTATTCTAAACCTACTCAATCAGATTTTTGCCACTCTTCAGATGATTTCCATTTCATGACTGAGAAACACTTGTCTAGATAACTTCTAGAATACTATCCAATTCAGAGAGTCTGCAAATCTAGGTCTAAATCTAAAGAGGTAGTTTTTATAAGCAATGAAGCCATGCACAGCTTTGATATTTGATAGATTTTTACATTGCCCCAAATCTCATACATGTACATGTGAATGAATAATAATGTATGCTAATGGGGAGTGCTGCTGAGTTCACTGGAGGAATTTTTTTTTTTCTTTAGAGTTTTCTAAAACACCACAAGTGCTTAATGGCACATGTCATCATGGTCTCCTTATAATTACTGATTCAGCATTTCCCAAGCTGATATTGCCCTGGACACTGTTCTGCAAGATGTTATAAAGAAGCCACATAAATAATATCCTTATTCAAATAAATTTGGTGGACAGTTTCCTTCAGTCTAGTACTTCTTTTCTCTGTGACTTCTCCAAGACTTTACTGTGACAACCTGCTCTGCAAATCTCTAGGAGAGAGGTATAATCAGGCACATCACAAGATATATAGACCATAGGTCCTTTATTAGGTGTCTACCTACTGGCATCCTTCAAGGAAAAATGTTTTACAGAATACAGTTTAGAAGATGATATGGCTGCAATCATTATATCCCAAACACAAATTTAAAATGTTGAATAGTTTGAGATACAAAACATGACACATACAGCTTCAGTAGTCATTTAATCTTGCAAAGTAAATGGCTTTATGAAAATATTTATGAGATACTGAAGCTATATCTGGATTTCAATATGAATATCTTGAAATTTGTTTTGAAAAATAGTTTTTTAAAAATACATTGTAATCCAAAGTGGTATTGCTTCACTATTTTTTGCGTAACCAAATTTCTGACACACTGGTAGAGAAGCTCACTTTTTTTTCACTTTTTTTATTATTATTATTAAAAAGCAACAGATAAAGACCACACCAGCTTGTTTTAGGAAGGCAACTAATTTGTTTACACAGAAATTTATAGTCCAGTAACTATCTCAGTAAACTTATGAAGTAATAGACAGTCATAATAGATAATTTTTAACAAATTCATTTCATTTCTGCAGAGAACCCAGTATGCCATACTAAAGAACATATAAATTTAGCCAGGTATTTTTCATATTACTAAAGAAAAAAATTACAGATATCTCCATTAATCTGAATGTCTTAGTCTTTCCATGTGACATAGAAATACATGAACCTTAATATGTTTTTAGATAAATAACATCCTTGTTCATGACCACAATTTTAGACCACTAACTTTCCTTTGCAACAGTAGAATAAAATATACTGTGAATTCATTTGTATGACTTTTGTCAGAAGTAATAGGAGTGTTGAGTTGTATTTAATTTAAAAATAAAGTACTCTGATAATAATAATAATAACTCTAATAATTAAGGTAGAATAAGCACATCAACCTTCACTGATTATATGGAATCAAAATTATTTAAAAAATAATAGAAAGGGCACAATATTTTTGCCTTACTGCTTTCTAACCTTTTTACCTAATCAATTAAAATTTCATTCTTTTTGAGTGAAATTTTATGGATGAGTAATATTCCCCTATATATTTGTACCACATCTTCTTTATCTGTTTGTCTATCAGTGGACACTTAGGTTGCTTCCATATCTTGACTGTCGTAAATGATACTATAATTGTTCGGGGTGCATATAACTTTTTGAAATTGTTTTGGATTTCTTCAGATAAATTTCTGGAATTGCTTGGTCACATGGTAGTTCTATTTTTAGTTTTGTAAGAAACCTCCATACTGTTTTCTATAGAGGCTCCACCAATTTACAACCCCATCAACAGTGCACAAGTGTTCTCTTTTCTCCATATTCTCATCAACATGTGTTATTTTTCTGGTTTATTGATAATAGCCATCCCGACAGGCATGAAGTGATAGCTCATTGTGTTTTTAATTTGCATTTCCTTGATGATAAAAGCAAAGGTGAGATGATAGAGTAAAGCTGGAGATTCTAATCACTTTAAATTGTGCAGGCTAGCAGTGATAGATTTTAAATTCTTGAGAGTAATCATGGACATTCCTGGGAGGTAGATAGGAAGCTAAGGTGTAACAAAAAAGTTGCCGGGTACAAAATCACTGTGCATACAATGTGAAATTGGGCAGAATTATTATATTCCCACTTTAATTTCTGCAGGAAGTGATCAGTTAAGTAGGGCTAAATGGATTGTATCTCTTCACTCAATCTGTGACTCCTTGTATTTTGGGATCAAACTTGCCGTATATTCTCAAAGTGATAATTTGGTCATGTGAATAATTAAGAAACCATCATTATTATCATATTATTTCTGCAAAAACATATTTAAATACTTGATGGTGAAATGCTTTCAAATCCTGCAGAGTCCCTGTTGAAGACTGTAACAACCATTGTGTTCTGCAATGACCAGAAGACCCAAGGGTGTATGATTCTCTGGTCTAAATGTCAGAGGTAGATTTGGCCTGAAGATATTGAAGTTTATGCTTCAAGTCCCTTTCCTGCATGGCCCCGTCTAAGGATTTGTACCTAAATGTATAGTTGTAATTTTTAAAATCATTTTCTTCTGATAAAAGTGACCTCCACATTGTATAAACTTCAGATGCCACAAAACCTGGACTCATTACTTCTTATTCCTTCTTTACTTTACCTCTACCATTATATTCAAGATAATATATCAATCTTGTTTTTTAGGCCTCATTATTTCCAAAAATATTACTACTCATAATATTATAATTAGTTTTAAGCTGTAAAAAAAGTTTTGACACATTAACATTAAAATAAAGCTTCCCAAGTTCAGTTTATTATAGGAAAGCCCAGAGATCCTTTCTTTTATTCATTCATTCATTCATTCATTTATTCACTCAGGAAACTTTTATTCAATAACTGTGTTGCAGCATGGCTTAATGCAAGTACAAAGATAAAATATAATTGAATAAGAAAAGACCCTGCTTCTCAATTTGTTCATCAACTCTGTGCTGGGAGTGAGTATGTACTTAGTGAAATTCTCATTTACAAAATAATTTTAAAGTAGCTTTAAAGTAGAATGCATAGTGCTTTGTGGGGTGTTGCCGTTTCATATGCATTATCTCATTTGAATAATTTTATTATGCTTAAGTACAATACATGTTATAAGTTATTAAAAATGGTAAATTAATAAGTAAAACAAGATGTTAAAAGTATTAAGGCACAATGGAGCTATGTATTACAAATCTAACAATCCTTTTATACTCAAGAATTAATTATTTGAATATAAGTTGAGTGCATCCTGGAAAAAAAAAATTAATTTCCTGAGCTCTCAGTTGGAAATAGATACTAATTTTAGCTCAGATTTCACTTACTGCTAAAAATTCTTGAAGAACAAAAATCACTTCACGGTTTCTATCCAGTGTCCTGGAATTGTCTTTCTTTCAAGAGTCACCTTCTTTTAATATATTTGAGAAAGAGAAAGTTAGGCTCATGTCTGTCCTGTTCCTCACATCTTAAGATCTTCTCTACCACTCTGACCACCCCCAGGGAGTATTTGTCATTTTTTTGACAAGCATTTAATGTGTTCGTACTATGTACCAGGCATTGCACTAAGTGCCAGGGAGCCTGGAGTGAGCAAACTATGCTTCTGGATTAAGTACGTAATCACAAGCACATCACAAATTGTGACAAATGCTATAAATGAACAATACAATGTATTAAGAGAAGACGTAATTGAAGAACCCCATCTTCTGGGTGTAGGAGAGCCTTTTCTGTTCTAGTAACATTTAAAGTAAAATCAGAAAGATGAGTTGAAAATAATCATCCCCCCACCCCACCCCCCCAAAAAGTAGAAAACCACCAGCAATACAGTTATCAAAGTCTAAAAGTAATTTAGCCTGAAACAACATCACAGACTACAAGTAAGGAAGGTGATCTTTTCCACATTCCAATCCAGGGAATTAATCCAAGCTGGGTTTGAACACCCTAAATTCAATACTCTTTAAATTCTACCCACAAGCATGAGATATAGATAGATCATTTCATAAACATGCAGTTGGAGCAAGTAAAATTCTTGATCGGGGAAAGTCTTGTAATATCTGTGGGGGAAAGGAAGACAAGTCAAGCATCTTTTATCCTCAGTAATGGATAATGAGAGGTTGCTCTAACACATACACATAGATTTTGGATTGGGATTGGAGAAATGTCAGTATTCTTGCTGTTAATGTGGTTAAGAAATATTTAGCCAAGATGAAATTAGCTTACCCTCCCTCCTTTATTCAATTCTGTTCATGTTGTACCTACTTACCAGACCAAATGCTCCCACTGAGGTTTTCTATCTCAATGAACCCCAAATGGATTCTCCCTGAGTTAAAGACCTTTTCCAGGTCAAGCCTTCTAAAGAAAGTCCTTATCATTTTACAACTCAGCACATTTATTATTTCGCTATGGAGCTATCAAATAACAGGGCACACAAGCAATAAAAATGCACTCATTTCAACTGTGTGACAATCAATACTCATTCTTGTGTGCACTCAAATCACTCTGAGGAAACCCAAGTGATCTGCATCAGACCTCACAGGAAACATGATTAGCCTGGGGTCTGCTGGTTTTGTTTGCATTAACTAACCTTAAATGACATTTTTTGTGTTTGACAATTTAGATCAATAGGGTGTGGTTTACAGCTCTCCTATTTGCTTTCTCATAATGATCTTCACCATTTTCTTTCACTTGCCTGAAACAATCCATTGATTGGTGAAGATCAAAATACAGAGGAAACCTAGGGAAGAAACCTGTTAGCTCCCATCCTGAATAATCCTTTCTTATATTCTCTTGCTCCAAATATCAGACGTTATTTTTTTTTTGAATACTAAGTTAATTGATACTTAATCATTGGCTATTGTCACATATAAAGAAAACTGAAGCTTTGTTTTACTTTGCTTTCTTGGACAGAATTCTTCAAAGTGTGAAAGAATCACTAAATTACTTTTTAAATTTGTTTAAAAAATTCTTGGTATTACTTGGTGGTACCCTGGAAGCAAAAGTAAGAATTCTGTAGTATAATTCTACATGTCACCTGTCACACAGAGTATTAAATGGAGAGGTATGACTGGCAACACTTCCAATTCACATATCTAATAGGTAGTCTCAAAAGTCTGCTCCACTATTAATTTTATAAATTTGGGAGTAGAGTTCTAGGTGTCAGCACTTCAAAACATCCTTTTATTTGTCACATTTTTTTTTTCTCCTTATGCTATAGGAATGATTGAATCAGGGAAAAGATTTTGAATCTT
>NW_006441071.1:9497174-9498430 GCF_000325575.1 Pteropus alecto
TATAATAGTGGAAGCCCCCTCAGGACAAGAATTTTTCCTTTTATTATAGGCACTGTGTATTTGTTAGTACCTTGTGTATGATCACTGCATATTAAATAGTGAATAGATTTAATTGGGCATCAATGGCAGACAGATAATATAGTGGAGAATTCTATACATCTAAGGGGAAGAAGCAGCAGTTAAAATAGAAGTAGTTTGTCTTAAGGTAATCTTATCATCAGGGAGAAAAAGCACATTTATCTTTCCTCATCAAAAGTTTGGGATCCAAATACCTGCTAAAGGAATTAAAGAAGTACAAAACATATTTGCTATGGTCTCGTGGATTTTATTTGCTTCCAAGTTATCTTATTGGGAATAAGATTTAGAACTCTGATTTCCTCATAATTTCTTTCACAATTTTATTAAGACTAAAATTCTATGTGATTTTAAGGCTACACATTTATTCTCTTTCTTAAAAGCTTTTCATTTTGCCATTTGATGAATATTGGAAGCAAGTGGATTATCTGGATAAAGAGAATTAGTTGAGGTTTGCATCAGTCAAGAGAGTAAAGCCACCAGAGGCTTTGAAGGCAGTGCCTTACAATATAAATAGTCCTAATCTCCTGCAAGCATTGACTTTTAAGAAAGAGAATTTTCTCAAGGCCAGTGTTTTTAATCAGCTGAATAGATCTGCAACAAGATTGAAAGTAATGCTGGTGATAACAGAAGCAGGCTGTGTAGGAGAAAAAGCAGCTAGCGTCAATGATCTGATTCATGAGGAATGTTAGAAGTTGGAGAGGAGGGGGAAATTAAGAAGTCTCTGAGATCCCCTAACTGTTTCTACCTCTAAAACAGCCATTCAAAGACATCCCTGCCTGAAGTGAAAATGTGCCATTTGGACGGGAGTGAGTTATTAGCTGGAGAAGGGCACCTAGCAACATGCTGAAAAAGTAGATAGCACTTTAACGGTCCTAGTGTATCCATTTTTCATGCCAAAAAGGATCAGTGCCACCTACAAACAGGTGGAATTATTCTAGCATGGCACTGTAGGTAGAGAAGAGAATAGGATATATGTTGTACCTGGGGTGGAGATGCAGCAGTAAAAGTAGATATGGTTACAGTAGTATGAGAAGAGAAATGGCTTTGGCCACAAATGTTGGAGTCTCAACTCTCAATAACGGTGGCCTGGACCCCATTTTTGCACCTGTTTTCTCACAGAAGAGGAAGGAAAAGTGCTTCTGAAATGCTTGTCTTTGATGAGGAGAGGACAGATTTTT